>NC_142468.1:91042651-91345681 GCF_049115385.1 Moschus berezovskii
CCTTATTTGTAATAAATACACACTAAAGAATTAGGGGGAGTTGTAGCACCAGGTTGGCCACTTATTCTAAAATGGTGAAAGAAAAATATTCTTTGTACTGTACTTGTAACTTTTGTGATTGTGCTATTTTTTTTTTAAATTACAATCATAATGATACTGAAAAGATAATACCAAGTATGGTGAGGATGTAGAGCAGCTGGGCCTGGTTAATGGTTAAACGGTACAACCACTTTGGAAAATTATGTCAGTTTCTTATAAAATTAAAGTTATATCTACTTTATGACTTAGTAATTTCACTCCTAGAAAGAGCCACTAAAGAACTTGTACTAGAATGTTCTTAGCAGATTTAGTTGACACAGTCTCCAACTGGAAATAACCCAAATATCCATCAGTAAGTGAACGGATAAGCTGTTGTTTATCTCACAATGGAGTATTATTCAGCAACATATAGGAACTGCTATTACACAGAACAAATGGTTGATTCTCCAAAAATTATGTCAAAGCCAGACCTAGATGTATTTATACTTATTATTCCATTTATATGAAGTTAAGGAACAGCTAAAACAAAACCATAGAGATTTCACACTGTTGTATAGCAATAACTAACACAACATTGTAAAGCAATTATCCTCCAGGTAAAATTTTTAAAAATCTAGAGATTGAAATTAGAATAGTTGTTGCTTTGGGGAAATAGGGATTGACTGGAAAAGGATAAGAGGGAACTTTGTGTAAATTTTTATATCTTGATTGGATGAGGGTTATCTGAATGTATGTATTTCTCAAGATTCATCAAACTATGCACTATACACATGTTATTTGTATACTTCAACTTAAAAGGCTAATTTTAAAATATTCACTAAATCATTATCAACGGTTAGCTATAACAGGGTAAGAGTCTATTTCACTTTCCACATCATGTATTTCTGAATCGTTTGGACTTTTTTCAACAAGTCTATCCTACTTATCTAAAAGAGGCACATCTAAAATCTAAAAGTAAATATATATAATTATATAAAAGTAAGGATTTGTCCAAAGGGTACTCAAGCAACTAGTTGTTATGGGGGAAAATTAAGTTAGATCTTCTCCTTTTAAAATATAAAGTTCAGGTAAGTCAAAGAGTTATGTATAAAACCAAACCATAATTTTAAATCAAGCCATAAATAATAGAAAATAGAAGTTAATACTTATTTGACTTCTGAATGGCAGATAAATTATTTAATATTAAAAACAATGTTGGGAACTCTTAAAGGAATAGATTTCTGCTACATAAAAATATGGCTATATAATATAAACAGAATTATATGCAACAGAAATTGGGAGGACTCATAAAAAACATTTGACAGACTTATAGGCAAAGTGTATGAATTCTAGAAGGGAAGGAAGAATGGAGGGAAGGAGAAAAAAAAGGAGAAAGGAAAGTCAGAAAAAAGAAGGAAAGGAAAGGAGAGCTAAAGGGAGGAGAGAGGGGAGAAGCCAACGGAAATCAGGACAGAAAGAAAGGAAGTGGGGGGTGGTGGAGAGAACAGAAATAGCTAATCAACAAGTGAATAAGAAATAAACATGAAATTTTACCTTTCAAATTAGCACACATTATTGGTACATTATAGTATCTGATGGCAGTCACAGAGTGGCACGAGGAATACTTGGTCACTGCCTGTAGGAGTGTAAATTACATTTCTGGAAACCACTCTCGCAATGTGTATCCATAATCTTTAATATGTTTCTGTTCTTTGAATCAGAAATATCTCTTTTTGGAATCTGTCTAAGGGAGGTGTAATCAAAGAAGTCGTTCTTTTCAGGATTATTCATAATAGCCAAAATAATTAAAATGTAAAACATTATGGAACTAATTCGTTAAGTCACGTGATATCTGATGCTTATTCCACCATTAAATGGTGCTTACAATGAGTTTTGAATGTCACTTTTTAAAAAATGTTCATGATAAATTAAGAATAGCAAGCCAGGACTCCGGTTTGGCTCCGAAACAGAAATTCCCCGTTGGTGAAAAACAAAAAACAATAAACACGGTCTCTCTAGACACATCACATTTCCCTACCTTCGTTATATTTTAAATATTTCAAAGGTTAAATGGTACCATTGTCCCAATATACAGGTGTCTTATTCTGGGTTTGTTCAGGAAAACAAGCCACTCTACGTACGTCTGTGGATAAAAGGGGCTTAATATAGCTTTAGGGGCTTACAGGATTGTTGGCAGAGCGGAGGGAGCGGAATTCGGGGCAGCTGCTGCGAAGGTAGAAGTGGATGTGGAAGGTGTCACAGCCTGAAGTAAGTGGTTAGCTCTTGAGAGCTTGCTGGGAAGCCTCGGTCACTCTCACATCTGTGCAGCGTCTGGCTTTCGCCACCTCTGGAGAATGATAGATTCCCTTTCCTTTCTGCTTTCCAGATTTCCCCCGAATTCCCTTCGTGCAAACGCCAACCTGGAAGCGGAGGTAGGGGAGAGTTGGGGGAGGGGGTATTCTGGGAAATGTAGTTCCCCGCTGCTCTGCATTGCGGAGGACGGGTGGGAGTGATGCCGGTTGCTGAAACAGTCTAGCCCGCGCCGCGCGCAAGGTCTGAGAATCATCGCCGTATTTTCCTGTTGGTCAGGAGACTACAGGTGTTAGGGCTGAATAGAAAAGTAATCTGGTTTACAGATATCAGAGGTAGTACTACATTTTTATTATTGAAATAGTCTTTTCCCACGTGTGGCATTCCCAGTTTATTTTATTACAAATTTGCAAAGCAAAGCAAAACAAACCATATAACTTAAACCCAGTTATACAACCTTTTTAGAAAGTTTAAAAAATGACAACATTAAAAAACTTCACCTGAAACCTTCACACATTGGCAAGAATGTAAAATTGTGCATCCACTGTGGGAAGTCTGACAGTTCCTCAGTAAGTTAAACAATGGAGTTGCATTGTAGTTTATCAATTCCACTCCCAGGTATATTCTCAATAAAAATGTTAAATGTGTGTTCACATAAAACCTTGTACACGAACGTTCATAGCAGCATTATTCCTCTTTTTTTAATTGAGGTATAGTTGATTTTGGATATGGAAATGGCAACCCACTCCAGTATTCTTGCCTGGGAAATCCCAAGGACAGAGGAGCCTGGTGGGCTACAGTCCATGGGATCGCAAAGAGTCGAACAGGACTCAAGTGACTAAGTATGCATGGATCCGTAGTTGATGTACAATATTATATGTTTCAGGTGTACAACGTGATTCACAATTTTTAAAGGTTATTTATTACAAAATATTAGCTATTTATATCATTACAGCTTTTAAAAAATTTATTTATTTAGCTGCACATTGTGCAGCTTGTGAGATCTTGGTTCCCTGACCAGGGATCAATCCTGAAAGTCCTAGGTTAGGTGAAAGTCCTAACCATTGGGCAGCCAGGGAATTCGCTAGCTTTTTTATTTTATACATAGTAGTTTGTTCCTCTTAATCCCCTACTGGCATCTTGCCCTCCCTGATTCCCTGTCTCCCAACAGTAACCACTAGTTTATTCTTTATATCTGTGAGTCTGTTTCTTTTTTGTTATATTCACTGGTTTGTTTTATTTTTTAAGATTCCACATATAAGTGCTGCTGCTGCTGCTGCTAAGTCACTTCAGTCGTGTCCGACTCTGTGTGACCCCATAGACGGAAGCCCACCAGGCTCCCCAGTCCCTGGGATTCTCCAGGCAAGAACACTGGAGTGGGCTGCCATTTCCTTCTCCAGTGTGTGAAAGTGAAAAGTGAAAGTGAAGTCGCTCAGTCGTGTCCGACTCTTAGTGACCCCATGGACTGCAGCCCACCAGGCTCAACCATCCATGGGATTTTCTAGGCAAGTGTACTGGAGTGGCTTGCCATTGCCTTCTCCGCATATAAGTGCTATCATATGGCATTTATCTTTCTGTATTTGACTTATTTCACTTAGCATAATACCCTCTAAATCCATTCATATTGTTTTAAGTGGCAAAGTTTAATTCTTTTTATGGCTTAGTAGTATTCCATTTATACTTACTACATCTTCTCTATTCATCTGCTGGTGGACACTTAGGTTGTTTCCATATTTTGCCAATTGTGAACATTGGGCTGCATGTATCTTTTGAAATTAGTGGTTTTTGTGGCTGTATAGCCAGGAGTGGATTTGCTGGGTCATAAGCTGAAACTGCAATACTTTGGCCACCTCATGCGACAGGTTGACTCACTGGAAAAGACTCTGATGCTGGGAAAGGTTGGAGGCGGGAGGTGAAGAGGACGACAGAGAATGAGATGGCTGGATGGCATCACCGACTCTGTGGACATGAGTTTGAGTGAACTCCGGGAGTTGGTGATGGACAGGGAGGCCTGGCGTGCTGTGATTCATGGGGTCGCGGAGAGTCGGACACGACTGAGCGACTGAACTGAACTGAACAGTAGAGTAGTTCTATTTTTAGTTTTTGAGAAAACTCCCTATTCTTTTCCCACAGTGGCTATATAGACTTACATTCCTACCGATAGTGTGTGAGGGCTCCCTTTTCTCCACATCCTCCCAACATTTGTTGTTTGTGTTCTTTGATGATAGCCATTTTGACAGATATGAGGTGAAATCTCCTTGTGGTTTTAACTTGAATTTCCCTGATTATTAGTGATGTTGAGCACCTTTTCATGTACTTGTTGGCTATCTGTATATCTTATTTGAAAAAATGTCTATTCAAGTCTTCTGCCCATTTTTTAAACTTTTTTTTGGTTGTTGTTTGATGGTGAGCTCTATGAACTGTTTATATATTTCAGATATTAACCCCTTGTTGGTCTTATTATTTACAAGTATTTTCTCCTATTCAGTAGGTTGTCTTTTAATTTTGTTGATGGTTTCCTTTGCTGTGGAAAAACTTTTATGTTTAAATAGGCTCCATTTTAAAAGTTTTGCTTTTATTTCCCTTGCTTTAGGAGACACATAAAAAAATATTGCTACAGTGTTCCACCTGTTTTCCTCAAGGAGTTTTATGGTTTCTGGTCTTACAGTTTACATTTATTTTTGTATCTAGTGTTAGAGAATGTTCTAATTCCCTTCTTTTCCAGGTAGCTGTCCAGTTTTCCCAGCACCACTTATTGAAGAGACCGTCTCTTCTCCATTGTCTATTCTTGCCTCCTTTGTTGTAGGTTAATGGACCTTAGGTGTGTGGATTTATTTATGGGCTCTCTATTTTGTTCCATTGGTCTATGTGTCTGTATTTGTGCTGGTACCATACTGTTTTAATTACTGTGACTTTGTAGCATTGTCTGAAGTCAGGGAGTGTGATACCTCTAGCTCTTTTCTTTTTTCTAAATATTATTTTGGCTGCTCAGGGTCTTTTCTGTTTTTGTACAAATTTTAAAATTATTTGTTCTAATTTTGTGAAAAATGTCCTTAGTAGTGTGATAGGGATTATATTGAATCTGTAGCTTGCCTTTGGTAGTATGGTCTAATATTAATTCTCCTAATCCGTGAATGTGGTATATCTTTCCTGTTTGTGTCATCTTTAATTTCTTTCATCATTTCTTGTAGTTTTCTAAGCACAGGTCTTTTGCCTCTGTAGGTAGGTTTGTTCCTAGGTGTTTTATTCTTTTTTGAAGTGAATATAAATGGGTTGTTTCCTCAGTTTCCCGTTCTGATAGTTTGTTGTTAGTGTATAGAAATTAAACAGATTTCTGTATATTTGCTTTATATCTTGCAACTTTACCGAATTCATTGATGAGCTCTAGTAGTTTTCTGGTAGCATCCTTAGGATTTTCTATGTATAGTATTATGTCATCTTCAAACAGTGATGGTTTTACTTCTCTCTTACCTATTTAGATTCCTCTTATTTCTTTTTCTTGTCTGACTGCTGTCGCTAGGACTTTGAATACTGTGTTGAATAAAAGTGGTGAGAATGGACATTTTTGTCTTGTTCTTGATCTTGGAGGAAATGCTTTCAGCTTTTTGCCATTGAGTACAATGTTAGTTGTGGGTTTGTCATGTGTGTGTGTTATTCAATCAGTCATGTTCAACTCTTGCGACCCCATGGACTACAGTCCACCAGGCTCCCCTGTCCATGGAATTCTCCAGGCAAGAATACAGGAGTGGGTTGTCATTTCCTTCTTCAGGGATTTGTCATATATAGCATTTATTTTTTGAGGTATGTTCGCGCTATGGATTTCCCAAGTGGTGCTGGTGGTAAAGAATTCACCTGCCAATGCAGGAGACATGAGACACAGGTTCAATCCCTGGGTCAGGAAGATCCCCTGGAGGATGGCATGGTAATCCACTGCAATATTCTTGCCTGGAGAATCCCATGGACAGAGGAGCCTGGTGGGCTATAGTCCATAAGGGTTGCAGAGTCAGACACAACTGAAGCAACTTCGCATGTGTGCATGTTCCCTCTCTGCCCACTTTCTGAAGAGTTTTTTTTTAAATCACAGATGGATGTTAAATTTTATCAAAAGCTTTTTTTGCATTTGTTGAAATGAACATATATTTTTAAAATTCTTTAATTTGTTAATGCAGTGCATCACATTGATTGATTTGCAGATATTGAAAAATTCTTGCATCCCTGGGATGATTCCCACGTGATCATGGTGTATGATTCTTTTAATGTATTGCTGGAATTGGTTTGCTAGTATTTTGTTGAAGATTCTTGCATCTGTGTTCATCAGGGATATTGGCTTGTAATTTTCTTTTTTGTGTGATATCTTTGTCTGGTTTTGGTATTGAGGGTAGTGGTGCCTTCATAGAATGAGTTTGGAAGCATTCTTTCTGCAATTTTTTTGAATACTTTCAGAAGGATAAGTGTTAACTCCTCTCTAAATGTATGGTAGAATTCATTTGTAAAGCCATCTGGTCCTGGAGTTTTGTTTATTGGGAGGTTATTTTTTTCAACTTACTCAATTTCAGACTGGCAATTGGTCTGCTCATATTTTCCATTTCTTCCTGACTCAGCCTTAGGAGATTGTACATTTCTAAGAATTTGTCTCTTTCTTCTATGTTGTCCATTTTAAGTATTAATATTCAAAATATGGAAGCAATCCAAATATCCACCAACTAATGAATGAATAAACATATGTTGTATATCTATACAATGGAATATCATTTGGCCATGAGAAGAAATGAATTACTGATACAACATGGATGAATCTTGAAAATAATATGCTAAGTAAAAGACACAAAGGCCACATAATTTGTGATTTCATTTCTACTAAATGTCCAGAATGCTACTGGAGCTCAGTGGAGAAATAACTATAGAAGGAATAAAGGGATGGAGCAAAAGCAGAACCAATACCCAGCTGTGGATGTGACCAGTGATAGAAGCAAGGTCCGGTGCTGTAAAGAGCAATATTGCATAGGAACCTGGAATGTTAGGTCCATGAATCAAGGCAAATTGGAAGTGGTCAAACAGGAGATGGCAAGAGTGAATGTCGACATTCTAGGAATCAGTGAATTAAAATGGACTGGAATGGGTGAATTTAACTCGGATGACCATTATATCTACTACTGTGGGCAGGAATCCCTTAGAAGAAATGGAGTAGCCATCATGGTCAACAAAAGAGTCCGAAATGCAGTACTTGGATGCAATCTTAAAAATGATAGAATGATTTCTGTTCGTTTCCAAGGCAAACCATTCAATATTACAGTAATCCAGGCCTATGCCCCAACCAGTAATGCTGAAGAAGCCGAAGTTAATCGGTTCTATGAAGATGTACAAGACCTTTTAGAACTAACACCCAAAAAAGATGTCCTTTTCATTATAGGGGACTGGAATGCAAAAGTAGGAAGTCAATAAACACCTGGAGTAACTGGCAAATTTGGCCTTGGAGCACGGAATGAAGCAGGGCAAAGGCTAATAGAGTTTTGCCAAGAGAATGCACTGGTCATAGCAAACACCCTCTTCCAACAACACAAGAGAAGACTCTACAAATGGACATCACCCGATGGTCAACACAGAAATCAGATTGATTATATTCTTTGCAACCAAAGATGGAGAAGCTGTATACAGTTAGCAAAAACAAAACCAGGAGCTGACTGTGGCTCAGATCATGAACTCCTTATTGCCAAATTCAGACTTAAATTGAAGAAAGTAGGGAAAACCACTAGACCATTCAGATATGACCTCAATCAAATCCCTTATGATTATACAGTGGAAGTGAGAAATAGATTTAAGGGACTAGATCTGATTGATAGAGTGCCTGATGAACTCTGGACGGAGGTTCGTGACATTGTACAGGAGACAGGGACCAAGACCATCCCCATGGAAAAGAAATGCAAAAGAGCGAAATGGCTGTCTGAGGAGGCCTTACAAATAGCTGTGAAAAGAAGAGAGGCGAAGAGCAAAGGAGAAAAGGAAAGATATAAGCATCTGAATGCAGAGTTCCAAAGAATAGCAAGGAGAGATAAGAAAGACTTCCTCAGTGATCAATGCAAAGAAATAGAGGAAAACAACAGAATGGGAAAAACAAGAGACCTCTTCAAGAAAATTAGAGATTCCAAGGGAACATTTCATGCAAAGATGGGCTCGATAAAGGACAGAAATGGGATGGACCTAACAGAAGCAGAAGATATTAAGAAGAGGTGGCAGGAATACACAGAAGAACTGTACAAAAAATATCTTCACGACCAAGATAGTCACGATAACATGATCATTGACCTAGAGCCAGACATCTTGGAATGTGAAGTCAAGTGGGCCTTAGAAAGCATCACTACTAAAAAGCTAGTGGAGGTGATGGAATTCCAGTTGAGCTATTCAAGTCTTGAAAGATGATGCTGTGAAAGTGCTGCACTCAATATGCCAGCAGATATGGAAAACTCAGCAGTGGCCACAGGACTGGAAGAGGTCAGTCTTCATTCCAGTCCCAAAGAAAGGCAATGCCAAAGAATGCTCAAACTACCGCACAATTGCACTCATCTCACACGCTAGTAAAGTCATGCTTAAAATTCTCCAAGCCAGGCTTCAGCAGTATGTAAACCATGAACTCCCAGATGTTCAAGCAGGTTTTAGAAAAGGCAGAGGCACCAGAGATCAAATTGCCAACATCCGCTGGATCATGGAGAAAGCAAGAGAGTTTCAGAAAAACATCTATTTCTGCTTCATTGACTATGCCAAAGCCTTTGACTGTGTGGATCACAATAAACTGTGGAACATTCTGAAAGAGATGGGAATCCCAGACCACCTGACCTGCCTCTTGAGAAACCTGTATGCAGGTCAGGAAGCAACAGTCAGAACTGGACATGGAATAACAGACTGGTTCCAAATAGGAAAAGGTGTACATCAAGGTTGTATATTGTCACCTTGCTTATTTAACTTATATTCAGAGTACATCATGAGGAATGCTGGGCTGGAAGAAGCACCAGCTGGAATCAAGATTGCTGGGAGAAATATCAATAACCTCAGATATGCAGATAACACTACCCTTATGGCAGAAAGTGAAGAGGAACTCAAAAGCCTCTTGATGAAAGTGAAAGAGGAGAGTGAAAAGATTGGCTTAAAGCTCAACATTCAGAAAACAAAGATCATGGCATCTGGTCCCATCACTTCATGGGAAACAGATGGAAAAACAGTGGAAACAGTGTCAGACTTTATTTTTTTGGGCTCCAAAATCACTGCAGATGCTGATTGCAGCCATGAAATTAAAAGACGCTTGCTCCTTGGAAGGAAAGTTATGACCAACCTTGATAGTATATTAAAAAGCAGAGACATTACTTTGCCAACCAAGGTCCGTCTAGTCAAGGCTATGGTTTTTCCCGTGGTCATGTATGGATGTGAGAGTTGGACTGTGAAGAAAGCTGATCGCCGAAGAATCGATGCTTTTGAACTGTGGTGTTGGAGAAGACTCTTGAGAGCCCCTTATACTGCAAGGAGATCCAACCAGTCCATTCTAAAGGAGATCAATCCTGGGTGTTCATTGGAGGGACTGATGCTAAAGCTGAAACTGCAATACTTTGGCCACCTCATGCGACGAGTTGACTCACTGGAAAAGACTCTGATGCTGGGAAAGGTTGGGGGTGGGAGGAGAAGGGGACGACGGAGAATGAGATGGCTGGATGGCATCACCGACTCTGTGGACATGAGTTTGAGTGTACTCTGGGAGTTGGTGATGGACAGGGAGGCCTGGCGTGCTGTGATTCATGGGGTCGCGGAGAGTTGGACACGACTGAGCGACTGAACTGAACTGAACTGAACTGACTGAAATGTCCAGAATAGGCCAATATATAGAAATAGAGTCAATTAGAATCTGGGAAAAATGAGGACTGAGGGGTGTTAATCGTAATTGTTAATACCAGGTATCTTTGTTGGGGGTGATAAAGGTGTTCTAAATTTATATATAAAACACTTTGCTTATCCATTCATCTGTTGATAAGCACTCAGATTGCTTCTGCTTTTTGGCTATTTTAAATAATGTGTTATGAACACAGGTATTCAAATACCTTTTATAAACCCTGTTTTCAGTACTTTTAAGTATATACCTAGAAGTGAAATTGTTGGGTCATAGAGAAATTCTGTTTTTCATGTTTTGAGGAACCTCCACACTGTTTTTCTTAATTGCTGCACTATTTTACATTCCCAGTAGCAATGCACATGGGTTCCAGTTTCTCCACATTCTTCTCAACACTTACTATTTTCTGTTTAAAGGGAAAAAAGTGTTTTAAATGATAGTCTTCTTATCATGTATTAATTATATCTCAAACTGAAAAGACTGTTCAGCACTAGACCCTACACTAGTTGAGCATGCCTAATGTCCAGATCTTGGCTTCCAAATCTTTCTTCACTAAAGCAGCCCTAGTTTGGGGCAGAGAAGGTAGAAGGTGAATCTGGGACATTTCATTGTGTCAAAAAGCAAGGAAGACCTCAAATAATGATGGGGTATGTCTAAAGGGCACCAGCCAAATTTGCAACAATTTGAGCATCAAAATGAATGACTGTAATTGATAGTAATATGCATAAATAACAGTCTATGAATTCATGATAATAAAAAGGAGAGAGAGAAAAAAGTGATTTTTTTTAATAGATGAATGCAAAGAATGATAGAATTTAAAAATCACCATTTTTTTGCAGCTCCTAACGAGACAATTGGTTCAAGCAAGGGTTGGTAATAGATGCTATAGCCATTAGATGAATGGTTATTAAGAAACCAAATACCCACGTGGCATCATCCCCAGATTACATATTAATTGCAAATAGAATCACATACCTTTGCAGTGGATAAATCTGGTGATTACAACTTTAAATAAGTGATCAAATTCAACATGGCAAATTGTAGAAAAGTTTGATATTTGTGCTTCCTAATATGATGCAATACTAAGTATGCAACATTAACTATTAAGTATTCTTACTAAAATGTGTGGTCTGAACTTAATCAAGCTTTTCTAGATCAGTAATTTAGAGGATAGTGGGATAAGTGACAGGATACCATGTAGGATATTTCATAAGGCAGTGACCTAAAATCTTCAAAAAGTCAATGCCAGGAAGAAAAAGAAAGTTAGCAACAGCTGAAAGACTAATATGGATTAAAAGACATTTGAGTATTCCCCTGCTTGGTGTACATTTCATTTCTTTTAAGGAAATTTTGTTGTACAGACTGTCGGCAGTCTGCTTTCCCCTTCTTCTGCCCCGTGGAGTCACCTGACCTCCATGCCGTTTACTGTCTTGTGAGTGTCCCCATGTGTGCCTTACCTGGCTTGCCCACCTTCAGGGCCAGGTCCCTGACTCCAGCAGATTGCAGCCTCTTTGTTCTCCTCTCAGCACCCTGCACAGGGCTGAGCCCACAAGAGGCTCTTGCAGTTACTCACAGAACTGCCTTCCCAAGGCTTCTCCACAGTTCCAGGATATCTAAAAAGTCAAAAGACATGCATAATGCTTGTACCTAAAAAAAACCTGTGTGAGACCTGAGGCTGCTTTCATTGGGAGAAAAGATCAGGGCCGTGGGAGACGTCTGCATTTTGTGGCACGTTGATTGCCAAAATACCCTCAGTTCTTCCACCTGTCCTGTATCCATGCCTGTTATGTGATTTCGCAGTTCCTACTTCCAAGAGGTGGACCCCACTTCCTTGGCCTTTAATCTGGGCTGGCTCTGTGGCTTGCTTTGGCCATGAGGATGAGGCAGAAGAGACAAAGCACCAGTTATGACCCAGGGCCTCCAGGTAAACATGTTCAGTGAGGACGCAGGAGTAGAGAGCAGAGCCCCCATGCTCTGATCCAGCTCTGCCAGCAACTGACGAGGATACTAGAGCAAGATGCTTCACTTCTTGGGCTTCCATTTTCTCATCTATGCAATAAAGGGTTCTAACCAGGATCATCCTACAGAGTCTCCTAGATCTTTATCACTGCATATTCATGAAAACGATGAATATATATATATTACATATAACTGCTCTCACCCAACCAGACTACTAAATTAAAATTTTGCCAACCACTGTGGAAAATGGGAGTGTCCTATACATACAACAAATAATTGAGACAGTGTCTACACAGTCTTAGCAATCAATAATAAAATCTTAAACCATCTTTGGAAATAGTCACTGAAAAAGCAACTGCTATTTGCCAGGTTCTTTTGTGTACCTTTGAATGCTCACAGCTCTGTAAGATGGATGATTTCTCTTTCTTTTGGGAAATACAACCCTATGTAGGTTAAGCAGCCTCCCGAGGTCACACAGTTAGTGGATGGATGGTGGGTGGAGCTGATTTAGACAATGGTCCTACCCAGAGTTGGTGCCCTCCCCCACTATACCGTGTTTGTGCTGCTAAGTCAAGCTTCTGTCATGTCTGACTCTTGGCAACTCCATGGACTGTAACTCTCCAGGCTCCTCTGTCCATGGGATTGTCCAGGCAAGAATACTGCAGTGGGTTATCATGCCCTCCTCCAGGGGAATTTCCCCACCCAGGGATCCAACCCACATCTCCTGCACTGCAGGAGGATTCTTTACTACTGAGCCACCAGGCAAGTCCCTACTAGACCACACTGTCCTGCAATAGTTGGGATGGCTCCTAATTAGACACGGAAATGGACAGAGGAGCCCGGCGAGCCACAGTCCATAGGGCCACAAAGAGTTGGACACTACTGAGCATTTTACAGTATGATGAAACTGTTCTTCATCTCGTCTATGGTAGCGGCTATACAGTTCTACTTGTCTAAGCTCATAGAACTGTGCACCAAAAGGAGCAAATTTCACTGTATGTAATTTTTTAAAAAATTAATGGAGTAACGTTACAGTGGAAAAGCCTGAGAGACAACACCTTAATCAGACAGTCAAAGTGAACATCATCAGTAATGGGACAATTTGAAGCCCTGTGATCCTTGAGGGGATGCAATGAGAAGAACGCAGCATCACTTTTGTTTTATTCTGGTCGACAGTGCATAGTCTAAGACCTTGTTTGGAGGTTCTAGCAGGGGAACACAGTTATATCCTTGATGGAAGATCATCCTCCTTCTTCAGGGAAGCTCATCCTCTTTGACCATGTGTGCAGCTTTGAGAGGAAGCATGGGGAACAGTGATGGGGCAAGGGGACACCTGCCTAGCCAGCCAGATCAGATTGACCCTGGCCATCAGTGGGGTGACAGATGGTGCAGGCAGTTCACTCTCACAATCTAAAGATGCAAAAACTGAATCTAATCATGAGGGATCATCATACTAATCCCAACTGACCCACATTCAGCAGAATACCTGCCTTGTGATCTTTAAAGGTAACAAAGCCAGTCTTCTCCTGGGTGGCCCAGTGGTTAAGACTCCATGGTTCCATTGCAAGGGTCACAGGTTCCAACCCTGGTTGGGGAACTAAGATTCCAGATGCCTCATTGTGAGGCCACAAAGAAAAAAAAAGTGTCAAAGCCAGGAAAATCATGGAAGCATAAGAAACTCTTTTTATAATTTTCAGCCTACAGATCCTATACATGTTTTGTTAGATTCATGTCTCGGTATTTAATTTGCTTTTGAGTGGTTATAAACGGTCTCGTGTTTTTAATCTTGTTTTGCACATCTTTGTTGCTGGTATATCAAAGAATGTTTGAGTTTTGTGTGTTGATTTTTAGCATGAAACCCTTCTGAAGTGTTATCTCTCAGACTTCTCTTGATTATACTTTAGAATTTCATTTGACATCTCTATACTAATTTTTTAAAAATTGAAATATAGTTGGCATACAATTTTATGTTAGTTTCAGGTATACTACATAGAGATTTGCTATTTGCATAGATGGTGAAGAGATCACAAGATAAGTCTAGCAGCCATGTGTTTCCATACAAACTTAACAATATTATTCACCATATTCCTTATGCTGTATCACCATGGCTTATTTATTTTATACACAGTGAGTTTTTTTCAGAGTAGTAGATTCATTTATTTTTAGTAGTTCTTGCTTCTCAGTACCACTTCTTAGCTTCAGTCAGTTCAGTTGCTCAATTGTGTCAGACTCTTTGTGACCCCATGGACTGCAGCATGCCAGGGTTCCCTGTCCATCACCAACTCCCAGAGCTTGCTCAAATTCATGTCCATCGGGCTGGTGACGCCATCCAACCATCTCATCCTCTGTCATTCCCCTTCTCCTCCTGCTTTCAGTCTTTCCCAGCATCAGGTTCTTTGATGAGTCAGTTCTTCGCATCAGGTGGCCAAAGTATTGGAGCTTCAGCATCAGTCCTTCCAATGAATATTCAAGGCTGATTTCCTTTACGATTGACTGGTTTGATCTCCATGCAGTCCGAGGGACTCTCAAGAGTCTTTTCCAACACCACAGTTCAAAAGTATCAATTCTTTGGCGCTCAGCTTTCTTTATGGTCCAGCTCTCACATCCATACGTGACTACTGGAAAAATCATAGCTTTGACCAGATGGACCTTGGTTGGCAAAGTAACATCTCTGGTTTTAATATGCTCTCTAGGTTGGTCATAACTTTTCTTCCAATAAGCAAATGTCTTTTAATTTCATGGCTGCAGTCACCATCTGCAGTGATTTTGGAGCCCAAGAATAAAAAGTCTGTCACTGTTTCCATTGTTTCCCCATCTATTTGCCATGAAGTGATGGGACCGGATCCCATGATCTTTGTTTTCTGAATGTTGAGCTTCAAGCCAACCTTTTCACTCTCCTCTTTCACTTTCATCAAGAGGCTCTTTAGTTCCTCTTCGCTTTCTCCCATAAGGGTGGTGTCATCTGCATATCTGAGGTTATTGATATTTCTCCCGGCAATCTTGATTCCAGCTTGTGCTTCATCCAGCCTGGCATTTCGCATGAGGTACTCTGCATCTAAGTTAAATAAGCAGGGTGACAATATACAGCCTTGACATACTCCTTTCCTAATTTGGAACCAGTCTGTTGTTCCATGTCTGGTTCTAACTGTTGCTTCCTAACCTGCGTGCAGATTTCTCAAGAGGCAGGTAAGACAGTCTGGTATTCCATCTCTTTAAGAATTTTCCACAGTTTGTTGTGATGCACACAGTCAAAGGCTTTGGCGTAGTCAATAAAGCAGAAGTAGATGGTTTTCTGGAATTCTCTTGGTTTTTCTATGATCCAACGGATGATGGCAATTTGATCTCTGGTTCTTCTGCCTTTTCTAAATCCAGCTCGAACATCTGCAACTTCATGGTTCACGTACTGTTGAAGCCTGACTTGGAACATTTTGAGCATTACTTTGCTAGCATGTGAGATGAATGCAATTGTGGGGTAGTTTGAACATTCTTTGGCATTGCCTTTCTTTGGGATTGGAATGAAAACTGACTTTTTCCAGGCCTGTGGCCACTGCTGTTTTCCAAATTTGCTGACATATTGAGTGCAGCACTTTCGCAGCATCATCTTTTAAGATTTGAAATAGCTTCTTACCTAGCTTTGTCATTGTTGATAATATGATTTTTTTGTGTTTTTTATTGTGGTAAGAACATTAACATGAGATCTACCCTCTTAACAAAATTTTAGGTGTGTAATAGAGTATTGTTTATTATAGGCATGATATTGTACAGCAGGATCCTGAGTTTTTGTTTAGTTTTCCAATCTGTTTTCTCTCTGTTGCTCAGGTTGGGTCATTTCTATCCTTCTAGCTTTAGGTTTGCTCCTCTGTCACCTCCACTCTTTTCTTGAGCCCATCCAGTAAGTTTTTTTTTTTTTTAATTTCTGCTGTTGCTTTTTAAATTCGAAAATTTTCATTTGATTCTTTTCATATCTTGTATTTCTTTGAATATCTGCTAAATAATTAAAAATACATCATCCCTGAATACTCCAATATGTCTCTGTATCAGAGTGGAAGCTCAGCTTCCACTAAGTGATGCTGCTATAAAGAGCAACCCCAAATCTCAGCAGCATACAACAGAGTTTCTCTTCCTTCTCATTCAGTTCAGTTCAGTTCAGTTCAGTTGCTCAGTTGTGTCCGACTCTCCGCGACCCCAGTGGCTATACTCAGTGAATGGATAGGCTATGAGTCTACTTCATCTTTCTCTTCATCCTGGGATCCAGGATGAAGGAATAGCCCCTAGTTAGGTCATGCCATTCCCATGGAAGAAGGAAAAGAATAAGAGAGCAGACAGAAATTTGCAGTGCCACTTCAAGTTTCTGTCAGACTGGCAAAGTGTCACTTCTGTTTATATTTCACTGACCAAAGACCAGCATAATGTCAGTGGCTGGGAAAATATACTCCTTCTAGAGGAAGGCCTGCAAATCTCATGGCGAGAGGTGAGGGAAGGAGAGGATATATAATTCTTATCCAGAAAAGAAGGGTCAAATAATTGAGGACAGTGATACGTTACAAAGCATTTCCAAAGAATAAGGACATTTTCTTACTTAATCACAACCCATTGTCACTTTGAACCAAATTAACAATTCCTTAATATGATCTAATAGTCTGCATTTAAAATTTTCCAATTATCCCAAAAGTATACTTAAAACTTATTCAAACCAAAATCCAATCAAGGACAAATGTAATGTGGTTATGTGTCTTACAGTCTTTTTAAAATTAAGGACAGTCAGGAGACTGCATTTTTTTTTTTCATTATAGGATGCTTTTTCAAGGGAATTGGGCATTTGTCCATCTATATCTTTTACCTTCTGGATTTGTTTGGTTGACCCCTCATGGTGTCAGTTTAACCTGTTCCTCTATCCCCAGATTTCTCATTACATGAAAATTAGATGTAAATAATCAGTTAAACTCTGGTAAATATTTTTGGCAAGAATATTCACAGGTACTACTGTGTTGTTCATATTATCTCACACCAGGAAGAATGTATATCTTTCTGTCTTATCATGAAGGATGACAAGGTTGATCAGTGAGTTAATGTGTTGACAACTTGATTCCTCCAATGTAAATTTTTCCCTCTTGTGGTTATCATACCAGTGGTCTAAGACTCCTGAACTATGTGAACAGTTGGCTCCCCACCAATCTTTCATTCAAAGGCTTTGACATCCACTGACAAGTCTGCCTGAATTAATGTTTTTCAGTTATGGTAAAATGATAATTTTTATCATTACTTTATGTTTGTTAGCTGGCAATCTTGTGTAAGAAGGGTGTTCTTTATAGTCATATCTAGTATATTTATAAGATAGCTAGATAGATAGCTATTAGATTAAAAAATAAAACTCTTAGGATTCTGTGAATTGAGTTTTTAATTGTACCTTTAAGAAACTAGTGTTATAAACACTTTCGTGTATATATTCTTCAAAATAGTTTGGTGGCTTTTAACATGAATTATAGTGAAGAATGACTATGGTGAGTATTAATCTGTTGAGTAATATGTAGAACCTGTATGCTGAGCATTATAAAACAGTTTTATGTGTGTGTTTCTTTGACTTTCATGGCTTTGTTATTTTTAAAAATTATAGGGCACTTTCGACTTCTGCTCCTGGTCCATGTGAGAGACAGGCTGCTGAGATGAGCGCGAACCAGGCTGCGGAGAGCCACCTTCTGGCTTCTAACCAACTAGAGGATTTGCCGAAAGACTACGCCTTGAGTACCAGTGGAGATGAAGGGGACAGTGCTGGAGAAAGAAAGCATCAGAAGCTTCTGGACTCAATCAGTTCACTTAATGGAAAGGATAGGCAGAAACTGGCTGAGAGGTCTGAGGCTAGTCTGAAGGTGTCAGAGTTCAGTGTAAGTTCTGAAGGATCAGGAGAAAAGCTGGTCCTTTCAGATCTGCTTGAGCCTGTTAAAACTTCATCCTCACTGGCTGCTGTGAAAAAGCAGCTGAATCGAGTGAAATCGAAGAAGACTGTGGAGTTACCACTTCACAGAAAAGAGATTGAGCGGATCCACAGAGAAGTGGCATTCAATAAAAGCTCCCAAATCCTCTCCAAATGGGATCCTGTCGTTCTGAAGAACTGGCAAGCAGAGCAACTGGTTTTTCCCCTGAGCAAGCCCCAGTCAGCCTTTGCTCCCATCGAACATGTGGTCAGTGGCTGGAAGGCAGGAACTCCCCTGGAGCAGGAGATTTTCAATCTTCTCCATAAGAACAAGCAGCCCGTGACAGACCCTTTACTGACTCCCGTGGAAAAGGCCTCTGTCAAAGCTATGAGCCTGGAGGAGGTAAAGATGCGCCGAGCAGAGCTTCAAAGGGCCCGGGCCCTGCAGTCCTACTATGAGGCCAGGGCTCGAAGAGAGAAGAGAATCAAAAGCAAAAAGTATCACAGAATTCTGAAGAAAGGAAAGGCCAAGCAAGCCTTAAAAGATTTTGAGAAGCTGCAGAAGGTCAATCCTGCTGCGGCCCTGGAAGAACTGGAAAAACTTGACAAGGCCAGAAGGATGGAGCGAATGAGCCTTAAGCACCAGAACAGTGGGAGATGGGCAAAATCAAAGGCACTTATGGCCAAACATGACCTGGAGGCTCGCCAGGCTATACAGGAACAGCTGGCCAGGAACAGAGAGCTGACGCAGAAGGTCCGGGCGGCCTCTGAGAGTGAGGAAGAGGAGGAAGGCCAGGAGGAAGGGGAAGAACCTCTTGTCCCTGACATGGTGAATGGGGTGCAGATAAAGGCCAACGGACTGAACCCCTGGATGTTCTGGAGTCACTTCACTGATGCCAAAGAGGCTGAGGTCCAGAAAGACCTGGAAGATCCTGCTGAGCCTGAAGCCCAGGAGACTTCTGAAAGTGAGGAAGAAAGAGCAGTGGTGGAGGAAGAAACTCTCTTGAAAGAATTTGAGGAAAGGCGATCACTTAAACAGAAGTCAGAGCTCAGCCACATGGCGGAGCCAGTGCACAGACGTGTAACAAAGGACCCTAGCAGCCAGGAGGTGCTGTCTGAATTGAGAGCACTGTCTCAGAAACTCATCATGGAGAACCATCAGTCAGGGAAGCAAGAACTGAGTTCAGCGAGGACAGCTCAGAGAGAGGAACCTGCCAGGGAGGAAGAGGAGCCTGTGTTGCTGCAGAGGCCAGAGAGAGCTCGGACTCTAGACGAGCTGGGCAGAGAAGGGTGCGTTGAAAACAAGGAGCTTCCCA
Source organism: Moschus berezovskii (assembly GCF_049115385.1). Classification (NCBI taxonomy): domain Eukaryota; kingdom Metazoa; phylum Chordata; class Mammalia; order Artiodactyla; family Moschidae; genus Moschus; species Moschus berezovskii. The sequence goes on from NC_142468.1 coordinate 91,062,036, forward strand.
GAACTGCAGTGGAAGGGCTGCAGTTGGAGAAGAATCTAAGTAATCATATTGGTGCCCCCAAGGAGAAGAAAAGGAAGGAGCAAATGATTGATCTCCAGAACCTCCTAACCACAAAATCGCCTTCCGTGAAGTCCTTGGCAGTTCCCACGACTGTACAGGAGTTGGAAGATGAAGAAGAGAGAGATCAAAGGCAGATGATAAAGGAAGCTTTTGCTGGGGATGATGTCATCAGAGACTTCTTGAAAGAGAAGAGGGAAGCTGTGGAGGCAAGTAAGCCAAAGGACCTGGACCTGACTCTGCCTGGCTGGGGCGAGTGGGGTGGTATGGGCCTGAAGCCCAGTGCCAAGAAGAGATGCCGGTTTCTCATTAAAGCCCCTGAGGGTCCTCCAAGGAAAGACAAGAATTTGCCAAACATGATTATCAGTGAGAAGTGGAACATCCATGCAGCAGCTCATCAGGTGCAGGTGCTTCCACATCCATTCACACACTATCAACAATTTGAAAGGACCATCCAGACCCCCATAGGATCTACATGGAACACCCAGAGGGCCTTCCAAAAGCTGACCATGCCCAAGGTTGTCACCAAGTCAGGCCATATCATTAAGCCTATCAAAGCAGAGGATGTGGGCTACCGATCTTCCTCAAGGTCAGACCTCTCTGTTGTACAGAGGAATCCAAAACGACTCTCCATACGTCACAAAAAACATCTGGAGAATAACTGTGTGGATTGAATTGCTGAAATAGTGACACCTTGGTTCCAGGAACCAATAGCCCTGACTGGCCTGGTTTTACTTGGAGCTGCAAGATGATTCCAAAACAAGCTTAGCACACTGTGGGTGTAGTTAAGCCACGTTTTAGGAATAAAGGCATTTTTATCTATTAAGAAAAAAGATTATAGGGCAAGTATTTTGCAGGATATCAGTCAATTTGAGTTTGTCTGATAATTTCTCATGATTAGATTTAGGTTATACATCTAAAATTTCTAGAATTCTGAAATTTCTATATGGTTTTTTGAAACAGCTTTTCTCATTTGTTCATTGAGATTACCTGTCTGTTCATCCACCTTGGCCATGTTTTCCTATAGATTCTCTATCATATTTATTGTATCCGTTTCAAGTAATTCCATTTTGTGAGTCATTTTACAGGTCTGCTTCTACTGACCTCTTAATTATAGATCAATTTTTTTTGCTTCTTTGCATATCTAATTTTTTATTATTATATATTAGTCATTGAGGATAATATGTTGCAGAAAATCTGGGTTAAGTTATCTTCTTCTAAAGAATTTTGTTGTGGCAACAGTTAATTTACTGGCAGATTATCTGGATCCTTGGGGGCTTAGTTTTAATCTTCATTAAGAAAAGCATATTCAATTTTTTTCCTCAGATGTGGTCTTTATTCCATAGGTGCAGTTCTTCAGGAAGGTCAGAGGAAAGCTCTAGCTATTTGCAACTTCCTCTATTTTCAGTTCAGTTCAGTTCAGTCGCTCAGTCGTGTCTGACTCTTTGCGACCCCATGAACCATAGCACGCCAGGCCTCCCTGTCCATCACCAACTCCCGGAGTCCACTCAGACTCATGTCCATCGAGTCGGTGATGCCATCCAGCCATCTCATTCTCTGTCGTCCCCGTCTCCTCCCACCCCCAATCCCTCCCAGCATCAGAGTCTTTTCCAGTGAGTCAACTCGTCGCATGAGGTGGCCAAAGTATTGGAGTTTCAGCTTTAGTGTTAGTCCTTCCAATGAGCACCGGGATTGATCTCCTTTAGAATGGACTGGTTGGATCTCCTTGCAGTCCAAGGGACTCTCAAGAGTCTTCTCCAGCACCACAGTTCAAAAGCATCAATTCTTCGGCGATCAGCTTTCTTCACAGTCCAACTCTCACATCCATACATGACCACTGGAAAAACCATAGCCTTGGATGGACTTAAATGCCAACCTTAAAATCCTGTGTCCTAGGCAGCTGCTAAAATCTCAGTTCAGTTCCTTAGCCTCCTTTTTGCTGGGTTTCTTGAAGTCTTGTCCTGTGCATACACAGTTTAGTAATTAGTCAAGAATTTGAGGGATATCTATATGAAAATTTCGGATTGCCTTCTTTTATTTATTTGTTTGGGCTTCCTTGGTGGCTCAGATGGTAAAGAATCTGCCTGCAGGATCCTCTATGACCCACCTTCCAGGGTAATGGAAATAAAAGCAAAAATAAACAAATGGGACCTAGTTAAACTTAAAAGCTTTTGCACAACGAAGGAAACTATAAGCAAGGTGAAAAGACAGCCTTCGGAATGGAAGAAAATAATAACAAATGAAGCAACTGACAAAGAATTAATCTCAAAAATATACAAGCAACTCCTGCAGCTCAATTCCAGAAAAATAAACGACCCAATCAAAAAATGGGCCAAAGAACTAAACAGACATTTCTCCAAAGAAGACATATGATAGCTAACAAACATATGAAAAGATGCTCAACATCACTCATTATCAGAGAAATGCAAATCAAAACCACAATGAGGTACCATCTCACGTCAGTCAGAATGGCTGCTATCAAAAAGTCTACAAACAATAAATGCTGGAGAGGGTACAGAGAAAAGGGAACCCTGTTACACTGTTGGTGGGAATACAAACTAGTATAGCCACTATGGAGAACAGCGTGGAGATTCCTTAAGAAATGAAGTAGAACTGCCATACGACCCAGCAATCCCACTGCTGGGCATACACACTGAGGAAACTGGAATTGAAAAAGACACATGTACCCCAATGTTCATAGCAGTATGTTTACAATAGCTGGGACATGGAAGCAACCTAGATGTCCATCAGCAGATGAATGGATAAGAAAGCTATGGTACATATATACAGTGAAATATTACTCAACTATTAAAAAGAATGCATTTGAATCAGTTCTAATGAGGTGGATGAAACTGGAGCCTATTACACAGAGTGAAGTAAGTCAGAAAGAGAGACACCAATGCAGTATATTAATGCATATATATGGAATTTAGGGATTGGGGGCGGGAGGAGACGGGGACGACAGAGGATGAGATGGCTGGATGGCATCACCGACTTGATGGACATGAGTTTGGGTGAACTGCAGGAGTTGGTGATGGACAGGGAGGCCTGGCATGCTGTGATTCATGGGGTTGCAAAGAATCGGACACAACTGAGCGACTGGACTGAACTGAACTGAATGGAATTTAGAAAGATGGTAACGATGACCCTATATGCGAAACAGCAAAAGAGACGCAGATATAAACAACAGACTTTTGGACTCTGTGGGAGAAGGCGAGAGTGGGATGATTTAAGAGAATAGCGTTGAAACATGTATATTTCCGTATGTGAAATAGATCACCAGTCCAAGTTCGATGCATGAAACAGAGCACTCAAAGTCGGAACACTGGGACAACCCTGAGGGATGGAATGGGGAAGGAGGTGGGAGGGGGGTCAGGACGGGGGACACATGTACACCCATGGCTGATTCATGTCCGTGTATGGCAAAAATCAGTACAATGTTGTAAAGTAATTAGCCTCCAATTAAATAAATAAATTTAAGAAAAGAAAAAGATTCTGCCTGCAATGAACGAGACCTGGGTTCGATCCCTGAGTCGGGAAGATCTCCTGGAGAAGGGAATGGCTACCCACTCCAGTATTCTTGCCTGGAGAATTCCATGGACAGAGGTCTTGTCCTGTGCATATACAATTTAGGAATTAGTCAAGGGTTAAAGAGGTATCTATGAAAATTTTGGATTTACTTTTTTTATTTATTGATTTTTTAATCAGAGGAAAATTGCTTTACAATGTTGTGTTAGTTTCTGCCAAAAAACAGTGATTGGATTGCCTTCTTTTGTGACTTTTTCCTTTCTGAGGGCAGCCCCCCTCCTCCGACTTCTTTCTTCCTGATTTCCAGTGCTTCTGGATCATTTCTAAAACTTCAACTCTGTCTCATCATTCTAGTAAAACTGCTACTCTCTCAGTTTAATTCAGTGGCTCAGTCGTGTCTGACTCTTTGTGACCCCGTGGACTGTATGTAGCACACCAGGTTTCCCTGCCCATCAACAACTCCCGGAGCTTGCTCAAATTCATGTCCATCGAGTCAGTGATGCCATCCAACCGTCTCATCCTCTGTCATCCCCTTCTCCTCCTGCCTTCAATCTTTCCCAGCATTAGGGTCTTTTCTAAGCAGTCATTTCTTTGCATCAGGTGGCCAAAGTACTGGAGCTTTAGCTTCAACATCAGTCCTTCCAATGAATATTCAGGACTGATTTCCTTTAGGATTGACTGGTTTGATCTCTGTGCAGTCCAAAGGACTCTGAAGAATGTTCTCCAACACCACAGTTCAAAAGCATCAATTCTTTGGTGCTCAGCTTTCTTTATGGTCTAATTCTCACATGCATACATTACCACTGGAAAAACCATAGCTTTGACTACACAACCTTTGTTGGCAAAGTAATGTCTCTGCCTTTTAATATGCTGTCTAGGTTGGTCACAGCTTTTCTTTCAAGGAGCAAATGTCTTTTAATTTCATGGCTGCAGGCACCATCTGCAGTGATTTTGGAGCCCAAGGAAAGAAAGTCTGTCACTGTTTCCATTGTTTCCCCATTTATTTGCCATGAAGTGATGGGACCGGATCCCATGATCTTTGTTTTTTGAATGTTGATTTTTAAGCCAGCTTTTTCACTCTCCTCTTTCACTTTCATCAAGAGGCTCTTTAGTTCCTCTTTGCTTTCTGCCATAAGGGTGGTGTCATCTGCATATCTGAGGTTATTGATATTTCTCCCTGCAATCTTGATTCCAACTTGTGCTTCATCCAGCCTGGCATTTCGCATGAGGTACTCTGCATCTAAGTTAAATAAGCAGGGTGATAATATACAACATTGACGTACTCCTTTCCCTATTTGGAACCAGTCCATTGTTCCTTGTCCGGTTCTAATACTTCTTGACCTGCATGCAGGTTTCTCAGTAGGCAGGTAAGGTGGTGCTACTCTCTGCTTGAGCTCAATTTGCCCACACACTGCAACAGACTATGAAATTCTCCCAGGGGAAAGCTTATTAAATGTGGGTCTCACGGTGGCTCAGATGGCAAAGAATCACCTGCAATGCAGGAGACCTGGGTTCCATCCCTAGGTCGGGAAGATCCTCTGAAGAAGGGAATGGCTACCCACTGCAGTGTTCTTGCCTGAAGAATTCCAGGGGCAGAGGAGCCTGGCAAGCTGCAGTCCATGGGGACCCAAAGAGTCAGACATGACTGAGTGACTTTTATTTTCACCCAGTAAGCTTCTCTTCTGCAAGGATAATATCCTTTCCATTTCTCCCTTTTTTGTGTTGGTCTCTAGTGTCTTCATACAGTTGTTTTTTATATCTTATGGAAGATTTATAATTGTTATTGGCAAGAAAGTTAATCTAATACAGGCTACTCTTCCAGTCAGTAGAACTGGATAGGTTTTTTTTTTTTAATTTAATTTTATTTTTTTATTATTTTTTTTTTACATTTATGAGACTTTAATTTTTTCGTATCCTCCAGAACTAGACAAAGATGTGATGTATTTACACACCAGTGTGCTTTCCTAGGAATTGTTTCACATTCACACAATGGGGGAATCTTACTAACCTGAGCAAGCGAGGGAACTGTTAGGGTAGTCCTTCTCCACAGGACATCAGTCATTTTCCTTGCAGTTAGTCTTCAGGTCAAGAGCTTTGCTTGTATACAAAATGTATATGATAGGCAATGCTGTGAGTCCCCAGTTGTATTTCCCTTTTTCATATGTCATCTTTCTGAAACGCTTGTTGAATCAGGCTGCAGGTTAAGTACAAGTTCAATTCCAGCCTTTAAAGCTTCTATTAACAGATGTTAACCTGGCTTGTTCATATGCACAGGAACCTTCAAACTGGGTAGTAATCAATAAAGACTATGAATGTGAGCTTCCTTGGTGGCTCAGACAGTAGGATAGGTTGTTTTGATTCAAGGTTATTTAGAATTCACTCTAAAGATGAAGTCGCTCAGTTGTGTCCTACTATTTGTGACCCCAAGGACTATACAGTCTATAGCATTCTCCAGGCCAGATTACTGGAGTGGGTAGCCTATCCCTTCTCAGGGGATCTTCCCAGCTCAGGGATTGAACCCAGGTCTCCCACTTTGCAGGCAGATTCTTTACCAGCTGAGCCACAAGGGGAGGAAATGGCAACCCACTCCAGTACTCTTGCCTGGAAAATCCCATGGACTGAGAAGCCTGGTAGGCTATAGTCCATGGGGTCGCAAAGAGTCAGACACGACTGAGCTACTTCACTTTCACTAAAGATGAGGAAGTAAACGAAACAAGTAGCAATGATATTTATATTTTAATGGGTTAGTTTCTGTTTGGTATTTTGGGTGTTTGTGATATTTAGAAGAACTTGACATGCTAGGTTTGCAGTCCTAACTTATAATGTGTAATTAAATAATTTGTTTAAGTCTGTAGTTTAATGTTTAAATCTCACGTATTTTATAAACAATATGGTAAGAATGAAAGCCTTTTTAGATTCTTATTTATATTTAACTTATTGGATATACAAATATTCTTAAATACTTGAGAGAGGTCTCTCTGGAAATCAAATATTGAAATACTTAAAAAGGTAATAGACTATGTTAGATTCAAAATTCAATTTGAAATGATTAAAGCATTTAATGAAATTTGTAAATAGGACCAGAATTAATACTAACTCCTTATTAAAGACTATTAAAATTTTCTATATTTACAAGGAAAATAAGATAGTGATTAATATTATAAGTTGAATATTGTATTTGTAATTTTATTTTATTTATTTTTAAAATTAATTTTTATTGGAGTAGATTTACCATGTTGTTTTAGTTTCTGCTGTACAGCAAAGTGAATCATATACATATATCCTCTGTTTTTAAAGATTCTATTCCCATATAAATCATTACAGAGTATTGAATAGAATTCCCTGTGCTATACAGTGTATTTGTAATTTTACTATGTTGGACAATTAATTTTAAACCAATATTCTAAATGAGTATTTATTGATATAAAGTCCATGGATTTGAATGCTTTTGAACTGTGGTGTTGGAGAAGACTCTTGAGAGTCCCTTGGACTGCACGGAGATCCAACCAGTCCATTCTAAAGGAGATCAGTCCTCAGTGTTCATTGGAAGGACTGATGCTGAGGCTGAAACTCCTATACTTTGGCCACCTCATGCGATGAGTTGACTCACTGGAAAAGACTCTGATGCTAGGAGGGATTGGGGGTGGGAGGAGAAGGGGACGACAGAGAATGAGATGGCTGGATGGCATCACTGACTCGATGGACATGAGTTTGAGTGAACTCCGGGAGTTGGTGATGGACAGGGAGGCCTGGCGTGCTGCGATTCATGGGGTCGCAAAGAGTCGGTCAGGACTGAGCGACTGAACTGAACTGAAGACTGGGTTAAAATGACTCTGGGTCACAATTTACTTAATGTCTGTCATCCTCAGTTTCTTTATCTGTAAAATGAGAATAGTGATACTTTCCTAAAAGTACACGTTTTAATAAATAATAATGTTCATGATAGTAATGGCTTCCCTGGTGGCTCAGAGGTTAAAGCGTCTGCCTCCAATGCGGGAGACCCGGGTTCGATCCCTGGGTTGGGAAGATCCCTGGAGAAGGAAATAGCAACCCACTCCAGTACTCTTGCCTGGAGGATCCCACGGATGGAGGACCCTGGTAGGCTACAGTCCATGGGGTTGCAAAGGGCCGGACATGACTGAGCGACTTCACTTCATGATAGTAATAATGATGATTTAATGATAATATTTTTAAAAGAGAGTTATACAGCAATGTGCACAGTATGATTCCATTTATTTTGGTTAAAAAATTAGGTATGCAAAGATCAGTTCAGTTCAGTTCAGTCGTTCAGTCGTGTCTGACTCTCCGCGACCCCATGAATCATAGCACACCAGGTCTCCCTGTCCATCACTGGAGTTCACTCAAACTCATGTCCACAGAGGTATTTAAAAATTTCCAGAAGATTATATACATTAATTTTACATATAACTATCATTTAAAATTTTTCCATAATGTAAATATATTATGATATCTATTTGTTGTATGTATATATGTGTGTGTGTGTTCATATATAAAACTTCTAGTTAGTTATTTTGTGAAATACTATCATGAGTAACTTTTAGTACTTGTTTCTTAATTTTATTTATTGTCTGTGTTGAACCGATATAATCAGCAGAAACACATACCTGAACATTTTAAAATCAAGAAAAAGACATTTTTCCTTGGTTTTAATCTTGCTGGAGATCTTATCACAAGGGTTCAGGGAGATAGAAGTCATGCTCAGTATCTATCATCCATCATAAGTCATTGAAAAATCCCCGTGTGGTGTATTTGCTTTGAGATTGGGTGCTGACTGATTTCCATCCATGCACACTTCATTCTTGCAGTAAATGTGGTTTTGCTTCACGTCATAATGGAGGTGCAAGCCTTTGCCTGAGTCTCTCTAGTAGAGTGGGCGCCTTGAGAAACCTTAAAAGTAGGAGGGACCTTTGTATCCTTTCACTTTCTCCTGTACCCCCCTTTTCATCCTTCATGCTCTCTGATAAGACTTAACCCTTCTTGAGGCCCCCCTGAGACTCTGCCCATCCCAGCGGAAATTTCCAAATCTACCTCTTAAACTCCTTCCTCTTCCCAGGACCCAGGTCATAATTTCCAAATGTCTATTGGACATTCCCACCTCAAATTCAGCAAACCAAACACTGCCAGTTTCACAGCCTGCAGGCCAGCTTTTTGTCCTTTTTTTGGGATAACAATTAATGGGATCTCCAATTTACTTAACCAGATAAATGTAAGTAACCTTGTTTGTCATTTCCTCCTAGATGCTTTTCCTGACCATCTCTCTCCCAGAGAGTAAACCTTCCCTCACCTGGGCAATCCAGGCTCCATGGCACAAATACCTTTTAGAGCACCTCTCACTTTAGACCATGACTCTTTCCTTATATTATTTTGTCCTTGACAAGATCACATATTCCTTGAAACTAGGGATACATCAGGTTATCCCAGAACTGACCACAATGCCTGTAAAGATGTTCTCATCACTTGTTAATTATCTTGAAGGAAAAGCAATCCATTTTACTCACTCACTGAGAAGAGGCAACATTTCTTTACAGAGGAGTCCCAAATAACCTTTGTAGATACCTTCACCTCCTACTCCATGTATGGCCTGGACTGTTACTCACTTCCAAAGAGTAGCATATAGGAAAGGAAAAAATAATAACTTTACAGTATAGATTTCTTGCCAATACCACCTTTATCAAGTGACAAAGGTTAACATCGTCAGTGGATACCTTGAGATGTCTTGTAGATAGCAGGCACCCCTGATGGGATGTGATGAGAAAGGCACTTCACCTCTGCACTACACTTCCCCCAAACCTGTAACTTTAGTCTAACCTTGAGAAAACACCTGACAAACCCAGACCAGGGGACATTCTACAAATACCTGGCCTGTACTCCTCAAAACTGTTGAGGTCATTAAAAACACAAATTTTAAAAGGGAAGACTTGAAAAACTGTCCCAGACCAGAGAAAACTAGGAAAAAATGATAAGTAAATGTAATGTGGGATCTTGATTTGGATCCTGGAACAGAAAAAGGACAACCTGGTGAAATCTGATAAAATCTGGAGTTTAGTTAATGGTAATGTACCATGAGAAACGCTGGACTGGAGGAAGCACAAGCTGGAATCAAGATTTCCGGAAGAAATATCAATAACCTGAAATATGCAGATGATAACACCCTTATGACAGAAAGGGAAGAAGAACTAAAGAGCTTCTTGATGAAAGTGAAAGAGGAGAGTGAAAAAGTTGGCTTAAAGGTCAACATTCAGAAAACTAAGATCATGGCATCCAGTCCCATCACTTCATGGCAGATAGACGGGGAAACAGTGTCAGACTTTATTTTGGGGGGCTCCAAAATCACTGCAGATGGTGATTGCAGACATGAAATTAAAAGACACTTACTCCTTGGAAGGAAAGTTATGACCAACCTAGACAGCATATTAAGAAGCAGAGACATTACTTTGCCAACAAAGGCCCGTCCAGTCAAGGCTATGGTTTTTCCAGTGGATGTGAGAGTTGGACTATAAAGAAAGCTGAGCACCGAAGAATTGATGCTTTTGAACTGTGGTGCTGGAGAAGACTCTTGAGAGTCCCTTGGCCTGCAAGGAGATCCAGCCAGTCCATCCTAAGGGAGATCAGTCCTGGGTGTTCATTGGAGGGACTGATGTTGAAGCTGAAACTCCAATACTTTGGCCACCTGATGCAGAGAGCTGACTCATTTGAAAAGACCCTGATGCTGGGAAAGACTGAGGGAAGGAGGAGAAGGGGATGACAGAGGATGAGATGGTTGGATGGCAACACCAACTTGATGGACATGGGTTTGGGTGGACTCTGGGAGTTGGTGATGGACAGGGAGGCCTGGCGTGCTACAGTTCATGGGTTTGCAGAGTCTGACAAATGCACGATGGTAATTTAAGATGACAGTATTTGGAGAAACCAAAACTGGGTAAATGAGTTCTCTGTACTACATTTGCAATTTTCTGTAAGTCTAAAATTTTCCAAAATTAAAAGTTTATTTCAAAAAATCACTCCCCATGTACTACCCCTCTGTAATAGGCTGAAAGGTTAAACATCTCTATTTGGATATAAATGGAACCTAATTTGAAAATATGTAGTAGAATTGAACAATTAAAGCAACATAATTTATTTTTTATTTTATACTGATTATAATGGTCTATACCTGAGAATATCAATTGGCTGCACATCCATTCTTAACTTACTGAACCCATGTTGGCACTCAGCTGAATGGCTGTATTTATTGCCTCCCTTGTAGCTGGGGTGACCCTGTGACTAACTTCTGGTCAATGCTATGGAAACAAAAAGGGTATGACATTTCCAGGAAAACTTCTTTAAAGGGCTAGGTATTTCCTTGCTCTTTCCTGCTGCTGGTATGGGAATGGGAAGCCTCTGAGGTGGCGCACTGAGGTGGATGGAGCCACAAGAGGGCATTAGTCTGAATCTGATGACATCTTGGAGGTGTCACACCCAATCCTCACTAACACAAGATCATACACATCCATTTTATAAAAGGGAAAAATTCAGAAAAGAATACTGGTGCATATGAAGGAAGATAAAAATGGCCCGTAATTCTACCATGTAGAAATCCAGTACCATTTATGAGATAAATACATACATATTAAACTGAAAAAAAAACTCTTATGATCCTATACATGGAGTTTTCTATTTTACTTTTAAAAACTTAATATTATATCATCGATACTTTTGTATATATGTTTTTTTGAAAATACTGTTTGGAATATTTATTATTTTGAAAATACTCTTTATCAAAATATTGTTTGATGTTTGTACAATATGCATTATGGTGATGAATGACTGTGATGAGTATGAATTTGATTCACACTGACTCGTGTTCAAGACTCACTTGGGTCAGTGTGTAACTTTGGCAAGTTGTGTCACCTCTTAAAACAAAATGGGAGTAACCTTTTAGAGTTATTGGGAAAATTAAATTAGTTAATGCGTATAAAATCTCTAGCACAAGGCCTAGATCTTAGTAAGTTGTTTTTTAAAAAATTAATTCATTAATTTGACTGTACAGGTTCTTAGTTGCAGCGTGCAGGATCTTTAACTGTAGCGTGTGGGATTTAGTTCCCTGGTCAGGGATCGAAACCGGGCCACTGGAAGCATGGAGTCTTAGCCACTGGACCCCAGGGTCGCCCCAGTAAGTTCTTAATAAATACAAACTATTGTGATTATCATTATCATTCTTTAATCAGTTTCTTATTCATGGGCAGTTAACCTGTCAGGGTCTAATTAAGAAATAGACAGTCAATTAGAGTTCAATTTTAAAAATAGAGCAATGGAAGCCACATGAGAACTTAGAAGAAATGTAACACAGAGAATTGGCTACAAAGGTGATAAGAAAGCTGAGAAATAGGGGAAATTAGAAACCCCAAAGATTCCCAGTAGCAAGAAGGCACCACTTCTGTGAGGTGGAAGGAGAGGCAGTAACCAGAGCCCAGGGCCAGGGTCACCGGTAGAAGCTGCAGTCATGGCAGACCTTTTCTGTGGTAGCTCAAACCAGGGAGGAAATTCTCCTACTTCTGGAGATGCCATCTGACGTGAGGAGGGCTGGATTTTCTACCTCCAGAACCTCCCATTGCAGACCCAACAGGGCAACTGGAAATGGAGTCTTCAGGGATCAGCCTTGAGATACAGAGCAGGGCAGAGAAAGAGAATCTGGATGGAGTGGGTCTGATGGAAACAGACTCAGAACCAGCATAGTCCACCCCTTTTAATATCCAGCATTCATTCTTATGCTCCCACCTATATTTAATGTCAGATGTGAAACACCTCTCTCCTACAAAAGCCTTCTCCATCTTCCCTCTCACAAGAGGAGCTGCCAGTTCCATCAGTCATCATATTAATCTTGGATCCAAGATCTCCAGGTAAATTTCAGCACTCCCCATCTAGTTTGGATCTGGCTTCTCATGGCCTAGTGAATTCATTGTGAAATTAAGCATCAACAACATTTTTTTCACATAAAATATGAGGGGGAGAGGAAAAGCAGAAAAAAATGATCAATAAATAATAGGTCCATAAAAATATGTACAGACCCTTCAGTTCTTATTTCTCTAACTGGTCACAAAGGTCATCACTGATATTTTCTCACTGAAAAATATAATTTTTTCAGTGAGATTCCATCACCCATTCCATGTTACCTTGGCTGTTAGTCAGTCCATTGGTTATTTGGGATTATTTGCTTGATGAAAAATATCTTCATACTAAATGGTCTGTCTTTATTTTTCTATGGTTTTATTGGGTTACTTTCATCTTTAATCGAACATTAATATTGGACATGCAATTACTGTTCTTTAGCTATTTCCAGATTCTAAATGGCCCCCTAATGACTATCCTAAGTCCCAAATATGGTCATTCCTGCACCAGATGTGTAGCAGCAACTTAATTTTCCCGTGATAATTAATACCAATTACCCCTGACCTGCTTTCTCAGTTTGACCTGAGGACTCCTGAATGGTCAGTAGCCCCTACTCCACTTCAAGTTTAATGGGACCATTATTTTATCTCCTGAAGAAATTCTTTTCCTGAAGACCTAGTTCACAAAAGTAGTAGAACCCAAGGTTTGGGGATGGAAAACAAGAATTTGCCTAGTGATTTATCGGGTATAACAGTGAAAGTGGCCCCTCCCAGTTTTACCCCTTAGTTCCCAGAGCCTTCAGAGCAGCACTTCAACCTTGTAGGTGCTAACTCTGAGTTGTTTTTGTTTAGTCACTAAGTCACGTCTGACTCTCTCCATCAACTGGTCAATAGAAGGTCCTCATATGGTGGTGTGAATTGAAGGAGGATCAGTCCTACAGCAAATGGTGATAGATATAACTTGCTTGTTTCTTCCAGATGTACTTGAACCTAATCTCACAGACCGCACTTCCAATGAAAAGAAATTGTTTCTGCTCACACCAGCCCTTATGGCTTAGTGGGTTTGAGAGCACTCAGTTCATGATAGGAAGCTCAAGCCACATAGTCACTCAGAGTCCATGGTATAGTAGATGCTGTGGCACCCTGCCTCAATCCAGGACTGAGACAGGCTTGTCTTCCTGAAATAACACTTTCTACAAGAACATGATCATAGTTGATCCCCCTTTGGGAATTTCCCAGAGCCTATGGAAGCAGACTTGCTCAAAGTTCTGCCCCCCTCTCTGGGGGAAGCCCATATCCAGTACCTGGTGGTTGTAGCAATATCTGACTCCCTTTTCTCTTCAAGGCAAGACAACTCTATAGAGTCAGCTCAACTCCAGAACTCCCTGTGTGATCAGCTGAGGCTTCTGTTGCAACTGTATCACCATTCAACGTCTCCTCTTGCCCAGTTCCGGCTCTTTTAGTCTTTTACAGTTGTTGTACCCAAGTGCAGTCCCCAGTATGCCTCCTGTGTACCAGTCTCCATCTCAGGGTTGACTTTGTGGGGAACCAAACACACAGTCAAGTGTTTGGTTGAAGTCCTTGAGGCATGTCAGGGTCTGCTCAGGGGAAGAATAGTTAGGAGCTCAGAAAGGCGCAACTTTGCTTCAAAACTCTATGGGACTATGCTGTGATTCTCTTACTGGAATTTCCTATTCCACACAACTTTGAGGACTTCTCTGGTGGTCCAGTGGTTAAGTAACCACCTGCCAATGCAGGGGACATGGGTTCAGTCCCTAGTCTAGGAAAATCCTACATGCTGTGGGGCAACTAAGCCCATGCACCACAGTTACTGGCTCTGTGCTCCGCAACAAGATAAGCCACCACAATAAGCCTGTGCTCCCAACTAGAGAGGAGCCTCTGCTCCCCACAACTAGAGAAAGCCTGTGTGCAGCAATGAAGACCCAGCATGGCCAAAGATAAATAATTAATTTTAAAAAAGCTTTGAGGACCTTTGAATCTGTTGGGTCATAAGCCTGAGTGACAGCCTGTACCTACTAAAGAATCTGCTCTTACTCTGAGCCCCACTTGAAGACTTAGCCTTGCAGATCACTTGGTAGATAGGTTGGACCATCATACCCAAGTACAGAATATATACCCTCAGAAATGGTACAGATAGTTCAATAAGATACATTAATTTTACATATACTCACTGATGTCTACTGTACATCAGTCACTCTGGGAGATGTAGGGGAAAAATGAAAAGTGGATTCAGCCTTAGAAGAATTTCATCTAGTCAGCTGCAAAGCAAAATGAGCCATGATGATGGCTGTTTGTGGGCAGTGCCATATTATATTTATGTATGAAGTGTCATGAGCATGCAAGAAAAGAGTCATCATTCCTACCCTGGCAGGATGAATAGGAGGAGGAGGGGTTGATATCTGGTCATATTAAACTGTGGACTAATCAGCTCAATGAACAACAAAATACTTTTCTGAAGCCAGATATTAAAGGTGTTTATATGATTTATGAGATTTAATGATTTAAATTTAATGATTCTGAGATTTAAGCTGTGTCTAAGTACATAATTCACCTATCATATAAATTTGTTTTCTGGGTTTGGATCCTAAAAAATACAACAGAATGAATTTCTGTTTCTATTTTGTGAAGGGGTAATTTAAAAATAATTAAGATAATTTCTTCTCTTCAAAACAACAATATAATTCTCACTATTTTAATTTTCTGCTCATGGCCTGGCATTGAACAATGATTAAAAAACTATACACTTAATTATAGATTATGTGTTAAATGAATGTTCTAAGTAGATTGTTGAATATGCAGTACTGGCACCAAATTTTGAGAGTTGAACACAGCCTTTCTTTTGTTTCATGAATCAGATGCAAGATACTCAGAACACCCTGGTATTAATTCTCATTTACTATTTCTAAAGTTTTTCTTTTTTAACTAGGAAGTCTTTTTGGAAATAAAATCAGGAAATGTTTAGCAACTTGGAGCAATAATCTATATACAATATATCATATACTCTTAAGTAAAATGTAATCAAGATTGAATAATTTACATTTTGCTGTTAACATGAAAGATTATTTTGAGATTTTTTTTTTAAAAGGAAATTTTCTGATGCCTTTTTTCCCCTAAACCAACATGCACACAGCTATTGAAATGTCTTGTTTACATCTGTGTACTTGAGGTGATGTTGATAGTTGACGTGTGTTAATTAACATACCTCTAATAGTATGAATTAGATAAATTCAAAGAATTCAAGCCTTTTTGGCTGACTGTCAGACCCGATTATTGGAAGGTTGCTGATTCAGACCTTGTAAATTCACAGGAGGTACGTCACGTTTGCCCTGTTTGTTGTTGTTGTTCAGTCATGCTTGCTTTGTTGGTGTTATCTTTGATCCAAGGTCCTTTTGTAGGCCCAATTTTACCACATTTTGGGCAGGTTACTTAAGCTAAAAGGAGATAATACAGTCTGTAGATCCATGTAGCCCAGTGTCTGTAGACTTCAGTGCATTGCCATGAGCTGGAAGCAGGGAAACCATCAAGGGCACAGTTGTCAGCTGCTCCAGGTCATGGAGCATCCCTCACCTCCTGGGATTCCCCTGGAGAACACGTGAATGTCACGGTATCGGTGTGATATGAACTGAGTACTATCACTAATCTAATTCTGTGTCTCTGAGATTTGACAGTAAAAGGATTTAGGGCCCAGTGAGGTAGGTGAAATCTGAGGACAGAGGTCCATCAGCAGTGTCTACAGATGGACTCCACTGCTTCTAGCAGAGGTGACAGAGCTTGTGATGTTGGGCAACCCCCTCTGCAGCAACTCCCCTGGTGGGTGGTTTCAGTTCAGTTCAGCTCAGTCGCTCAGTTGTGTCCGACTCTTTGCGACCCCATGAATCACAGCACGCCAGGGCTCCCTGTCTATCACCAACTCCCGGAGTTCACTCAAACTCATGTCCATCGAGTCGGTGATGCCATCCAGCCATCTCATTCTCGGTCGTCCGCGTCTCCTCCCACCCCCAATCCCTCCCAGCATCAGTCTTTTCCAGTGAGTCAACTCGTCGCATAAGGTGGCCAAAGTATTGGAGTTTCAGCTTTAGCATCAGTCCTTCCAATGAACACCCAGGATTGATCTCCTTTAGAATGGACTGGTTGGATCTCCTTGCAGTCCAAGGGACTCTCAAGAGTCTTCTCCAGCACCACAGTTCCAAAGCATCAATTCTTCGGCAGTCAGCTTTCTTCACAGTCCAACTCTCACATCCATACATACGGGAAAAACCATAGCCTTGACTAGATGGACCTTTGTTGGCAAAGTAATGTCTCTGCTTTTTAATATGCTATCTAGGTTGGTCATAACTTTCCTTCCAAGGAGTAAGTGTCTTTTAATTTCCTGGCTTCAATCAGCATCTGCAGTGATTTTGGAGTCCAAAAAAAAAAATAAAGTCTGACACTGTTTCCACTGTTTCCCCATCTATTTCCCATGAAGTGATGGGACCAGATGCCATGATCTTCGTTTTCTGAATGTTGAGCTTCCAGCCAAACTTTTCACTCTCCTCTTTCACTTTGATCAAGAGGATTTTTAGTTCCTCTTCACTTTATTCCATAAGGGTAGTGTCATCTGCATATCTGAGGTTATTGATGTTTCTCCGGGCAATCTTGATTCCAGCTTGTGCTTCTTCCAGCCCAGCGTTCCTCATGATGTGCTCTGCATAGAAGTTAAATAAGCAAGGTGACAATATACAACTTGACGTACTCCTTTTCCTATTTGGAACCAGACTGTTGTTCCATGACCAGTTCTAACTGTAGCTTCCTGACCTGCATACAGGTTTCTCAAGAGGCAGGTTGGGTGGTCTGGGATTCCCATCTCTTTCAGAATGTTCTACAGTTTACTGTGAGCCACACAGTCAAAGGCTTTGGCATAGTCAATGAAGCAGAAATAGATGTTTTTCTGGAACTCTCTTGCTTTCTCCATGATCCAGTGGATGTTGGCTATTTGATCTCTGGTTCCTGTGCCTTTTCTAAAACCTACTTGAACATCTGGAAGTTCACGGTTCACATATTGCTGAAGCCTTGCTTGGAGAATTTTGAGCATGACTTTACTAGCGTGTGAGATGAGTGCAGTTGTGTGGTAGTTTGAGCATTCTTTGGCATTGCCTTTCTTTGGGATTGGAATGAAAACTGACCTTTTCCAGTCCTGTGGCCACTGCTGAGTTTTCCAAATTTGCTGGCACATTGAGTGCAGCACTTTCACAGCATCATCTTTCAGGATTTGAAATATCTCAATTGGAATTCCATCACCTCCACTAGCTTTGTTCATAGTGATGCTCTCTAAGGCCCACTTGACTTCAGATTCCAAGATGTCTGGCTCCAGGTGAGTGATCACGCCATCGTGATTATCTTCGTCATGAAGATCTTTTTTGTACAGTTCTTCTGTGTATTCTTGCCACCTCTTCTTAATATCTTCTGCTTCTGTTAGGTCCATACCATTTCTGTCCTTTATTGAGCCCATCCTTGCATGAAATATTCCCTTGATATCTCTAATTTTCTTGAAAAGATCTCTTGTTTTTCCTATTCTGTTGTTTTCCTCTATTTCTTTGCATTGATCACTGAGGAAAGCTTTCTTATCTCTCCTTGCTATTCTTTGGAACTCTGCATTCAGATGCTTATATCTTTCCTTTTCTCCTTTGCTTTTCACTTCTCTTCTTTTCACAACTATCTGTAAGGCCTCCTCAGACAGCCATTTTGCTTTTTTGCATTTCTTTTCCATGGGGATGGTCTTGGTCCCTGTCTCCTGTATAATGTCACGAACCTCCGTCCAGAGTTCATCAGGCACTCTATCTATCAGATCTAGTCCCTTAAATCTATTTCTTACTTTCACTGTATAATCATAAGGGATTTGATTGAGGTCATATCTGAATGGTCTAGTGGTTTTCCCTACTTTCTTCAATTTAAGTCTGAATTTGGCAATAAGGAGTTCATGATCTGAGCCACAGTCAGCTCCTGGTCTTGCTGACTGTATAGAGCTTCTCCATCTTTGGCTGCAAAGAATATAATCAATCTGATTTCGGTGTTGACCATCTGGTGATGTCCATGTGTAGAGTCTTCTCTTGTGTTGTTGGAAGAGGGTGTTTGCTATGACCAGTGCGTTCTCTTGACAAAACTCTATTAGCCTTTGCCCTGCTTCATTCCGTGCTCCAAGGCCAAATTTGCCAGTTACTCCAGGTGTTTCTTGACTTCCTACTTTTGCATTCCAGTCCCCTATAATGAAAAGGACATCTTTTTTGGGTGTTAGTTCTAAAAGGCCTTGTAGGTCTTCATTGAACCGTTCAACTTCGGCTTCTTCAGCATTACTGGTTGGGACAGAGACTTGGATTACTGTAATATTGAATGGTTTGCCTTGGAAACAAACAGAGATCATTCTGTCGTTTTTGAGATTGCATCCAAGTACTGCATTTCGGACTCTTTTGTTGACCATGATGGCTATTCCATTTCTCCTAGGGATTCCTGCCCACAGTAGTACATATAATGGTCATCTGAGTTAAATTCACCCATTCCAGTCCATTTTAGTTCACTGATTCCTAGAATGGTGTCCCACGTCCAAGAGGCAGTGGCTGCATGGGCACAGGAGGGCTGAGAGGAGCTACTCCACGTTCAAGGTCAGGAGGGGCGGCCTTGAGGAGATACCCCTTGTCCAAGGTAAAGTATATTAAAAAGCAGAGACATTACTTTGCCAACCAAGGTCCGTCAGGTCAAGGCAATGGTTTTTCCCGTGGTCATGTATGGATGTGAGAGCTGGACTGTGAAGAAAGCTGATCGCCGAAGAATCGATGCTTTTGAACTGTGGTGTTGGAGAAGACTCTTGAGAGTCCCTTATACTGCAAGGAGATCCAACCAGTCCATTCTAAAGGAGATCAATCCTGGGTGTTCATTGGAAGGACTGATGCTAAAGCTGAAACTGCAATACTTTGGCCACCTCATGCGACGAGTTGACTCACTGGAAAAGACTCTGATGCTGGGAAAGGTTGGGGGCGGGAGGAGAAGGGGACGACCGAGAATGAGATGGCTGGATGGCATCACCGACTCTGTGGACATGAGTTTGAGTGTACTCCGGGAGTTGGTGATGGACAGGGAGGCCTGGCGTGCTGTGATTCATGGGGTCGCAGAGAGTCGGACACGACTGAGCGACTGGACTGAACTGAACTGAACTGAACTGAAGGTAAAGTACAGCGGCTGCACTTTGCTGGAGCAGCTGTGAAGAGATTTTCCACAACCAAGATAAGAGAAACCCAAATAAGACGGTAGGTTTTGCGAGGGGGCATCAGAGGGCAGACACACTGAAATCATAATCACAGAAAACTAGTTGATCTGATCATATGGACCACAGCCCTGTCTAACTCAATGAAACTAAGCCATGCCGTGTGGGGCCACCCAAGACAGTCAGGTCGTGGTGGAGAGGTCTGACAGAATGTGGTCCACTGGAGAAGGGAATGGCAAACCACCTCAGTATACTTGCCTTGAGAACCCCATGAACAGTATCAAAAGGCAAAATGATAGGATACTGAATGAGGAATTCCCCAGGTTGGTAGGTGCCCAGTATGCTACTGGAGATCAGTGGAGAAATAACTCCAGAAAGAATGAAGGGATGGAGCCAAAGCGAAACAAATACCCAGTTGTAGATGTGACTGGTGATAGAAGCAAGGTCCGATGCTGTAAAGAGCAATATTGCATAGGAACCTGGAATGTTAGGTCCATGAATCAAGGCAAATTGGAAGTGGTCAAACAGGAGATGACAAGAGTGAACGTCGACATTCTAGGAATCAGTGAACTAAAATGGACTGGAATGATGGGTGGTTTAGGCCAGGGCTATTCCAGGAGGCAGTCAGATTTTTCTGTGTAGCCTGTATGGGGTAAAACTAAGGCAGCTTTGCATCTATCCTGAATGAGTGAGCCTTTGAGGCTGGATGATGGGGACTCTGCTGGATGATTTGGTGAGCCAGACCCGCCCCCCACCCCACCCCGCAAGTGTCAGCCCCTTGGAGACCACTGCAGGGGTGCAGTTGGAAGGAGACTAAAAGACTAGATCTTACCAAGGAGGGAAGGTAGGTTGGGATGAATTAGGAGATTGAGATTGACATGTATACACTCTTGATACCGGGCATAAAAAGATTACTAATGACAACCTACTGGACAGCCAGAGAACTCTACTCAGTGCTCTATGGTGACCTAAATGGGAAGGAAAGTACAGAAAAGAGGTGGCGCTAGTGGTAAAGAACCCGCCTGCCAATGCAGGAGACATAAGAGATGTGGATTTGATTCCTGGGTGGGGAAAATCCCCTGGAGGAGGGCATGGCAACCCACTCCAGTATTCCTTCCTGGAGAATCCCATGGACAGAGGAGCCTGGTGGGCTACAGTCCATAGGGTCGCACAGAGTTGGACACGACTGAAGTGACTTAGCACGCACACATGCACGTAGCTGATTCACTTTGCTGTACAGCAGAAACTAGCACAACATTATAAAGCAACTATATTCCAATACAAATTAAAAAAATAAAAAAGACTAGATCGTAAATGCTCTCACCACACCAAAGAAGCGGGTCTTCTCGTGGGGTAACCTTTGCCAAGAAGGAGGAATCAAGTGGCACCAGTCAGAGGCTGGTAAGGTCCAGGAGTGCAGTCCTTGGGTGTGCAGTCCCGTTTGGGGTGGGGGGTTATACTACAGAAGCCCAGAGCCGCTGGAGGGGGAGCGCCCACTTCAGGTGTCAGGAGCCCTGCCTGAGAGCCTGTCACTCCTACACCTGGCCCACCGTGTCCTGCTTGGTGGGGCACAGACGGTGAGGGGTGGCTTCTCCACCCCAGGGGTCTGGTGGCAGACCAAGAATATTCAGTCACTCTCTAGGAGAGCCCCCTCCAACTTGAGCCTGGCAGGGCACCCTCTCTGACATGCAACCAAGCCTCACTGTCTTCACCCCCGACTCAGTCTCAGCCTTATGTAGGGGCTGCTGGTTGAATTTGGTGGGTTCTGCTCTGTCACTGACCTCCTGTGTTCTCTCTGATTTATGTTTATTTTCATATATTTAAATGTTTATGAGGGCTTCCCACGTGGCTCTGGGGTAAAGAATCTTCCTGTTAATGCAGGAGATGCGGATTCAATCCCCGGGTGGGGAAGATCCCCTGGAGTAGGAAATGGCAACTACTTCAATATTCTTCCCTGGAGAAATCCCGTGGACAGAGGACCCCGGAGGGGCTACAGTTCATAGGGTTGCCAAAGAGTCGAACGTGACTTCGCGACTAAACAATGATGGCAACAAATGTTTATGAGTAAGTGGAACAATGACGCAGTCCAGAATTAAACAGCAATAAATGGTTGTATACAGTGCAAACTCTTCCCTTCCGCCCCCCAGTCCATCCTTCTCTCCAGAGGCAACTGTTATCGTCGGGTCCTTGTGACTATCTGAGATTTCATATACATACATATATGTGTGTCTCAACAAGTGTCTGTTTTCTCTCCCTGGCAGACTCGTGGTAGAATACCATGTACATAGTTTACACTTTTTTCACTTAATTTATCTCAGAGAGGTTTGTTTTCATATTAGTACATTAAAAGCTTTGTTATTATTTTTGACAGTTACATGATTTTCCTCTGTATGTATGTATCATATTTTACTTAACCAGTCACCTGTTGATGGATATTTAGATGGTTTCTGATCTTTTGATTTTACTATGTTGTATAGAATGACCTGGTACAGTATAATTCCCATGTGTGAAAATATTTACAAGGATTAATTCTGAGAAGAGAAAAATCCTAGGTCAAAAGGTATGAATATTCATGATTTTTATAGATACTGCCAAATTACCCACAATAAATGCCATACCAGTTTTCAGTCCCTCAAAGACTTTGTGAAAGAATTGTTTTTTTTTAATCTTTACCATCCCAAGGTATTATCAATCTTTTTTATTTTTGCCAGCCTACTAGATTAAAAGTGATATCTCAGTGGAATTTTAATTTGTTTTTCCTTAATAAGAGTGAAGTTAAACATAGATTCATATGTCTAAGATGAATGCATTTTTATTTATCTGTGAACTATCTGTTCAAATCCTTTATCCATTTTTTTACTGAGTTATTTGTCTACCAGTGCTTTATATGTTCCTTTGGGTTGTACTTTGAGTATTTCTGGCACTTGCATGTTTATTTTTCTCATGGTATTTTGAGTGTGTGTGCAGTCAAATTTATCATATATGCATATATGTATGTATGTGTATATATATCCCCCCTACTTTTTGCATGACTTCTGGATTTGTATTTTAGAAAAGGATTCCTCACTCTTATACTGAAATTTTTTCATCTTTATTTATTTTAGTACTTTGATTGTTTCTTCCATTTTTATACATACATTTTGATCCATTTGTCACTTGTCCTTATGTAAGCTGCATGGCTACCCAGATGTTGCAAAACCATTTAATAAATAATTCATCTTTTTCCCACTGATTAGAACTGTAATCTATAATTATTTATATTTTATATTTATAAACTATAATTATTACCACATTTTTTTGTTTTTATTTAGATCTCCTGAATCTTCTATTATTTTCCATTGATTTCAGTACCACCTTTTAAATTACTATATTAAAATGAGTGAAAGGGATGTTGGTCCCTCATTATTTTTATCAGAATTCTTCTGAATATTATTGCTTTTTTATTGCCTTATTGTTAAAAATAAAAACTAAGGACTTCCCTGGTGATCTAGTGGTTAAGAATCCACCTTGCGGTGCAGGGGACACAGGTTCGATCCCTGGTCAGTGAAGATCTGACATGCTGCTGGGTAACACAACTTGTGCACCACAGCTACGGAAGCCGATGCTCTAGAGTCCGTGAGCCACAACTCGTGAAGACTGCGCACCCTGGAGCCCATGCTCCACAACAAGAAGAGCTGCTGCCGTGAGAGGACTGCACACAGCAGCTGGACAGTAGCCCCCGCTTGCTGCAGCTAGAGAGAGCCCATGAACAGCAGCGAAGACTAGTGCAGCCAAAAATAAAATAAAAAAATACTAGAACCAGCCTGTCTATACACACATAAAAGACGAAAAACCCACGTTAACTTAAAGAATAGTGATATCTTTGACATATTGATTGATTCTTCTCATACATGTGGTAAACATGCATTTTTTTCAAGTATTTTCTTGAGCCTCATAGTTAAAGATCTCATGTCATAGATCTTGCCCTGGACTTCAAGTCTACCATCGTGTGGCCACTACTGAACCAGTGAGAAGGGTCCAGACTGCATTAACCACCCAAGGGACTACCAGTGGTATGAATAATTTTTTTTAGAAAATCAACTTAATTGAGGTATAATTTACATACAATAAATTATATATTACTCATGAATTTTTACTCAAAACATAACATGTAAAAAAATTTTGTTCCCTACAATGAAATATCATTCCACACCTTTCAGAAAGGCTATAATCAGAAAGACAACAAATGACAAATGTTGGAAAGGATATGGAGGAAAGAGAACCTTCATGCCCTGTTGGGAATGCAAACAGCCGCTTTGGAAAACAGTATGGAAATACCTCAAAAAATTAGAGGTACCATACAGTCCAGCAATTCCACTTCTGAGTATTTTTCAGCCCCCCCCCAACACTAATTTGAGAAGACATATGTTCCCTTATGTTCACTGCAGCATTATCCACAACAGTCAAGATACAGAAACAACCTATGTATCCATCAATATATGACTACATAAAAAAGATGTGGTGTGTGTATGTACACATATACACACACACACACACACAATGGAATACTACTCAGTCATAAAGAACGAAATCTTGCCATTTGTGACAACATGGATGAACCTAAAGGGTATTATGCTAAGTGAAACAAGTCGGATGAAGATAAATATCATATGAGCACACTTATGTGGAAACTAAAAAACAAAACAAGCCAACCAATGAAACAAAATGAAAACAGACTCAGAGGACAAATGAGTGATTGCCAGAAGAGAGGAAGTGCGGGGAGCAAAATAGGTGAAGAGGATTAAGAGGCACAAATCTCTGGTACTAAAATAAATGTCATGAATATGTAATATATAGCATAAGCAATATGGTCAATAATGTAATAACATTGTATGGGGATAGATGGTTACAAGACTTGTTGTGGTAAATATATGCAAATGTAAGATCACTGTGTAATGTACCTAAAACTAACATAATATTGTACATCAACTATATTTCAGTTTTAAAAAGGGAAAAAAAATATAGCACATTGACACTAAAATGGAGGATTCTAGGAGCTTTTCCCAAGCCCGTGAGCACATTGTTTAATCAAGGACTGCTTGGTACACTTTGTTGTTGTTGTTTAGTTACTAGTTCAGTTCAGTCGCTCAGTCGTGTCCGACTCTTTGTGACCCCTTGGACTGCAGCACACCAGGCTTCCCTGTCCATCGCCAACTCCTGGAGTTCACTCAAACTCATGTCCATCGAGTCAGTGATGCCATCCAACTATCTCGTCCTCTGTTGTCCCCTTCTCCTCCTGCCTTCAATCTTTCCCAGCATCAGGGTCTTTTCCAATGAGTCAGCTCTTTGCATCAGGTGGCCAAAGTATTAGAGCTTCAGCTTCAGCATCAATCCTTCCAATGAATAATCAGGAGTGATATGCTTTAGGATGGGCTGGTTGGATCTCCTTGCCATCCAAGGAACTCTCAAGAGTCTTCTCCAACACCTCAGTTCAAAAGCATCAATTCTTCAGTACTCAGCTTTCTTTTGTTCAACTCCCTGCAACCCCATGGATTGCAGCCAGCCAGGCTTCTATGTGCATGGAATTTCCCAGGCAAGAATACTGGAGTGAGTTGTCATTTCCTTCTCCAGAGGCTCTTCCTGGCCCAGGGGTCAAATATGCATCTCCTGCACTGAAAGGTGAATTCTTGACTGCTGAGCCAGCAGGGAAACCATATTGCATTTGCCTCCCTCTGGTCCCAGTCATATTTAACTCCTTTTTGAAGTCTATGATCCCAAAACATCATGGGTTGTTGGACCTGGGAGATGCCATTTGGAGGCTAATGAGTCCAGTTGACCAGATCAGTATCATGTAGGAGAAAGAATGATGTATTAAGGCCAAGGAGATCTGGGCATACTCATCTTGGCCCATCTGGTATCCACCTGACTGGCCAAGACTTTCAGCTTTTTTGAGATTCAGTTTCCACAACAGAGGGATATGTATTGATAATACCTGCTTGGTCTACATTTAGGATTATTATGAGGGTTAAATGAGATAGAGTGTACAAAAGGTATTAGTAAAGTCAAAAGGTAATGAAAATATAAGGGATTATTATCTCTGCTCTAAAGAAACTCATCATCTAATGGGGTAATATATAGCTTTTGGGATTTTGGTGACATGACTGTTCACTTTGTGACAATCCATTGAGCTGTACAATGATAACTTGTATGCCTTTATGTATGTGTGTTAGGTTCAGTAGAGTTTACTGAAAAGTAAACTGGATTCATTTGAACTTTGTAATATGCATTCATAGATTTCAATGTGGCATTGCATTTTATCGGATGTTCCAATACAATTTATTTGCCTCTTCTCCTGGTGATGGACATTTGGGTTGTTTCTGGTATGGGGTGTTCATGAACAATGCTTGTGAGTGTCTCCTAGGACACATGAGCACAAGTTGCTCAGGGAGTGGAACAGCTGAATCATTGTCTGTGGGCATCTTCAAGTTTACTAGATCATGCTAAACTGGTGTTTGAAGTTAAACTCCAGTTCTCCTCCCCACCAGAACTGTTTGAGATTACTCTCATTGGTTTGATGGTGGTGGTGGTTTAGTTGCTAAGTCATTTCCGACTCTTGCAACCCCATGGACTGTGGCCCACCAGACTCCTCTGTCCATGGGATTTTCCAGGCAAGAGTTTTGGAGTGGGTTTGCTTGATAGTCATTAGAATTTTTGCCACTCTGACCAGGGTTCTGTGATACCTAACTGTGATGTTACTTTACATTTTCCTCACATTGAACTTATGTGTACTGGACTTTTAGATTTCTTCTTTTGAGAACTCCTTCCTCAAGGCTTTGCCCATTTCCCTACTGAGTTTTTGTTTTCTTATTGATTTGGATTGAGGATTACTTAAGAATTCTGGGACTCTGAGTGGACAGATACTTAGACACATTCTAATATGTTCCCATGGGAAGAAGTTACAGCTTTGACATCTCTGAGGTCAACAGCTGTGGTTCTTCTCTCAACGTGTCACAGGGGAGGATGGATTTTCCATTATGTTTTTATTACTGATTCCTATCTTAATGGCATTATAGCTAATCCTTTTGAAATTGACTTACAGCCTTACTGTACAGGCAATTTTTCTAAATATTCCAGGTGTGATGTGAAGGATGTATATTTTGCAGATGGTTGTTGTGGGTCTACACATGTGCATTATGTCAAGTGTGTTATATGAGCTATTCAAATCTGGATCCCTTGTTGATTTTTTTTGTCTGCTTGTCCTATTAATTACTGATATTAATATACTAAAACATTCCATTGAAATAAAATATTTGTCTATTTATCCTTGTAGTTCTGTCCACTTTTGCTTTACATAAGACTGTTTTGGTCTATTTCACTTTCCATAGTACAAGTCCATGTCCTTAGTCCAGCTCATTATCAACAGGAAAACAGAGCCCCTATATCTGCCTTGTGGTGTGGCCACAACCCCTGCATCATGAATCTTTTCCTTTCATCTTCCTTTATAATCCTGCCTCACTTACTTTACAGAAGAAAGGGACTTTATACACCCTTTTTCCTTCTTAATATGGTTCTTTGCCTCCAGAGCACCAAAGGGTACTCTGAAGTTTTAGTTATTAATATTAATCAAGAACCCATAAATTGAAGTCAAGGCTTTGTGTTTTTCATTAATTAAACATATATGTGTTACGGACACAGCATGGCATTAGATTATGATGGGATTTTGATATATAATTTAAGACTGTTTAAAAAGCTGCATGACATTATGTAGTAAAATTTCTCCCATTTCCACCCACTGATATACATATAAACATATTTTCTAATGATTTACATATACAAAGATGGAAAGAGGAACAGAAGTTGTGTTGATCCTTGTCTCAACCTAATCAGTTCAATTCAGTCTCTCAGTGCAGTTCAGTTCCATCGCTCAGTCATGTATGACTCTTTGCGACCCCATGAATCGCAGCACGCCAGGCCTCCCTGTCCATCACCAAATCCTGGAGTTCACCCAAACTCATGTGCATCGAGTCGGTAATGCCATCCAACCATGTCATCCTCTGTTGTCCCCTTCTCCTCCTGCCCCCAATCCTCCCAGCATCAGGGTCTTTTCCAATGAGTCAACTCTTCGCATGAGGTGGCCAAAGTATTGGAGTTTCAGCCTCAGCATCAGTCCTTCCAATGAACACCCAGGACTGATCTCCTTTAGGAGGGACTGGTTGGATCTCCTTGCAGTCCAAGTGGCTCTCAAGAGTCTTCTCCAGCACCACAGTTCAAAAGCATCAATTCTTCGGCGATCAGCTTTCTTCACAGTCCAACTCTCACATCCATACATGACCACGGGAAAAACCATAGCTTTAACTAGATGGACATTTGTTGGCAAAGTAATGTCTCTGCTTTTTAATATGCTGTCTAGTTTGGTCCTAACTTTCTTTCCAAGGAGTAAGCATCTTTTAATTTCATGGCTGCAATCACCATCTGCAGTGATTTTGGAGCCCCCCCAAAATAAAGTCTGACACTGTTTCCACTGTTTCCCCATCTATTTCCCATGAAGTGATGAGACCAGATGCCATGATCTTATTTTTCTGAATGTTGAGTTTCAAGTCAACCTTTTCACTCTCCTCTTTCACTTTCATCAAGAGGCTTTTTAGTTCCTCTTCACTTTCTGCCATAAGGGTGGTGTCATCTGCATATCTGAGGTTATTGATATTTCCCCTGGCAATATTGATTCCAGTTTGCTTCTTCCAGCCCAGTGTTCCTCATGATGTACTCTGCATATAAATTAAATAAGCAGGATGACAATATATAGCCTTGACGTACTCCTTTCCTAATTTGGAACCAGTCTGTTGTTCCATGTCCAGTTCTAACTGTTGCTTCCTGGCCTGCATACAGGTTTCTCAAGAGGCAGGTCAAGTGGTCTGGGATTCCCATCTCTTTCAGAATGTTCCACAGTTTGTTGTGATCCACACAGTCAAAGGCTTTGGCATAGTCAATGAAGCAGAAATAGATGTTTTTCTGGAACTTTCTTGCTTTCTCCATGATCCAGCGGATGTTGGCAATTTGATCTCTGGTTCCTCTGCCTTTTCTAGAACCAGCTTGAACATCTGGGAGTTCATGGTTCACGTATTGCTGAAGCCTGTCTTGGAGAATTTTGAGCATGACTTTACTAGCGTGCCAACAAAGTTCCTTCTAGTCAAGGCTATGGTTTTTCCCATGGTCATGTATGGATGTGAGAGTTGGACTGTAAAGAAAGCTGATTGCCAAAGAATTGATGCTTTTGAACTGTGGTGCTGGAGAAGACTCTTGAGAGTCCCTTGGACTGCAAGGAGATCCAACCAGTCCATTCTAAAGGAGAGCAATCCTGGGTGTTCATTGGAAGGACTGATGCTAAAGCTGAAACTCCAATACTTTGGCCACCTCATGCGACGAGTTGACTCACTGGAAAAGACTTCTGATGCTGGGAAAGGTTGGGGGCGGGAGGAGAAGGGGACAACGGAGAATGAGATGGCTGGATGGCATCACCGACTCTGTGGACATGAGTTTGAGTGAACTCTGGGAGTTGGTGATGGACAGGGAGGCCTGGCGTGCTGTGATTCATGGGGTCGTGGAGAGTCGGACATGACTGAGCGACTGCACTGAACTGAACTGAACTGATACCTGAAATGCCTAGTGGTTTACCCTACTTTTCTCAATTTAAGTCTGAATTTTTCAATAAGGAGTTCATGATCTGAGCCACAGTCAGCTCCTGGTCTTGTTTTTGCTGACTGTATAGAGCTTCTCCATCTTTGGCTGCAAAGATATAATCAATCTGATTTCAGTATTGACCATCTGGTGATGTCCATGTGTAGAGTCTTCTCTTGTGTTGCTGGAAGAGGGTGTTTGCTATGACCAGTGCATTCTCTTGGCAAAACTCTGTAAGCCTTTGCCCTGCTTCATTCTGTACTCCAAGGCCAAATTTGCCTGTTACTCCAGGTATCTCTTGTCTTCCTACTTTTGCATTCCAGTCCCCTATGACGAAAAGGATATCTTTTTTGGGTATTAGTTCTAGAAAGTCTTGTAGATCTTCATAGAGCTATTCAACTTCAGCTTCTTTGGCATTACTGGTTGGCACATACCTCAACCAGTTGGGGCATAGACTTGGATTACTGTGATTTTGAATGTTTTGCCTTGGAAATGAACAGAGATCATTCTGTCATTTTTGAGATTGCACCTAAGTAGTGCATTTTAGATTCTTTTGTTGACGATGAGGGCTGCTTCATTTCTTCTAAGGGATTCTTTCCCACAGTTTGAGATTGAGTTATCATTGTTATTAATATTAGCTGTGCTGTGCTGTGCTCAGTGCTCAGTCATGTCTGACTCTTTGCAACCCCATGAACTGTAGCCTGCCAGGCTCTTACTAATATTAGGGGCTTTCCAGGTAGCTCAGCTGGTAAAGAATCTGCCTGCAATGTGAGAGACCCCAGTTTGATTCCTGGGTTGGGAATTTCCCCTGGAGAAGGGATAGGCTACTCACTCCAGTATTCTTGGGTTCCCTGGTGGCTCAGATGGTAAAGAATCTGCCTGCAATGCGAGAATCCTGGGTTGGGAAGATCCCTGGAGGAGGGCTTAGGAAACCCACTCCAATATTCTTGCCTAGAGTATCCCCATGGACAGAGGAGCCTGGCAGGCTACAGTCCATGGGGTTGCAAAGAGTCAGACACAACTGAGCAACTAAGCACAGCACAGCACATACTAATATTAATGGCAATGATAACTCAATCTAGAATTTTTTTTTAACATTTAGAGCGCCATTGTCATTTGAAACTAAAAAGTTTTCCCATGTCTTTGTTGCAGATAAGCATGATAAGGTAATCAGTTTTTAAAACTTTGAGATATGAAGCTA
This sequence comes from Moschus berezovskii, assembly GCF_049115385.1. Classification (NCBI taxonomy): domain Eukaryota; kingdom Metazoa; phylum Chordata; class Mammalia; order Artiodactyla; family Moschidae; genus Moschus; species Moschus berezovskii. The sequence goes on from NC_142468.1 coordinate 91,092,619, forward strand.
TTTTTATGCAAAATTCTGAATTAAAGAAAAAAAATTATGTGGAATTTTTGACTGTCAAAGATGAGTTCATTCATGTTTTAAATGGACAATAATGGGAATCAAATTGCATACTATTTATTTTCCATTGTGTGTATATAAAAGAATGTGAAAGTTTTTTGTTAAAATGTCAATTTCTGTGATATGCAAGAAATAACAAAAGCTTTTGAGATCAAATTTTTAAAAGTATACAGTTCTTCTAGGGGTTTGCAAGCAGAACACGGTGGAAGACCCTGACCTCATGCTGGCCTAGTCCATCTCCTGCCACTGGGCATTCAAACCATGCCGAACATTTGAAAAACCATAGATTTCCTGGGAAGAAGTTTCCTCCCTTGGTAAAAGTGTTTCAGTAGCTCAGCACATTTACCATGTGGAAATTCTAATACTTCCCTTTTTACCTAATAGAAGGCACACATGAGAAAGGGCTTTATTGTCCAATCAGGAAAGGAGTGTCACCATGTAGCACTGAGTGCTCAGAGTACTCCAAAGGTGCAGGAATGGTGGACCTCACTCCCTTTTTGAGCTCACAGCTGATCGCCCACCTTATTCCAGCTAGAAAGAATAAGGGAGGAAGGGAAAATGAACAGATAATTTATGAAGTGCCTACCATGTTTGGGTACCTTACTAGCTACTTTCCTGTACGTTGTCTGATTTCTATAACAATCCATCCTACAGATGAAGAAATGAAACCTCAGGAAGATGACAGGTGTGCCAAGTTTATACAGCCTGTCAGTGGCATGGCTGGGATTTGATCCCAGGTCTCTCTGACTTTGTTATATCCATCGCCTCAGAATCAGAAGATGCATGTGCCTGCAGTCAAATTACTTAGCATCTCTGAGCTTAAGCTTCCTCATCTGTAAAATGGGCTAGTAATAGTTATTTTGCAGGTTGGTATTCACAATCTAGGGAGTTAATGTGTGGGCATACTCAAATCTTTCACATAGGCCTGGCCCATGGAAGGCACTGAAGATATGATAATAAAATAATCAGGCACAAAGTTGGGTATTCTGGCATAATACTTTTGCTAGCAAAATGATGGCTAGTATTGGGGACATAAACCTTTGGGCATATAGCTGCGTCTTGAAGGTGACAAACTGAATAGTGCTTGCCTTAAACTTTGAGACTAAGCAGTTAAGACTGAAGGATGGACTTGATTTTGTGGTAGGCAAAAGGAAAGATGGCTATTGCCTCCCAGGCCTATCCATTCCACACACTTCTAACCAAGAATTTCTCACTATCCACTGTGTTAAGACAAAACAATGCAGTCCACAGAGCTCATTCTGCTGTCTGTTGGAGAAGAATAAAAAACCTCATGTTGCCTCATCCAGGCAAGGCAGTAGCCACAAGGGAACACCCTGCCTCCAAGACTCCCTTCCAGGTTTTCCACGTGACAAAGCAATTTCAAGCCTAAAACCCATCCTCAGCCTAGCTCAGTAAACTTTATCAGAAAATGGCAAACAGAAAAGCTCTAGGTATCCTGGACTGAGGCAAATCTCAGAGTGAGAGCTATTCTTTATTATTTTTTGTGTTTGAATCACTATTCATATAACCATCATGATCTTTGATGGATCTGCATTTAAAGCGCTAATGTATGTGTCAAAATTTTGGATTTAAGAGATGAATTTATTAATCTGGGAGAATCTAGCCCGATGTTCGTGGAGCCATTGGTGTTATTTGGGTGCCACCTGGTGGCCAATGATCTTCCCTGTTGGAGAGGTTGTTGGCACTGGTCATCAGTTTTCTTAGCCCTGGCGACCTGTTAAGGATCGCCCTGAGATTCTCACAGGACTTCCAGTTGCTAGTCCTGCATATAAGCATTACTCTGCCCTGACAACATGTAAGAAGCTGAACAGATTGAACAACCAACAATTCTTTTAGGATCCCTAAGAGAGGTAGGACACAGTAAACCACTGCTCCCAAGATTACAGAGACCAACAGGCAAATACTGAGAATAATAGCTTAAGGGAGCAGAGATCCATTCAGCAGCCCAAACAGCTCCAGGAGCCAGTGCTGGTCAGGAAAGCTGCGCCGTGACCGATGAACGGAGGGCCCGGTCATGATGCAGCTGCCACTGTATTTTGAGACGTGCCTCCAGGAGCTTGGTCAGGTTCCCACAGGAGACAGCACAGAAAAGTCCCCTCAGGCTTCCAGGAGGGGGACAGAAAAAGGAGCCATTCTGAAATATACCAGAGCACTCTGTGACTCTTGACACCTGTCCTCAGGAGAAACTACTTAAGCAGGGCGTAGCTGAGCCTGCTCAGTTATGGGAGAAGCCAACTCCAGCCCAGTCTAGGCAGCCTGTTCCACCTAAGAGGGTGGGGAGCAGGAATGAGAAACACTTGCGAAGTTCACAGTCCAGCGGCAGAGGCTCACTAAGAGACTGAGACGTAATCACAGGATATAGAAATCTTCTCGTATGCCCACAACTTCCCCTCCTATCACTAAAGGCCCAGCAGTTCCTTCTACCTGGTACATCATCTCCAACTATCAAGAAAGCGTTTACAAACCACCCCAAAAGGCAAAAATTTGGAGACTGACCAAGCATCAGAGCCAGACATGGCAGGAATGTTGGCATTATCAGTTTAGGAATTTAAAATAACTATGATTAATATGTTAGGGGCAGTAATGGATAAAGTAATCAGCATGCAAGAACACATGGGCAATGTAAGCAGAGAGACGGGAATCCTAAGAAAGAACCAAAAAGAAATGCTAGAGATAGAAAACACTTTCACAGGAATGAAGAATGTCTCTGATGGGCTCATTAGTAGACTGGACACAGCTGAGGAAAGAATCTCTGAGTCTGAGGATCTCTCAGTAGAATCCTCTGCGATGAAAAGCAAAGAAAACAGAGACTAAGAAACACAACAGAATATTTAAAGGCTGTGGGGCAACTCTGAAAGGTGCAACCCACTTAATAGAAATACCAGAAGGACAGGAAAGGGAGAAAAGAACAGAAGAAATACTTGAAACCGTGACAGGGAATTTCCCCCAATTAATGTCAGACATCAAACCACAGAGGATAAATGCCAAAAAACACCCTACAGGGCCTTCCCTGGTGGTCCAGTGGTTAAGAATCCACCTTCCAGTGAAGGACTGCAGGTTTCATCCTTGGCTGGGGAGCTGAGATCCCACATGCCGCAGGGCAGCTAAGCCCATGCACCACGCCTAGAGGGAAGCCAGCGCACCACAACGGAAGATCTTGAGCGCCGCAACTGAGTCGATGCAGCAAAATAAATACATAAATAAGTAAATATTAAACAAAACACCCTACACCTGGGCACATGATTTTCTCATTACAAAAATCAAAGATAAAGAAAAAATCCCGAAAGGAACTGGGGGAGCGATCTTATCTATAGAGGATGAACGATAAGAATTACACCTAATATCTCTTCAGAACCCAGGAAAGCAAGATGAGAATGGAGAGAACTGTTTAAAGTGTTGAGTGAAAATTCCCACCAACCTAGAATTCTGTACTGTGTGAAATTATTCTTCAAAAGTGAAGGATAGATAAAGGCTTTCTTGGACCAACACAAGTGAGGGAATTTGCTGCCAGTAGATTTTCCTTCAAAAAATGTTTAAAAAGTTCTTTAGAGAGAATGAAAATAATGTAGGACAGAAACATGATTGACATTAAGAAAGGAAGAATATCAAAAAAGGATTAAATAATGGTAAAAGAAAAACTATCATTTTTCTTATTTTTAAAAATTTACTACTTATCATTAAGTAATATAATTTTCTTATTCTTAATTGTTTAATAGTTTGTTCAAAATTATAATGGCAAAATATATTCGATTATGATTATATATATATTTACGTTTATATATGCTTATATATAAGTGAAATGGTTTATGGAAAATCTCTGTACCTTCATCTTAATTTTCCTGAAAACCTAAAACTATTCTGAAAAAATAGAGTTGTTTTAAGTGTATGGTCATTTTTTTTAAGTCTATGGGGGTCATTCCCAAATGGCTCAGTGGTAAAGAATCTGCCTACAGTACAGGAGATGTAGGTTCAATCCCTGGGTCAAGAAGATCCCCTGGAGAGGGAAATGGCAACCCATTCCAGTATACTTGCCTGGAGAATCCCATGGACAGAGGAGCCTGGCAGGTTACAGTCCATGGGATCACAGAAGGGTCAGACACGACTTAGTGGCTAAAGAACAACTTGGTAGGGAGAAACATTCAGTTCAGTTCAGTTCAATCGCTCAGTCGTGTCCAGCTCTTTGCAACCCCATGAATCACAGCACGCCAGGCCTCCCTGTCTATCGCCAACTCCCGGAGTTCACTCAAACTCATGTCCATCGAGGAACATTAGTCTTGTTTAAAAAAACAACATCATAGATGATTCTAATGTGCAGCCAGGGCTGAGGACCACTGTGTGAGGATTTCATTTTTAATTACTGATGGGTACTTTTCTTTGATTTATTTCACAAAATATTGTTACTGAGCTCTCACCAGGTGCTAAGCACTGTGATAAGAGATGATGAGCCAAAAAAGACCAGTCCCCTGTCCTCACGTAGATTAAAGTGAAAGTGAAGTCGCTCAGTCGGGTCCAACTCTTAGCGATCCCATGGACTGTAGCCTACCAGGCTCCTCCGTCCATGGGATTTTCCAGGCAAGAGTACTGGAGTGGGGTGCCATTTCCTTCTCCAAAGGATCCTCCCAACCCAGGGATCGAACACATTGTAGGCAGACGCTTTACCATCTGAGCCACCAGGGAAGTCCTAGGTATGAGAATGTGTGTTTAAATGTGTTACATGAAAAGCACAATAAATTGAAGAAATGTGAGTGAGCATGATTTTCAGAAAACATGACATTTGAACAGATTTTGAAGAATTAATCAGATTTTGATAGATTAGGCATAGGAATAGTGGAGGAGGGAAGGAGCTTCTGCTTCAAGAACTGCGCGAGGCCTTTTTCACTGTGTTTGCTGAGCTCATACTGAACATGGTATAGATATGGTGTGGAATATAGAAGTAGGAGGACCTTCTACCATGAAAGGAGCCAAAACACATCACAAGGAGAAAAAAGGTATGATGTTAAATTACAGTGACAATTATATTGTCAGCAGGATCCAGGAATGAGATAGAGCCATTGCCCTAAATATTTGCAGCATAGTGGAAAACAGCCTGCTGAGGGCAAAGGGCAAGATGAGAGGTACATTGTTACCATTACCTTTTCTCAGGTTTTGGGTTAAAATGCGTCATTATTTCTTAATGTTTATGAATTATATCTGAAAACGTTTTTGGCAAAAAATTCAAGCATAAAAAGTAAAAAAAAAAAAAAATCAGAACCTCCCTTTATCATTTCCAACTCCCTCCAAGCCCACATCTCTCTGCAGATTTAACTACCATTGAGTTTGGTGTGGATCTTCCCAGAACTTTATCTATGCATTTACATACAATTAAGTTTTATAAAAGATATATATAGTTTATTTTGTCTCTGTGTTTATAGAAATGGTAATATTCTGAACATTTTCATCAACTGTATTTTTTACTCCAATATATTTCGGGAACTCTATGTGTTGTTCCATTTATATATACCTTGTTTTTTAAAACTGGTAGTCCGTGGTATGGCGCATCTGACTTAGTTACTTAAGTATTTCCATCTGATCAACCATAAAGTGGGCAACCCATTCAGGTTCTCCTCGATGTATACACCACCAACAACTAATCCTAGTCTGGATTTAGTAAATGGAGGCTTGTCTTATGCCACCATTGTAGAGAGTCATTGTTGATCCCAAGATCTGAATCAATTCACAGATCCGAGAAGGAGGGGAAGCTGGGGACCCCTGAATAAGAACCCAGTGATGGTGCTAAGAGAGTGAACTGAGAATCTTACTTCAAGCCATCCCCAAAGAGACTAATGGCCATTGGCTAAGTAACAGAGTACTGAGGAAAGGGAAATACCAAGAGCTTGTCTGCCATCGTTGTCCACCAGTGAGGGTGGGGGCTCCTAGTGGGCAAGGGAACAAAAGATGCTTTGATTTGATCCCATCTCACAGTAGGCTGACCGGGACATGGACTTTAAAGATATTTATAAGTGTTTGGATTGGGGAAGGGAGAGCTAGATAGAGCTCTTTGCCTCACTAAAAATTAAGGAAATGAAGATTAAAACAAGATCCCCAACCTGATTGTTAATTCAATATATTGTTTATGGGATGGAAATTGGTATTTTTCCTTTGACCCAGCATCCCCACTTTTAGGAATTATCCCTTTGAATTACCTTCACTGATGCATAGAAGAACCTGAAAGAAGCTGGTAAACATCTATTTTACTTATACCTTGGAATTAAACAACCTCTGAGATAAGATGTTTCGAACCTATTTGGTAATTATTTCCTGAATTCCTGAGTGTATAGTTGAAATTGATATACTTAGAAATTAGCAGAATCTTCACACTGGATCCCTGAACCATGGAGTGAGAACTATTACAGTTGGAAAACCCAGACTGCCCCTTTTTTTTTTTACCAAGTCAAAGAGTAATATGGTATCCCTGGGAAAACTGTAGCAATTAGTGCCACCGTCTAAAATTTGAAAGATGCAGAAGTGATGATATCTATCCCAGCTTGCAATTTACCTGACGGTGTGGCTGATGCATAATTTAGAAGAATTTGGAGAATGTAATGACAGTGACTTCAACTGCATCTGTTTTTATAGCTGCTGTCTCTTTCATGGCCCCTGATATGTATTATCAATTTGGCAAGTGCTTCTTTCTCCATCTCAAGAAATGGTGATACCAGAATCTGCTTGCTTTTACATGGCAGGGACTGCAGAATACTTTCAATATCTTGCCTTAGACTTGTAGCAGCTCCATGGTTTTGTGATTCAGTTTTGTATTTAGAGGGCTTCCCTTGAGGCTCAGCTGGTAAAGAATCTGCCTGCAGTGCAGAAGACCTGGGTTTGATCCCTGGGTTGGGAAGATCCCCTGGAGAAGGGAAAGGCCACCCACTCCAGTATTCTGGCCTGGAGAATTCATGGGCTGTATAATCCATGGGGTTGCAAAGAGTTGTATTTAGAAACCTTGATCATCTCACCAATCCACAGGATACAGTCCTGGTCCTCTACATAGATGTCGTCATGTTAAGAGGGTCTGGTGAGTGGGAAGAAATAGGTCTGCTGGTTGCCTTGGAAGACACAGGCATACCAAATGTGGCAGATAAATACCAAGAAAAATCAGGGAACTATCACATCAGTAAAGTTTCAGGGAGTCCGATAGTCTGAGTCATAAAGGATACTTGCTCCAGAATGAAAGACTAGTCTCTTCATCTTGTACCCTTCTACAATCTTGACAGAGATACCATACTTCTAAAAACAAAAACAAAAAAACCCACACTTTACTTTGTATTATGGTATAGCCAATTGGGGCTTCCCAGGTGGCTCATTGGTAAAGAATCCACCTGCAATGCAGGAGATGCAGGAGACATGGGTTCAATCCCTGGGTTGTGAAGATCCCCTGGAGGAAGAAATGGAAACCCACTCCAGTATTCTTGCCTGGAAAATTCCATGGACAGAGGAGCCTGGCAGGCTACAGTCCATGAGGTCACAAAGAATGGGACATGACTGAGCTGAACACTCACACATAGCTCATTAAACAATGTTATGATAGTTTCAGGTGAACAGCGAAGGGACTCAACCATACATATACATGTATCCTTTCTCCCCCAAAGTCCCTTCCCATCCAGGCTGCCACATAACATTGAACAGAGTTCCATGTGCTATACAAGTCTGACCTTGTTGGTTATCCATTTAAAAAATAGCAATGAGGAGTACTTAGGGAGTTTGGGATTGGCATGTACACACTGAGATACTATACTTTATAGGACGTTTTTGGATAAGCAAAAGTTTGCCAACTTTGAGAGAGGCCTAGAGAGATGGAACACTTCTCAAGCTAACCAGGCTACAAGGAAAGTAATCTGCCACCTAGCCTTTCTGGCCCAGTATATTCAACGATGCTCCAAATATCTGTGGAAAACTGGGCTATGGGGTGCTTAGGACAAGCAGTATAAAGGCTACTGTTTACATAGCCTGATATTTCCATAACTATAACTTTTCTGTGCTGTTACCACATGTTTTTTGTTGTTATTCCTAATATTTTAAGAAAATTATGTAAAATATGGATAACATGAAATTTACCATATTAACCATTTTAAGTGTACATTTTAGTGCTATTATTTACATTCACCTCATTAGGCAGCCATCCAGCCCCAAAACTTTTTTTTTCATTTTGCAAAACTAAAACTCTGTATCCTTGAATAATCACTTCCATTGCCTACTCCTCTAGCCCCTGGCAACCACCATTCTACTTACTGTCTCTATGAATTTGCTCCAATGTGCCCAAGGGGACTTCCCTGGTGGTCTAGTGGTTAAGAATCTGCTTTGCAATGTAGGGAACATGGGTTCAATCCCTGCTTTGGAAACTAAGATCCCATATGCCACAGGGCAACTAAGCCCGCATGCCATAACTCCTGAGCCCACTCACCAAAACTTGAGTTTTTGCCCCACAACAAAAGATCCTGCATGATGCAACAAAGATTCTGAGTGCCACAACTAAGACCCTACATAGCAGAACGAACAAAGAAACCAACAAACAAAATAAGGTACCCCAGAGATTTGAGTTTTGATCTCTTTATAGTATCTTCTGCTCTGTTGAAAGTAAAATTTTTCCTCATTGCTCGTAAAAAGATTTCCTGAACACTCTTGTATGTTTGATTTTCCAGGTGAGTTTTTGAGTGAGCTTATCAAGTTTCATAAACAATTCAAATAAGGTTTTTGATTTCATATTGAATCACCATTTCTAACATGTGACAATTCAAGCTTCAGAAAAAATTGTCATTTATTGAAACAAGCTAAGTCTATCAATCCTAGGTGTTCATTGGAAGGACTGATGCTAAAGCTGAAACTCCAATACTTTGGCCACCTCATGAGACGAGTTGACTCACTGGAAAAGACTCTGATGCTGGGAGGGATTGGGGGCGGGAGGAGAAGGGGACGACAGAGAATGAGATGGCTGGATGGCATCACCGCCTCGATGGACATGAGTTTGAGTGAACTCCTGGAGTTGGTGATGGACAAGGAGGCCTGGCGTGCTGTGATTCATGGGGTCGCAAAGAGTCGGACACGACTGAGCAACTGAACTGAACTGAAGTCTATTTAAAAAGCCATGAGACCCGAATGACTCCAAATAGAGAAGTTATTTTATTTTCAAATAAATAGTCCTATACTCAGGTTAACTTTATTTAGGCCAAAAATATTTTGTCTAACGGTACGTGATAAACCATAATGGAACAGAGAAACGTTAACTGAAAGGGTATTCTCAGGATGCTCTCATTACACCCTTACAAACGGTTCAGACTCTTTCCACGGATTATCGGTGGCGATGCTCATGAGACTTCTGCACCTTCAGTGTATGATGTCGGAAGCACGGGGAGAGGGGCATGGAGGGTGTTGGGGAGGAAACTAAAGACTGAAATCACAGCCTCAAATGTTCAAAATAGGTTTGTGTCAGACAACCTAACATTACTAACTAGATTTTAGCCATCTTGTGCCATAAAATGATTTGATGGCTGGATGGCATCACCGACTCTATGGACATGAGTTTGGGTGAACTCCGGGAGTTGGTGATGGACAGGGAGGCCTGGCGTGCTGTGATTCATGGGGTCGCAAAGAGTCGGACACGACTGAGCGACTGAACTGAAATGAACTGAACTGAACTGAACTGAAATTCCACCCATTGTATCCCAGCCAGCCACAGGGTGAGTTTTGTTGACCCTCACAAATGTGGAATTTTTGTAGCTCGGAAGTCCTTAAGGTATTGTCTCATAATTGTACTCTCTTTGATGGTGAATGTATATCTTTAAGAAAAAAATTATGCCTAGGACCATGGAGCTTATAATGTGATGTAGCATAGTGTGCCTTTCCCAAAAGAGAAATCTATTAAAACTCTACCAGTTCCCTCTTCTAAGCAGAGGCAAACAGTTTATTTCATGTAGTAAAAAGATTGGAGAGGGTTACCTAGGAGCTGGAACTCCCAATATAGAGAGTAAATGAGGATAAATGGAATAAATGCAGAGTCCTTCCTTAGTCTGAGTGGTAGAATTTGGTGTTGGAAAATTCCTAGACTGATAATCAAATCAGAATCCAATGCATTATAGTTCTGTTTTTAGAAGCGTCCTGGCTTCACCCATCTTGGTGATGATTCTTCCATGTGTTCTAGAACATTGAAAGAAGACTTCTCTGGATGGCATTTTAATTGTACCAAATTTGAATTAACCACTTCATAAGTTGAATTATTTAAAAGGTATATAACTACATGCTTAACATCAAAATTTATTTTTTCTGAGTAAAATAATGTATTTGCAGTAACACGGATGGACCTAGAGATTATCATACTGAGCAAAGTAAGTCACAAAGAGAAAGGCAAATACCTTATGATATTACTTATATGTGAAATCTAAAATACAACACAAGTGAATCTATCTACGAAACAGAAACAGACTCAGACATAGAGAACAGACTTGTGGTTGCCAAAGGGGGAGGAGGGAGGAGGAGGGAAGGATTGGGAGTTTGGGATTAGCAGATGCAAATTATCACATATAGAATGGATAAATAACAAGGTCCTACTGTATAGCATAGGGAACTATGCTATAATGAAAAAGAATGTATATGTATAATTGAATCACTTTGCTGTACAGTGGAAATTAACACATTATAAATCAATTATACTTCAATAAAATTTTATTTTATTTTTTTTGGTAATTTATTTTTTATTGGAGGCAAATTATTTTACAATATTATATTGGTTGGTTTTGCCATACATTGACATGAATTCGCCCCAGGTTTACATAAGTTCCCCCTCCTGAACCCCCCTCCCACCTCCCTCCTCAATTTTAAAAAAACAGTTTTTTACAGTGCACATTAGAAAAAACACTCCCCTCCATATTTTACAAATAGAACTTATATTTGTAATTCCTAAGATAATTTTTATATGATTTTGATTATTTTTCATGTATCAAAAAGGAATAGAGTTACATCCCACATATAAAGGCTGTGCGGTTTATGCCATGCTGCTTGACATTATTAAGAATGGGACAGCCAGTTGTACTGTGTCTCTTAAGAGATACAGAATGCAGTCCACAGCTGCACATAGGCAGTGCTCGTGCCTAAAAAAGAAAAAATCTTGAACCTGAATCTAATCAACCAGTGGATCCAACAACACTTTAAACAACATCACAAGGATATAATCGGCCTAAAGCTACTTTTATGTTAAAGAATACCTTTCAGATAATTGGTATACACATTTGAACTAGTTTCAGAAAATTAAAAAAAAAATTAATTCACTATAGTCAACGAGAATTCATCTTCCTGCACCTTGACTAGAATTGCTTATTGTAATTAATTTTTAATAATGTATACTATTTGAATTAAGCAAAATGGCATTTGTTATTATATTAATTTGCATACAGTTGAAGCTAAATATATTTTTACCTATTAATTAGCTATTTTTTCTTTTTTTTTTTTAACTATTTATATTTTTTGTCTGTTGATCTGTTTGATCCTTGATGGTTTTCTTATTTCTACATGATTTCTTTATTTGGTAAAGACATTTGTTATTCATATTTGTTGCAGTCTTTTTCTAGCTTCTAGTTGGTCTTTTAATTTTTGTTTATAGTCTTATATAGATTTCAAACATTTTGATGTTAAATATGTTGCTACTTTTCTTTGAATTTTGCTTTTCAGATATGCAACTCTTTTTTCTATTTATGACTTGATGCTTATATATTTAACTCCTTGATCTATCTATGCATTTTTGCCATAAGATATGAAATAGGTATGAGAACTTATTTCCCCCCAAATAAAAACCAGAGGCTTAAATACTATATTGAATAATTCCTATTTTCATGTAATTATTAGTAAGTGAAGTTATAATGTTATTAAGACCCCCTGTTTCTTCTATGTTATTTATTGATCTAGAAAGACCAGTTTTGCTGAAACCCGAATGGCTTTTGTCTGAATATATTTTGCTCTATTTTATTGTTTCTTTAAGGTGGAAATGGGGACTAGCTTTTTCTTCCCTTATATTATTGAGTAACAAACAAGGAGATCAACTCATTGGCACTGTGTCTTAGTGAATCTTTTGCCTGTTTCGCATTTTGTAAGTTAATATTTAATTTTCACTGGTGGCAATCACATTTTGATTTCTATTTGCATGCACTAGTCTAAAGTTAGGAAAGTCAGTTTCTTAAATCTCTATAAAGGTGAAATCCTGACTGATTCTGGCTTTAAAATATACTCCTAAAGGGAAGTTCAAAATTAAAAAAAATCAATTCACAGTGAGAATAAATAACAGCCAGCAAGTCTATTGAATTAAAGGACCATATCAAATAAAGAGAAGGTGGATTTTTGTCGTGGGAGGAGGGGAGACAAGGGCTGCCTGCCTGGGGACAGCGCCAGAGCAGAGCGGGCTGCCCAGACATTCCAGAGTTGCTGGGAGATCCAGGGAGAACCCAGCAGGGCTGCATTCTGGTATGCTGCTGGAAGACGTCTTTTAATATATTTAAAACCCCATGGTGAAAACACTGTTTGCCTCAGATGTACCACTGGGTTTAGATATACTAAATGATGCCAAAGACGGAGCATATGCCAAGTTCATATGCACCTTCTACAGCCATTCCTGCGTGTCAGAATTGAGCACAGGGAGTGAGTAGAAAAACAATCCGGTGAAGACAGTGGAGTTGTGTTATCCATTGAATTCTTAATACATTATTAAAATATTTCACACATCTGACATTTTGAGAGCATTCCTTTACACATTAGTAAACAAACAAGTCAAATTGTTCAAGCTAAGTTATACAAACTTTTCAAAGGTAAGAGCAGAAAATGTTCATTGAGGGCACACACCCAGCTAGACCGGAATGTCTAAATAAATTAAACATACAACTTTAGTTTACCATGCTTCCATAATAAATATAAAGTGTTTGTATTGACATTGTATTTTATGTTCTCTCCCCTCGGGGGGTAAAAAACCCCATAAATGTCTGTCCTTAGCAGCACAGAGTATTAACAATATCTGTATGACTCATCACTGAAGGGTAGCCTGGGAAGAAAATGGAAAGCTTTGGAACAACCTATGCCTTCATTGGACATGTAAAACATCTCCACCTGATGTCATTAACAGCATAATGGAACTCTGTGACAGCGCCTAAGGTCTGTTCATGTATTAGACCAAGGTGGAATTAGCCAGGCAGATGAGTGATACAGTGCAACATCTTCAAGTTTATGCTATAGGTCTCTCCCCAACCGCAACCATTAACTCCTGGGACCCTTTGTGGGTCTCACTTTGTCAATGAACTGACAGGGATGGGGCACTAACCCCTGAATATTCTTGCTTCTGGTCTAGCTCCGGCAAACTCTCTACGCACTCACTGAAGAGCATTCCAGAGGGGCCCACAGTTTACAGAGACGCTGTCTGGAAGGTCTCACAGACATTCATTTATATTTAGAAAAAAAGGAAAAGAAAACAGTTGGGAAACCATGGCTACTTTTGTGTGCAAAATAAAATTTTGCACAAAAAGATGTTTTGCCTTTTAAACAATAGATTCTTTTGCCGCTGAACTTCTAGACCCATATTTTTTAGACCATGAATTACACTTGAAAAACGAGCAAGAACAGATGGTGAAAGATGTCTGCAAGGTTGTGGAAAGTACTGATGTCAGAGTTAGAAGAACAGAGTTTAAATTTCTGTTCATTTAGTTTCTAACTGTGTGATCTTGAGCAAGCCACTTGACCCATAAAAGACATAAACAAAACAGAAGAAAAAGTTAACATTAACAGATACACACTAATGTATTTAACATCCCGTATCCTCTAAATAACCTTTACAAGATTGTTTTCTGTAATAATCAGTAATAATAATTTTCTTGTACTTTAGCTTTGTAACAACTATTTAAAAAGAACAGTCAATATAAATCTTAAAGAAATTTCACACATGAAGTAAAATTGGCACTTACCAATAAAAAATATATTTCACAATGGACACACTATTTCAATTTTCAATTTTAAACATAAGTAAAAACTCCAAGTCAAACCAATCAATCCTAAAGGAAATCAACCCTGAACATTCATTGGAAGGACTGATGCTGAAGCTGAATCTACAATACTTTAGCCACCTGATGAGAAGAGCCAACTCTTTGGAAAAGACCCTGATGCTGGGTAAGATTGAGGGCAGGAGGAGAAGGGGATGGCAGAGAGTAAGATGGTTGGATGACATCACCGACTCAGTGGACATGAGTTTGAGCAATCTCCAGGAGATAGTGAGGGACAGGGAAGTCTAAAGTACTGCAGTCCATGGGGTCTCAAAGAGTCAAACATGACTGAGCCACTGAATAACAGCAAGGAAAAAACTCCAAGAGATCGTGAAGAGTGATGAAATTGAAGTACCTCAGGCTCTGCTTCTTCATCTTTATAACTTGTGTCATCTTTGCTTATGTCAAATTTACCATCTAAATGCACCTAAAATCACGTCACAAGCTCTGTGGGCACAAACAACATCAAAGAGAACTTGAAGAATCATGAATGGTTTGAACTGAACCTCAAAACAAAAGTGCATAGTTGAGTGTTGGGGTCAACACTCTCACTGTATAACTGAGAGTCCTTCAAATTAGTCTCCACATAAAGTGTGATGCTTATCAAAGTATGTGATAGACAAAAGTGCTAATTCAGAGCTTACAGGTACGTTCTTAAAATTCAACAATAACTACTACTGTTTAGAATGTAGGTCAATAACATTTTTTTGGGGGGTAGGGAAGAGTATTTTTTTTTAAAAGTTTTATTGAAGTATAGTTGATTTACAATGTTGTGTTCATTTCTGCTATACAGTAAAGTGACTCAGATAAATATCTGAGCCATATATATATATATATATATATATATAGTCTTCTTGGGTCAGCAAGATCCATGGAGGAGAAATGGCAACCCACTCCAGTATTCTTGACTGGGAAATCCCATGGACAGAGGAGCCTGATGGGCTACAGTCCATGGGGTTGCAAGTCAAACATGACTTGGTGAATAAACCACCATCACCACCACTATATATGTAAAATTCAGATTCTTTTCCATTAGTTTATCACAGGATACTAAATATAGTTCGCTGTGCTATACTGTAGGAACTTGTTGTTTATCCATCCTAGATATTAATATAATAGTTTGAATCTGGCAATCCCAAACTCCCAATGCTTCTCTCCCCCTGGAGAAGAGTATTTTATCATTGACATTTTTTATAATTGTCAGAAGTAGTGATAACAAAAAGCAGATCAGCTTTTAGTCAGTTTTATTATTTTAAAATTCTCTTCAATGTTTCCCTGTTGCCTGCCTCCTTTGCCCTTGTTAAGCCACCCTCCCAAGTTACTTGCATTTTGTGACTTTAATGGTGAGATAACCACTGACTCACTCCTGCCGTCACCCACCAGCCAGCCTATCATGGCCCAGACCTCACATTCACAGAGAGTTTTACATTTAGATGTGCCATGTATATGAGGCTACACTTAGGGCCACAGAGATAGACCAGCAAGAATGAAGGAAGATGTTCACCTTACAATTTTTGACTTGTGTCATTACTGGACTGCTACATGTACATTAATTTTGTTTAAAAATCTGAAATTTTCTTGTGATTAGCACAAGCATAATGGATTGTACATTTGAGGTATTTAAAATAGTTGTACTACCCAAAGCAGAAACTAACACCACATTGTAAATTAACTATACTCCAATGAAAGTTTTGAAAAAAGTTATAATACTAAAATGTACCACAATTTTTAATAACCATTTTGTCATTTCTACAAAATGACAAAGTAATAGATGTATTGAACCTGTAAGCACTGCTAAAGTGACCAATCCTATGAGTTTTCCAGGGACTAAGGGGTTTTCCAGGATATAGGACCTTCAGTGCTAAAATTGGGACAGTTCAGGCAAACCCAGGTGGTTAGCCACCCTACCTGAGCCCCTCGGAGAGCAGCACACCATGATCTTATAGAAGATTGGTTTCTCACTGGCTGAGTCTTTTCTGGAGGGATGGAGAAGCCAGCCATTTCTCCTTGATGCTGAAACAGGCCCTCAGACTAGAAGGCTTCAGCCTAGAAGCATGGCCGCCTCTATATACTGATGTCCTGTCCTCCCTAAACTGACTACCTCTCTCTGACTCAAACAGAGCATTTGTTTGATGACAACAACAAATGCTATTAGGGAATGTCCTTTATATAAGTCACCATAGAGTGTTTTACAACTAAACACACAGTGAATGTAGAATTTTGCAATTTTTAAAGAACGTAGCAGAGACTTAGGTTTCTGAAGATCCCCTAGGCTGCTGCCACACCTGTATGATGTAAATCAGAAAGCCCTAGATTTGGGGTTCCAGAGTTGAAATTTGAAGTGTCCAAGATGGGGGATCCAAACCCTTGAATATGTAATGAAATAAGAGGCTTGGAGAGCATATTATCCTGCTAAAACTGTATCCCATGTGAGTTAAATAACTAAAAAATCAATACATAGTGTTACTGACAACCAAGCTATTGTCTTTTGGTGATTTTGTGCTGAAACAGATAGTTGTAAAAGAGAATGATGGTGTTTTTCATGCATCATATGTTGCCCTCAAATCAATGGCATGATCTATAAATAATGATTTGTGGCAGGACTCAAGCATTGAAATAAAGTCATTTGTGAAAGTTTGATGAACACCTTTGCCTGTTTTTATTTTCAAAACAGTAAAATAAAAGGCATCTAAGCCCAAAAGATGATGTTTAAAGAATAGGTTACAGCTTTCTGGTGGCAGAGTCTGGAAAAGATGTGTAGAAATGATACTTCACAAGGGGAATGTAAAGAAGGAAGAACAGGCCATTTTCTCCTTCAGGTTTGGCCCTCAGGTGGCTGAAGAGAAAATGTATATGGTATGTGCCACATCTTTGCATCCTTCAATGACACTTTTGTCCATGTCACTGATCCTTCTGGCAAGGAAACCATCTCCTGTGTAACTGGCGGGATGAAGGTGAAGACTGACTAAATGAATCATCTCCATATGCTGCTATGCTGGCTGCCTAGGATGTAGCCCAGAGGTCAAGGAGCTGGGCGTCATCGCCGTCCACATCAGACCCCAGGCCACAGGAGGGCAGAGGACCGGGACTCCTGGGCAGGGGTCTCCATCAGCCCCCACAAGCCTGCTTGCTCAGGAATGGAGATTGGGCAGATTGAGGACGTCACACCCATCCCCTCTGACAGCACTCACCAGAAGGGGGCTGCTGTGACTGCCATCTGTGAGCAGGACTCCTCAAATTATTATTGTTTTCTGTTAAATTATCGTGACGTAAGCTCAAAAAAAAAAAAAAAATAGGTTACAGGAACTTCATCAACTGACCACTTAACATTTGGCCTTTTGCCACACCTGTGAGACTTAAACTGCAAGGTCAGTCAAAGCAAAGGCAGAATGATTGAACATGCATTAGCTTTGTGAAAGTGGTGCACCAAATAGGAAGGTCCCACTACTAGAACACTAGCATCTGTGTTTGTTGGATGGTATATTGGTACAAATTTTTGGAAGGTCATTTGACCTTATAAACAAAATTTTAAATGCAATGTCCTCTGATTGAGCAAGGCCATTTCTAAGAATTTGGTACATTGGTACAGATTTGCAAAACAAGGAAAGCTTCTTGCTGAACATTGATAATATTTGTGATAGTTGTTCATCTAGACAACCTAAATCTAACAGCAGAGTTAAGAACTTTATTGTAGTTACCAGAGGCAGAGGTATGGGAAGGGAGGATTGGATGAAGATAGTCAAAAGGTACACACTTTCAGTTATAAAGTACTAGAGATTTAATGTACTAGGGGTGTAATAGATATCATTAACACTGCTTTAATTTATATAAGAGTTTAGAGAGTAAATCCCAAGAATTCTCATCATAAGAAAAGTATTATTTTTTTCTATTTCTCTACTTTTGTTACCCATATGATCACTAAGTTTATTGTGATAATTATTTCATATGCATGAAAGTCAAATCATTGTGCTGCCACACTTTAAATTTATACAGTGCTGTATGTTAATTGTATGTCAATAAAACTGGAAGAAAAACAACTTTACTGGCGTTCCACATTGAAGAGTACTATTTAGCCACCAGGAAGAAGGAGGTAGGTTATGTGCATTGGCTTGGGAATAAGGCTGGAATATACTGGGGAGAAGATGACAAGTTGCAGAGCAGCATGCATCGTGATTTTATTTTGTAAAATAGATATAAGAAAACAATCTGAATACACATTTGTGTGTGCACTCATAAATCATTTAGGAAATATGTTTGCGGCAAACTTGAGTTTTCTTAGAAATGGGAGCAGAGGTGCTTCATTTGAATTTTTTAGGATGTACTTGCATTACTTTTTCTGTTTGAAGGCAGAATTTCCTTTTTGTTTCCTTTAAGAACAAGGAAGCATGTTGTCAGTTAGGTCCTGACTGAAAATCATTGTACTTCTTCCTTGCACTGACCATATCAGAGACAAATGGCAGTGGTGACTGGACATAAAAAGACACCATGGACAGTAGGTAAAATCAGTCCTCTCCATCTAAAGAGAGAGCTGCTCTATCCTACAGTACTTCTGGCAAAAGGCTTCAACCAGGTAATGTACTAAAATCACTTATCAAATAAAGATAATATATTTTTTAAGGAATTAAAGTTATCTGTTTGTATCTATTTATATTGCTCTATTTCAAGTTTGGAGGATGAAGGATGCTTTTTCCTCTTACCCAAGTTATTTCTCTTACCAGGCCTACATCTGTCTCTCTCTAGACACTACTCAGTTAAAATAAATTTTAAGATATTTTAAAACAGGAGGCAGAAGCTATCTCACGAATGGTTCTAAAAGAAGTGTTATTTCTGGAAGTTTCCAAATGGGCTAAGGGAATAGAGTGGGTCAGCACATACTTGTGGGATCCAACAAGTAACCCAACAATTATTAAGAGACTGAAGAGCAACTCCCCAAAGACCAAAGACCAAGAGTAACTCACCAGTATGGCACTTGTATCTCCACCTGTTAACAATGCCTGTCTATCAATTTAGTACCTGTGAAAGCAACCCAAGAACTAACAAAGTATTAAAAATATATTACTCAATTACTTTGAATAATAGCAGTTTAATCTTGGAAAACATCATTTGAACTCTTTTAAAGGGATTAAAAAATGTTCATTGCAGTATATAAACACAAAATTACACATATAATAGATGAACAGCTTGTTAAATTTTCACAAATGCAACTCTTTCATATAAGCAGCATCAAGATTAAGAAACAGTACATTATCAATACCCCAGAAACAACTAATTTTTTTAAATGTCAGGGGACAATATATTTGTGGGCCTGTTTTTGAATTGTCCTGGGAAAGATCAATGGAAAGATCACAATATTGAATTCTCCAGTTTATGAAGGTGGTTTATGTCTTACAAAGGGAAGCTTTGTAATTTAATAGCCTTCCTGGAAATGCTGGAAAACCAGGAAGAGTGACTAAATTCATCAGTTTCTTCTGAGAGTCCTTGCAGGGAGATGTCCTGCTTCACAGCTTCCCCCAGGAAGGATATGGATATGCTCCTTGACTTCATGGTGTGGGTAGACTTGCCAGGTAGAGCCTCCAGTTTTCTAGCCATCACTCTCATTTTACCATCCCAGTCACTGCAGGTGTTCAGTGTCTTTCTTCCTGCACAGAACATACTCCATCATCTTATGCCACTTTTTTCCCTCCATTTCCTCGGCCGAGAATTTTTGGGTTGGCTCAGAGCAATGCACTTTGGTGATCTTCCATCTTAGTGTGGGGCTCTTGGTCCAGCCTCCTTCTTTGCAGGTCATTCTAGTGGTGCTGCTGGCTGTTCCTTGTGGATTTTGACCTCCTATCCAGGAACTTTCCTAAATTTGTTCCTCATACAAGTATGTCTTCAGGGCAAACAGGGCTATATTCTTGTTTTTTGTAGAAGTATACTTGATGCACAATATAAGTCACAGGTATACAACATAGGATGCACAACTATTAAAGTTTACACTCCACTTATAGTTATTATAAAACATTGCCTGTATTCCCTATGTTGCATAATATATTCTTGTAGCTTAATTTATACCTAATGGTTTGTACCTCTTAATCCCTACCCCTATATTGCCCCTTCCTTCTTCTCTCTCCCCATGCGTAACCACTCATTTATTCTCTATGTCTGTCTGCTACTGCTAAGTCACTTCAGTCGTGTCCGACTCTGTGTTACCCCATAGACGGCAGCCCATCAGGCTCCCCTGTCCCTGGGATTCTCCAGGCAAGAACACTGGAGTGGGTTGCCATTTCCTTCTCCAGTGTGTGAAAGTGAAAAAGGAAAGTGAAGTCGCTCAGTCGTGTCCGACCCTTAGCGATCCCACGGACTGCAGCCTACCAGGCTCCTCCGTCCATGGGATTTTCTAGGCAAGAGTACTGGAGTGGCTTGCCATTGCCTTCTCTATGTCTGTCAGTCTTTCCTTTTTCTTATAGTATTCACTAGCTTGTATATTTTTAGATTCCATATATAAGTGATATCATACAGTATTCGTCTTTCTCTGACTTATTTCACTTAGCCTAATGCCCTCCAAGTCCATCCATGTTGCTGCAAATGGCAAAATTTCATTCTTTTTTTTTATGGCCGAGCAGTATAGCATCGTGCATTTGTATACCACATCTTCTTTATACATTTATTTGTTGATGGATGTCAACAAATATCTTGGCATGTTCCATATGCCATATCTTGGCAATTGTAAATAATGCTGCTATGAATATTGGGGTGCGTGTATCTTTTTGAATTAGCCTTTTAATTTTTATTGGAGTATAGTTGGTTTACAATGTTGTGTTAGTTTTAGGTATAGAGCAAAGTGAATCCATTATACATATACATATATCCATCTTTTTTAGATTCTTTCTCCATATAGGCCACTACAGAGTACTGAGTAGAGTTCCCAGTGCTATACAGTAGGTCATTATTAGTTACCTATTTTATATACTAGTGTGTGTATTTAAATTCCAGTCTCCCAATTTATCCCTTCTCCTTCTTCCCCCTGGTAACCATAAGTTTATTTTCTACATCTGTAGATAGAGTTAGAAGTGGATCTATACCCAGGAGTGGAATTGCTGGGTCATATGGTAGTTCTATTTTTAGTTTTTTGAGAAACTACCATATTGTTTTCCACAGTGGCTGTACTAATTTACATTCCTACCAACAGTGTACAATGGTGCTCTTTTCTCCACATCTTCCCAACATTTGTTATTTGAGTTCTTTTGGATGATAGCCATTCTGACAGGTATGAGATGATATCCCATCGTGGTTTTGTTCTGCATTTCTCTGATGATTAGCAATATTGAACATCTTTTCATGTGCAGGTTGGACATCTGCATTTCCTCTTTGAAAAAAGTGTCTATTGAGGTCTACTGCCCATTTTTTGATTGGGTTGTTTGTTATTTTTATGCTGAACTGTATGAGCCAAAAGGGATACATTCTTAACCTGAAATGCTTCCCCCTAATTTCCATGATAAAATTTTTAACATAAAAAAAGAACAAATTGAATAGTTCATCAAATAAGCTAGAGTTAACAATTGTTAATGTTGACCATATTTGCCACACTGATCTTGTTAAGATGTTGTAAATACAGATATTATCATATTTCACCCTAAGTATCAGAAGGCATCTCTAAAGTTAATACCTTTTCCTACATAACCAGAAAACATTATCATCTCTAACAATATTAACAATAATTTCTTCATATAATAAAATATCTAGAAGTTACTTAAGATTTTCCAACTGTTTCCAAAATATCTTTATACCTGGTTTATTCATGTTATTTTATTGTATGTTTCATCTTTTTTATGTGGACCATTTTAAAAGTCTTTATTGAATTTGTTATAACATTGCTTCTGTTTTTTGTGTTTTGGGGGGTTTTTTCGGCCACAAGGCCTGTAGGATCTTTGTTCCCTGACCAGGGATCAAACCTGCACTCTCTGCATTAGAAGGCAAAGTCTTAACCACTGGACCACCAGGGAAGTCCCTGTATGTTTCATCTTGAACTACCTTACCATTCACTTGTTGAAGCAGCGTGTAGGTTTGTCTGTTTGCTTCCTCAGAGCAGTGTTAGTTGTTTCTTCATCTCTTCTACTTCCTTTCACCTAGAACTTAAACATTTTTTGGCAGAAAATACCTCATAGGAGAGATGATATATACTTTCTATTTCATCATGTTAGAAGGCACATGAGTCTGATTCTCTTAATATTTGCAATGCTAAGATTGATCCTTGGATTAAGATGATAACCGCCTGGTCCTAGGATTATAAAATTAAATTTTCTTGCTTGTGCATAGCAAGTAATCTTCGAGGTGAAATTTTGCAAATATGTAAAACGCTGGTTCCCCATTGATCTTTCACATAATGCTTTTAACATCTTTGTTGATCCTTGCCTGAATAAACTATTTCACTAAGGGATTGTAAATTGATTTCCTAATTCTATTATTTTTTACATTTATTATCTAACATTCTTCTATTACTAAGACTCTCTCTCATCAGCAAGGTTTAGTTGATTATGCTGATAATAATTCCTAATGGAAAGTGGAATAAATGCCTAATTACTTTCTTTTAAAAACATGTTTTCAAAGTAAGAAAGTAATTACCAATTTTCAAAGTTACTGTTATAGCCACTACCACTGATAAGAAGTGAATTTGTTGTTTTATTCTCATGTGAATATTTTCTTGGATTTTTAGTATGATATCATTATGAATTCTAAATATTTCAAACAATAGCATTAAGTATTTTTTGGTGTTCACATTGTTATACTTTTAGCCAGTAAAACCCCTTCAAGATGGCTTATTCCTTTGACAAACTTAAAGACTTTTGAAAGTTCTTTACTTTCTCGGACATAACAAGATCACCCAGGCTCACCAGTTGATCAGCCTGAACAAGTTTCTTAAACTTTCCAAGCTCCAGCATCTTCATTTATAAGATACTAGTAGTGGTACCTACCTCAAAGGATTAATATGAAGAGTAAATGAGATAGTGTAGTTTGGCATGGTAACTGACATTCAGTAGGCAGGTAAGGAGTAACAGTATCTTTTATTATTATTGGTCCAAGCTCTGCCTTTAACAACACTAGTGTTTTTGTTGTTTAGTCGCTCAGTTGTGTCTGACTCTTTGCAACCCCATGGATTGTGGCTCACCAGGCTCCCCTGTCCATGGGATTTCCCAGGAAAGAATACTGGAGTGGGTTGCCATTTCCTGCTCCAGGGGATCTTTCCAATTCAGGGATCGAACCTGAGTCCCCTGCATTGGCAGGCGAATTCTTTACCACTGAGCCACCACGGAAGCCTCAATAACACTAGTAACTTTGGATAAGATATTTGTCCTCTTTGGGCCTCAGCTTCTCTCTCTGTACAATGGGACATTTAAATTTGAGGTCCTTTCCACTTAATTTTTTGGGGTAACCAGATCAGTGGTTTTGTATGAACTTAATAAGAAAACACAAACAAAACAACAGAAAAGTCCCAAGAAGGGAATTTATG
This sequence comes from Moschus berezovskii, assembly GCF_049115385.1. NCBI lineage: Eukaryota > Metazoa > Chordata > Mammalia > Artiodactyla > Moschidae > Moschus > Moschus berezovskii. Next base: position 91,116,226 of record NC_142468.1, read on the forward strand.
AAAATCCCATGGCTAACATCGTATTCAATGGTGAAAGACTGACAGTTTTCTCCTTTTTCCTGAAAGTTTGATCCTTAAGATCAGAACCAAGACGAGGCAAGAATGTTCTCTTTCATCACTACTATTCAACATTATACCGGAAGTTCTGGCCACAGCAATTAGGAGTTGGAACAAGTTGAGGAAGCACTGGAGGAGCGCCCTAGGATGGAGCCAGAGGGAAAGGGTTAAGAGAGGTTTTCTTTCTGTGAATCTCTCCGTGTCTCTCTCCCATTCAGCTTGTGGTATCCAAGGAAATCTGTCAAAATGTTAGCTGAACGTCAGTTAACTGCTAGCTGAACAAAAAGCTAATGGAGGTGATGGAATTCCATGTAAGACTTCAGAGACCACATATAATGGACACTACAGACTTTACAAAAATAATTTAGAAAAGTAATTCAGCAAACAAACAGCAAGAGCCTACAGCAAACAATGAAAACAAACGCTGAAAAAAAGAACAATCTGAGTTTCCAGAGTTTCTACATTATAATATTCAAAATGCCCAGTTTTCAAAAATTATGAAGCATGACGAGAAACAAGAAAATACAGCCCACTCACAGAAGATGTTAACAGAAACTGTCCCTAGGGAAGTTATTGAGCTTAAAAGACTTATATCAATTGTCTTTATTATTCTCAAAGAGCTAACGGAAACCATGAGCAAATAGATAAAGGAAAGCTGGAGAACAATATGACAAAACATGAAATATTAACAGAAACAGAAATGCTAAAAAGAGCCAAACAGAAGTTCTGGAGCTGAAAATTACTGTAATTGAAATGGAAACTCACTAGAAGGTTTCAAAAGCAGACTTGAGCAGGAAGAAGAAAAAAATGGTGAACTTGAAAATAGATCAATTGAAAATACCCAGTTTTAGGGACAGAAAGAAAAAGAATGAATCAAAACTAACAGAGCCCAAGAGACCTTTCAGACACCATCTATCATACCAATGTAGGTATAGTGAGAGAAGAGAGAGAAAGGTACACGGAGAATATTTGAGGAAATAACGGTCCCACACTCCCCAAATTTGATATCACATGTGAATCTACACATTCAAGAAACTCAACAAATTCCAAGAAGGATGTGTGGATCCTGTGTGGATCACAAAAAACTGTGGAAAATTCTTAAAGAGATGGGACTATCAGACCACCTTACCTGCCTCCTGAGAAATCTGTATGCGGGTCGGGAAGCAACATTTAAAACTGGACATGGAACAATAGACTGGTTCCAAATAGGAAAAGGAGTATGTCAACGTTGATTATTGTCACCCTGCTTACTTAACTTATATGCAGAATACATCATGAGAAACGCTGAGCTGGAAGAAGCACAAGCTGGAATCAAGATTGCCGGGAGAAATATCAATAACCTCAGATATGCAGATGACACCACCCTAATGGCAGAAAGTGAAGAGGAACTGAAGAGCCTCTTGATGAAAGTGAAAGAGGAGAGTGAAAAAGCTGGCTTAACACTCAACATTCAAAAAATGAAGATCATGGCATCTGGTCCCATCACTTCATGGCAAATAGATGGGGAAACAATGGAAACAGAGACAGACTTTCTTTCCTTGGGCTCCCAAATCACTGCAGATGGTGACTGCAGCCTTGAAGTTAAAAGATGCTTGCTCCTTGGCAGAAAAGCTATGAGCAACCTAGACAGCATATTAAAAAGCAGAGACATTACCTTGCCGACAAAGGTCCATCTGGTCAAAGCCATGGTTTTTCCAGGAGTCATGTATGGATGTGAGAGTTGGACTATAAAGAAAGCTGAGCCCCGAAGAATTGATGCTTTTGAACTGTGGTGTTGAAGAAGACTCTTGAGAGTGCCTTGGACTGCAAGGCGATCCAACTAGTCCATCCTAAAGTAAATCAGTCCTGAATATTCATTGTAAGGACTGATGCTGAAGCTGAAGCTCCAATACTTTGGACACCTGATGTGAAGAACAGTCTCACTTGAAAAGACCCTGATGCTGGGAAAGATTGAAGGCAGGAGGAGAAGGGGATGAGATGGTTGGATGGCATTATCAACTCGATGGACATGAGTAGTTTGGAGTTGGAGATGGACCGGGAAGCCTGGCGTGCAGCAGTACACAGGGTCGCAAAAAGTCCGACATGACTGAGTGACTGAACTGAACTGAAAGGAGAAATTAGAACATCCCTGTGTGTGTGTGAAGTCACTTCAGTCGTATCTGACTCTTTGTGACACTATGGACTGTAGCCCACCAGGCTTCTCAGTCCATGGAATTCTCCAAGCAAGAATATTGGAGTGGACCTTCCAGAACCAGGGATTGAACCCATGTCTCCCACGGCTCCTGCATTGCAGGCAGATTTTTTACCCCTAAGCCACCAGGGAAGCCCTAGGACATCCCTAGATAGATACAAGCTAAGAGAATTTATTGATAATAGAACTGCCATGCCAGAAACACTGAAGGTGTTCTTTAGGTTGAAAGTAAAGGGCACTAGCAGTAACCCAAAGGCATATAAAAAAAAAATCTTTTGTAAAAATAATTACATCAGTTCAGTTCAGTTCAGTCGCTCAGTTGTGTCCGACTCTTTGTGACCCTATGAATTCGCAGCACGCCAGGCCTCCCTCTCCATCACCAACTCCCGGAGTTCACTTAAACTCATGTCCATTGAGTCGGTGATGCCATCCAGCCATCTCATTCTCTTCGTCGCCTTCTCCTCCTGCCCCCAATCCCTCCCAGCATCAGAGTCTTTTCCAGTGAGTCAACTCGTCGCATGAGGTGGCCAAAGTATTGGAGTTGCAGCTTTAGCATCAGTCCTTCCAATGAACACCCAGGACTGATCTTTAGAATGGACTGGTTGGATCTCCTTGCAGTCCAAGGGACTCTCATAGATAAATATAAAAGTCAGTATTATTAGTTTCTAACTCCACATTTTATATCCTACATGAATAAAGACAAATGCATAAGACAATTATAAATTTGTGTAAGAGAGTGCAAACATATAAAGATATATTTTGTGAAAACAACAATATAAAGGGGGAAATGGGGCTGTATAGGAGCAGTTTTGTGCACTAATGAAATTAAGTTGGAATAAATTCAAGCTACATTGTTATAAATTTAGAGCATTCATTGTAATCCCCATGGAAACTGCTGAGAAAATATCTAAAAGTTATACACAAAAGCAAATGAGAAGGAGGTAAAAATGGCACACTACAAAAAATTAAGTGCAAAAGTAGGTAGTAATAGAGAAAATGCGGCACAAAAAGGTATAAGACATACAGAAAACAAATAGCAAAGGGCAGAAATAAGTCCTTCCTTATTAGTAGATACTTTAAGTGTTAATGAGTGAAATGACTCTTAAAAAAGGCAGAGATTGGCAGAACTTTTAAAAAAATGATCCAGCTATATGTTGTCTATAACAGAGGCACTTCAACTCTGAGAACATGCATGGGTTGACAGTAAAAGGATGTAAAAAGATATTCCATGCAAATGCTAACCAAAAGAACTAGAGTAACTAAATTGAAATCAGAGGAAATAGACTTCAAGTTAAACACGATTACAGGAGACAAAGAAGGACATTATATATTATTTGTAAAAGAGTCAATTCATTAAGAAGTTACAGGGACTTCCCTGGTGGTCCAGTGGTTAAGAATCTGCCTTCCAATATAAGAGACGCTGGTTCAACACCTGGCTGGGGAACTAAGATCCCATATGCTGCAGGGCAACTAAACTTACATACTGTACAGCCCAGGCCACAGCTAGAGAGAAGCCCATGTGCCACAGGGAAAGATCCTGCGTGCTGCAACGAGATCCTGTGTACTGTTACTAAGATCCAACACAGCCAAAATGAACACATGACAGGGCCCCCCAAATATATGAAGTGAACAGCAACGGAAGAATTAGTTCTACAATTGTAGTTGGAGACTTCGGTGTTCAACTTTCAATAATGAATAGAACATCTAAGCAGAAGGTCCTAAGAAAAAAGAATGACAATATAATAATAGAGCAATACTATACACCAACTGGATTTGACAGGCATATTGGACATTCTACCCAATAGCAGCAGAATACACATTCCACTAAAGAGCACATGGAACATTCTCCAAGATAGGCCATGTATTAGGCCACAGAAGGCTGAAATCCTCTGAAGTATCTTTTTCAACCACCATGGAGTGAAGCTAGAGCTGAGCAATGTAAGGAAAACTGGATAGTTTTAAGCTGTGTGCAGATTAAACAATGTAATCTTAAACAACCAAGGGTCAAAGAAGAAAGGGAAATTGCAAAATGTTTAGAGATGAGTGAAAATGAAAACACCGTATACTAAAACATGTGACATGCAGTGAAAACAGTACCTGGAGGAAAAATCTATAGCTGTAAATTCCTGTGTTAAAAAAGAATGATCTCAAATCAATAACCTAAATTTACAACTTAAGGAACTAGAAAAGGTATAGAAAATTAAACCCAAAATAAGCAGAATGAATCGTTATAAAGATTAGAGAGGAGATAAGCAAAATAGAAAATAGAATTACCTATTTTTATAGAGATTATCAATGAAATCCAAAGTTGGTTCTTAGAAAAGATCAATAAAATTTACAGACTTTTAGCTAAAATTACCAAGAAAAAAAAAGAAAAGAATTAATTTAAATTTAAATTTACATTAATTTAAATTAAACAGCTAAATGGAAATGTCCCACTTCCATCGAAAATGGAAGTGGATGGAGGTGGGACATTAATACTGACCTTACGTGAATAAAAAAGGTTGTAAGAGAATATTGTAAACAACTGTATGCCAACAAATATGATAACCTAGATGAAATGGACAAACTCCCACCAAAACTGGCTTAAGAAGAAATAGAAAATCTCAGCAGACCATCAACAAGTAAAAAGACTGCATCAGTAATTAAAAAAAATTCTCAATATAGAAAAGTCCAGAACAAGATGGTTTCAATAGTGAATTCTGTGAAACTCTAAAGAATAATTAATACTATTTCTTCTCAAACTCTTCAAAAAAATAGAAGAGGGTGGAACACTTCCTCAGTCATTCTAGAAAGCCAGTATTACCTTGATGCCAAATCCAGACAAAGATGTCATAAGAAAGAAAACTATAGAACAGAATATAAATATAGATATAAAAATTCTCAACAAAATACTAGTAAACCAAATTCACAGCATATTTAATAAGGACTATACACCATGATCAAGTGTGGGTTGGCTTTTTTCATTTAGAATTCTTTGGAGATTCATCCAAGTTGTCACATCAATAACTCTTTTTATTGCTGAGTAATATTCTGTGGCATAGATGTACCAGAGTTTGTTTAACCATTTATTCATTTAATGACAATTGAGTTGTTTCTAATTTTTTGATTATTATGAACAAAGTTGTTATTCACATTCAGTTTTTGTATAAATACGTTCATAAGTATCTTGGATAAGTTCCCAAGACTGCAATTCCTGAGTCATATAATTGTTTCATGTTTAGTTTTATAAGAAAATGCCCAACTGTCTTCTAGAATGGCTACATCATTTTATATCCCACCAGCAATTCATAGTGATCCTGTATCTCTCATCGTCAGTAACATTTGATGGTGTCACTATTTTTATTTTAGCTATTCTGATGTGTGTGCAGTGGTATCCCATAGTGATTTTAATGAGCAGTTCTTTAATGACCAGTAATGCTGAATATCTTTTCATGTGTATTATTTGTCACCTCTATATCCTCTTCAATGACATGTCTGTTTATATCTTTTGTTTATTTTCTAATTGAACTTTTTTCTTTTAATCTTGAGTTTTGAGAACTCTTTATATAGTCTAGGTACTAGTCCTTTGTCAGATTTGTGGTTTGCAGATATTTTCTCTAGGTTGGTAGCTTTTCACCTTCTGGAGCCTGGTGGGCTGCAGTCCATGGGGTCGCTACGAGTCAGACACGACTGAGTGAACTCACTTTCATTTTTCACTTTCACACATTGGAGAAGGAAATGGCAACCCACTCCAGTGTTCTTGCCTGGAGAATCCCAGGGATGGTGGAGCCTGGTGGGCTGCCGTCTATGGGGTCACACAGAGTCGGACACGACTGAAGTGACTTAGCAGCAGCAGCAGCAACAGGGTCTTTCTTGGAGCAGATGTTATTAATTTTTATGTTGTCTAACATCAAATTTTTTTCTTGTATAGATCATGCTTTTAATGTCAAGTCTAAGAATTTTCCACTTAGTCCTAGATCCTAAGGATTTTATCCAGTTTTCTTTATACTTATATCTGTAATTCATTTGAAGTTAATTTTTATATAAGGTGTAATGTTTGGGTCGAGTTTCATTTTTTAAACTATGAGTGTCCAATTGCTTCAGCACCATTTCTCAGAAAAAATTATCCTTTTCCATTAAATTGTTTTTCATTTTGGAAAATATCAGTTGGGCAGATATGTCTGGGCCTATTTCTGGCTTTTCTATTCTGTTCCATTGATCAATGTATCTATCCTTCTGCCAATACCATATAGTCCTGATTACTGGTTTACATTTTTAAAGCTCTGAAAAATTATAAAGTGAAGTAAGGACTGCTGGAATTAGAGAAAAGGTCCCAAGAGATATAACTGATGAAAAGTTTGCTGCACTTAGATTCAAAAGACTTGGGGTTTTTAGTTATTGCATCAGGATGTGACTGGGTGACCTGGCCAAATCATTTAGTCTGAGACTCATTTTTCTCATCCATAGAATTGGGATGCTAATACCTGTATAGCCTACCCTCCCAGTATCCTTGTGAACATGAAAGAAAAATATAGAATCTATAAGGTTTAGACTAAAGCCAGTATTCAAATGTAAAGGTTATTATTTGAGGGATAAAGACAATAGAAATGAAGGCCCTTCTTACCTAAGGTCATCTTTAATTTGATTAGGTAGCATTAGTCAGAAAGTTTCATATGTTATTCAACAGATACTTACACATTGTTCCAGACACTGTGGGACATAGATACATAGTCCATGGGACACAGATACAAAAAGACATAGTCCTGTCCTTACGAATCTTCCTTTTTTGTGGGGACATATCCCATTTTTCAAAAGTTAAGTGAATTGAGATTAAATGTATATTGAGCACTTCTTTAGAATTCCGGGACCTTTCTAGGTGGATGGATCCATGGAGCAAAAAATCATAGTAAATTCTATGAAACTCTAAAGAATTAATACTAATTCTTCTCAAACTCTTCCAAAAAAACAGAATAGGAGGGAACACTTCCTCATTCATTCTACAGAGCCAGTATTACCTTGATGCCAAAGCCAGATAACAATGTCACAGGAGAGACTATAGAACAGTATATAAACATCGACATAAAAATTCTCAACAAAACACTAGGAAACAAAATTCACAGCATATTTAATACAGATTATACACCATCCTCATATTTTCAGGGGCTGTGCACTGACCTTGGCAGAGCCAAAAGGAAAGGGGGAGGATTTTCCTGGACAAAAAAACTCTCTGAGGCTCACATTCTTGTCACCCTTTCCAGCTAGTTTCATCTCTAGTTCCATTTCTTTGCATGCATTTATTAAAATGAAACGAAAACATCCCATGGAGCCAATTTAGAGTCCTGTACACTGTGAATACAAAACACATTTTGCCTACCTCATATAATAGGACAGAACCTGTTGAAAGGGTCAGCCTGCCTCATCTCTATTTTCCCAGGTCTCATTTTACAAATTGACTTCAGTCCCTTGTCTGCATCGTACATTGCTGAAATCAATTTGTAAAATGAAGTAGTTTTAACAGTCAGAGAAAGACTAGTATGCATCATTCCTCTAGACAGCCTACAATAAAGAAAATCTCACTTGGAGAATAAAGGCTATTGTCATTTAAAATGTTTTTACATGATACTTGGTGCATTTAGAAAACAAAGCATGAGCGTAAAACAAAACACACAATAGCAAAACATGCTTCAGCACATCAAAATCAGAATCCTGTTCCTACACTCATAACTAGAGGGATATTTGGAAATAATTGCCAAGTGTAATGCCATCCTAGCCATTGGTGGGGCTCTGCTGCCCCCAGGTGGCTGAAGCCCTTCTCTGACAACTCCAGTGTTCTGGTGCAGAAGTTAGTGATTTTTAGAACCGAGCAGAGAATGGATGGATAGGTTGATGATTGAGATTCATTCAATTAATAAATATAGAATTTAAACTATATTGCCAGGCACTGTGCCAAGTGCTGTTAGGAAATGACATTTGAGATCCAAGATCTGAAAAGTGCCTTATCATTAAGAAGTCAAGGGCCATGCTCAGGGCTGCCCTGGGCGTTGGTCTCAGGAGAACAGTAGAAGGTAGCAAGGCCTGGGGAAGTGACCGATGATAATGGAGGCAGCGTTTTCCAAATATGTTTCTTCCCTCAAGGGCACAAACGTATCTTATAATCTATTGTTAATAATTGAAATCCATTGGGTTAAGAAGAGAAAGAATAGAAAGCAGGTAAATGTGAGCGTTAGATATACACTAGAAGGTTTATACAGGGGAAGTTTGAGGTGGGGACAGAAGAGAGAATGGGTAAAACCCTTTGCTTCACTGAAAAAAATAAAACAGATAAAAAAAAAAACCAGGATGCCATATTTAACCATGGTTTATCCTCAGAAATTATGACAGCCAGTATTAGTAAGTCACTGTAGTATGGATGGGTATGGAAACTGGCGCATTCCATTTGACACAGCAAATCCAGTATTAAGAATTCATTGTCCAGAACTACTTGTGGAGGTATGTAGAGAAAAGAGCAGATGATAAGACCACGTGCCCTTCATTTCACCTAGGCTTAAATGATGGCATCACAGATGCTTAGAGGTCCTTAGGGGTTCCTTCTTGAGATCGAAATTGTGTTGGCAGTTGTCTCTGTGGCTGGTTACTACTCTTATCTCCTGTTATGATTCTGTAAAAACGTTTATAAAATCCCCAACCTTTTAGTTTCAGTTGACCTCAAACATTCATTTGCTGAGATCCTTTTGAATGTAAGACTTTGGCTCACTGGGAAGAACAATGAAGGGATGACTTAGATTTGGTTCCTTGCACTCAAAGACCTTGGTCTAGAGAAGTTTGACTTGTAAAAACATAAGCTATAGTAATTCAGTAAAATAATGGCAGCATTATGGAAATATGTGATAAGGAAGATACAGTTCATTCTACTTAAGAGAGATAAGGGAGGGGTGGGTTCCTAGTAGATGTTATATTTGAGACTTGAAATATTTGAGTCAGGTGGCACTGTGTAAAGAATCTGTCTGCCAATGCAGGAGACACAAGAGATGTGGGTTTGATTCCTGAGTCAGGAAGATCCCCTGGAGTTGGAAATGGCAACCTGTTCCAGTACTCATTCCTGGGAAGTCCTGTGGACAGAGGAGCATAGAGGGCTACAGTCCATGGGGTCACAAAGAGTTGGAAATGTCTGAGTGACTGAGCACACACACACCCCACTGCCCCCACCTCCTCTAAGCTTCCAGATTTTGAAAAAAAAAAAGTTACTGTTTTTATTTTCTATCATATGAGCAATGCATGTTTGGAAAAATCCAAAGGATAAGAAAAATACAGTAAAATTCTCCCTTTAAAATCATTGGTTCCCTGCCCAATCTCATTTCTTTTCCTAAAAGCAAACAACGCTCTCAGCTTATTGTGTTTTTTTCAGAATGCTCTCTAGTGTATTTATGTGAATATATAACTCTGCTGTTATTTTACATAAATGGATATATGTGTTTTTCTGCACTTCAGAAAAAAACTCAGTACCATATTTTGGATATTTTTCTATGTTAGTACATACAGTTTAAACTCCTCCTTAACTAGAATTTCACAGTAAGGCTATTTCACTATGTCCATTTTGATGGTCCATAAAGTGAGAGCAACTAAGGTCTTATCTTATTTGCATAAACAAAGCAAGCAAAAAAACCCACCTCAACTCTGGACCTAACAAACAGACATCTTTTTTTTTCATATTTATTTATTTTAATTGAAGTATAGTTGATTTGAAATGTGTTAATTTCTGGTGTACAACACAGTGGTTCAGTTATATATACATATATTTATATTCCTTTTTCACTATCAGTTCAGTTCAGTCGCTCAGTCGTGTCTGACTCTTTGCGACCCCATGAATCACAGCTCGCCAGGCCTCCCTGTCTATTACCAACTCCCGGAGTTCACTCAAACTCATATCCATCGAGTCGGTGATGCCATCCAGCCATCTCATCCTCTGTCGTCCCCTTTTCCTCCTGCCCCCAGTCCCTCCCAGCATCAGAGTCTTTTCCAGTGAGTCAACTCGTCGCATGAGGTGGCCAAAGTATTGGAGTTTCAGCTTTAGCATCAGTCCTTCCAATGAACACCCAGGATTGATCTCCTTTAGAATGGACTGGTTGGATCTCCTTGCAGTCCAAGGGACTCTCAAGAGTCTTCTCCAACACCACAGTTCAAAAGCATCAATTCTTCGGCGATCAGCTTTCTTCACAGTCCAACTCTCACATCCATACATGACCACATAGCCTTGACTAGACGGACCTTTGTCAGCAAAGTAATGTCTCTGCTTTGGTCTGCCCTCTAGGTCCTCCTTCTTCCAAGGAGCAAGCGTCATTTAACTTCAAGGCTGCAGTCACCATCTGCAGTGACTTTGGAGTCCAAGGAAAGAAAGTCTGTCACTGTTTCCATTGTTTCCCCATCTATTTGCCATGAACTGATGGGACTGGATGCCATGATCTTCATTTTTTGAATGTTGAGGTTCAAGCCAGCTTTTTCACTCTCCTCTTTCACTTTCATCAAGAGGCTCTTTAGTTCTTCGGTTTCTGCCATAAGGGTGGTGTCGTCTGCATATCTGAAGTTATTGATATTTTTTCTCCAAGCAGTCTTGGTTCCAGCTTGTGCCACATCCAGCCTGGCATTTTGCATGATGCATCTAAGTTAAATAAGCAGGGTGACAATATACAGCTTGACATACTCCTTCCCCAATTTGGAACTAGTCTGTTGTTCCATGTCTGGTTCTAACTGTTGCTTCTTGACCTGCATACAGATTTCTCAGAAGGCAGTTAAGGTGGTCTTGTATTCCCATATCTTTAAGAATCTCCACAGTCTGTTGTGATCCACACAGTCAAAGGCTTTGGCATAGTCAATAAAGCAGAAGTAGAACTCCGGGAGTTGGTGGTGGACAGGGAGGCCTGGTGTGCTGTGATTCATGGGGTCGCAAAAAGTCGGACACGACTGAGCGACTGAACTGAACTGAACTGAGATGTTTTTCTGGAACTCTCTTCTTTTTCAGTGATCCAGCGGATGTTGGTAATTTGAATTCTGGTTCCTCTGCCTTTTCTAAATCCATCTCGAACATCTGCAAGTTCCTGGTTCACCTACTGTTGAAGCCTGCTGGGAGAATTTTGAGCACTACTTTGCTGGCGTGTGAGATGAGTGCAATTGTGCAGTAGTTTGAACATTCTTTGGCATTGCCTTTCTTTGGGATTGGAATGAAAACTGACCTTTTCCAGTCCTATGGCCACTGCTGAGTTTTCCAAATTTGCTGGCATATTGAATGCACTTTCACAGCATCATCCTTCAGGATTTGAAATAGCTCAACTGGAATTCCATCACCTCCACTAGCATTGTTCATAGTGATGCTTCCTCAGGCTCACTTGACTTGGCACTCCAGGATGTCTGGTTCTAGGTGAGTGATCACACCATCATGGTTATCTGGGTCATGAAGATTTTTTTTTTTTTATAGTTCTTCTGTGTATTCTTGCCACCTCTTCTTAATATCGTCAGCTTCTCTTAGGTCCATACCGTTTCTGTCCTTTATTGAGTCCATCTTTGCATGAAATGTTCCCTTGGTATCTCTAATTTTCTTGAAGAGAACTCTAGTCTTTCCCATTCTATTGTTTTCTTCTATTTCTTTGCATTGATCACTGAGGAAGGCTTTCTTATCTCTCCTTGCTATTCTGTGGAACTCTGCATTCAAATGGATTTATCTTTCCTTTTCTCCTTTGCCTTTAGCTTTAGCTTCACCTATCCTATTTGCTTCAAATGCCAAATGACAGTAGAATGATTGACATTGAGTTCTTTGACAACTTCTCCTGTAGCTCTAAGAGGATCATCTTTGATGACTGCTCTCAACTGGTCAGTTGTTAACTTCAGATGGCTGGCCACTATGCTTCCCCATTATGACATTTCCAAGTTGTTGTAACGGCCAGGTTATTTGTCTGTCTTTCCACCAGTCACTTCCTTCTGCACAGCGACCTTGTTTTAAGCACAGCAAGTCCAGTTCCTGGAATAGGCCAAGGCTACCACACCCACCCTTTAAAGCCTCAATATTCCCCTGGGCATCAAGATTTTCTCCTGCCTTGCCCTGGTAAGGGATTCCAAGGCCTAGCAACCAGGTGTAGGAGGGCGGGGCCAGGCGCCGTGGCCCCACCCGCTGTGTGCGACGCAATAGGGGGCGTGGCCACGGCAGTTCGCCCACCCCAAGGGTTTCTGCGCTTGCGTGCTGGGGACAACCGTTGCGGGGCGCCCGGGGCCCTGAGGAAGGACGGTCGTCCCGCCAACCCCCTCCCCTTTCGCACTGAGGGACCCGGCCTGGTGGCCCCACGACGTTCCCGACGCATGGCGGAGTGCTGTGGGTGATGCCCATGAAGTTCTTAGTCCTTCTAGTTGCGCTGCTGCTATGGCCTTCGTCCCTGCCAGCGTATCGAAGTGAGTGACTGGCCAGAGGTGGCTGCCTCTCCAGGGGACACTTGTGGGGGACCCTCCCGAGGACCCCGGGCCCGCCTGAGACCCAGCTCTTCCTTTTCTTGGTCCTACATGCCTCCCAAACCCCATTGTTCAGGGGTTCGGCCTCAGGTGCCGAGCTGTGACCCAGTTCTGGTCCGCCCCACCTGCGCGCGGTGAGGCAATGATCCAGGCTTTGGGTCCCAAGAGTGACTGGGGTGAGCCGGGCTGGGCACCTGGGACTGCGCAAGTGACCTCACCCCTGGCAGAGACAACCCTTGTTCACCTGGCCTCATTTACCGGAGAGGCGCTGCAGGTGTGGTAAAGCAGGGTGGGAGCACCGGTGGCCAGGAGGCCGGGGCGGCTGGGGTTTGATGGCTGCCTGGCTGGGGGGCATGGCTTTTACATTGTTCGACACCTTTATCTCTGTAAAGGTAGTGTTTCGTGACATGTACAAAAGTATGAAATTCCAATTTCATTGTTCGTCAAGTTTTCCTCAAACACAGCCAGCCTATTGTCCAGGTTGCTTTCCCGCCTTTTTTTCTTTTTTATTTATTTTAATTGGAGGCTAATTACTTTACAATATTGTATTGGTTTGCCATACATTGCCATGAATCCACCCCAGGTGTACATGTGTTCCCCATCTTGAACCTGCTCCCACCTCCCTCTCCATATCCTCCCTTTGGGTCATCCCAGTGCACCAGCCCCGATTATCCTGTGTCATGCATTGAACCTGGACTGGCGATTTGTTTCGCATTTGATAATATACATGTTTCAATGCCATTCTCCCAAATCATCCCACCCTCGCTCTCTCCCACAGAGTCCAAAAGACTGTTCTATACATCTGTGTCTCTTTCGCTGTCTCATATACAGGGTTATCGTTACCATCTTTCTAAATTCCATATATATGCATTAGTATACCGTATTGGTGTTTTTCTTTCTGGCTTACTTCACTCTGTATAATAGGCTCCAGTTTCATCCACCTCATTAGAACTGATTCAAATGCATTCTTTTTTTTTAATTAATTTATTTTTTATTGGAGGCAAATTATTTTACAATATTATATTGGTTGGTTTTGCCATACATTGACATGAATTCGCCCCGGGTGTACATGAGTTCCCCTTCCTGAACCCCCCTCCCACCTCCCTCCTCCCTTTATCCTCTCTCTGGGTCATCCCTGCACTCCAGCCCCGAGCATCCTGTAACATGCATCGACCCAGAACTGGTGATTCATTTCACATATGACAACTTACATGTTTCAATGCATTCTCCCAAATCATCCCACCCTCACCCTCTCCCACAGAGTCCCAAAGACTGTTCTATACACCTGTGTCTCTTTTGCTGTCTCGTATACAGGGTTATCATTTGCATCTTTCTAAATTCCATATATATGCGTTAGTATACTGTATTGGTGTTTTTCTTTCTGGCTTACTTCACTTTGTATAATAGGCTCCAGTTTCATCCACCTCATTAGAACTGATTCAAATGCATTCTTTTTAATAGCTGAGTAATACTCCATTGTGTATATGTACCAAAGCTTTCTTATCCATTCGTCTGCAGATGGACATCTAGGTTGCTTCTATGTCCTGGCTATTATAAACAGTGCTGCGATGAACATTGGAGTACACATGTCTCTTTCGAACCTGGTTTCCTCGGTGTATATGCCCAGGAGTGCGATTGCTGGGTCATATGTCATTTCTATTTCCAGTTTTTTGAGGAATCTCCACACTGTTCTCCATAGTGGCTGTACTAGTTTGCATTCCTACCAACAGTGTAAGAGGATTCCCTTTTCTCCACACCCTCTCCAGCATTTATTGCTTGTAGACTTTTGGATAGCAGCCATTCTGACTGGCGTGAAATGGTGCCTCACTGTGGTTTTGATTTGCATTTCTCTGATTATGAGTGATTTTGAGCATCTTTTCATGTGTTTGTTAGCCATCTGTATGTCTTCTTTGGATAAATGTCTGTTTAGTTCTTTGGCGCATTTTTTGATTGGGTCATTTATTTTTCTGGAATTGAGCTGCAGGAGTTGCTTGTGTATTTTTGAGATTAATTCTTTGTCAGTTGCTTCATTTGCTATTATTTTCTCCTGTTCTGTAGGCTGTCTTTTCACCTTGCTTATAGTTTCCTTTGCTGTGCAGAAGCTTTTAATTTTAATTAGGTCCCATTTGTTTATTTTTGCTTTTATTTCCAATATTCTGGGAGGTGGGTCATGGAGGATCCTGCTGTGATTTATGTCAGAGAGTGTTTGCCTGTTTTCCTCTAGGAGTTTTATAGTTTCTGGTCTTACGTTTAGATCATTAATCCATTTTGAGTTTATTTTTTGTGTATTTTCCTGCCTTTTAACAGCAGAGTTCAGTAGTTGCCATGGAGACAGGATGGGCTGCAAAGCCTGAACTGTTCTCTCTCTGGCCCTTGACAGAAAGATTCTGAGCCCATGTTTAAACAGGGAGAGTGTGTGGATTGTGGACAGCTGTCTAGGACACTTGCTGACCTCCTATGTATGCCCACTGAGCATCCTCAGGTGCACGGGATTCAAAACCTTATAGAACAGAATTATGACTTAACTACTTGTCCCTAATGGCTGAAAACTAATAAGGTCATATTCAGGGGTGCTGAGACTACTATATTAATATCACTTGAACACCTTGAGGTATTTAAGTGTCTGATATCTGGTATTCCAGATAGATCATGAGGCCTATTCATCTAGACTAACTTTAGTTCATTGTAGTATCTAGTGATGTTGGGGTTTGGTTTAACTAACTAAATAAAATTTAACAGGTAGGTGTGAAAAAAGTACTAAAGTGCATGCTAGTTATGCAGAGCTATATTTCAGACTTTTTAAAAGCTCTTATTTAACAATTAAATTTCAAAAATGAAAACACAGCACAACCGAAGTCATAAATAGTAGTGGATAAAGTTCTGAATAAAGTGCCCTAGGTAACTAAAGTCAGCCCTTTCAATACTAGCACTTAATGATGGTTAGTTGTTTTAAACAAAAGTCTTTGTAAAATTTTTTGCTGTAAAGAACAGAGCATACTGAAGATGATAATTGTCTCTTCTTGCTGTTACTAGTGGTCGTTATTACTAACACCAGAGACTGAATTTTGGTAGTTGTAGAGCAGTAGGTCACACATGACTAATATATATGCAGACTTCAGCTAAAGTCTGTCACACAGTACTCTCTGAGACTGCTTGAGAGCAATACCTGGATACGAGTTTCAACTCAGTTCGATCTCTTGTCTAACTCCAAAACTTCATGGCCTGTGCTCTTACTTTTTACCCTCTTAACCTAAACTTTCTTAAGGCTTATAGGAAATGAAAAGATACTTCTCAGAAAAAGGAATGATTTTGTGTCGAATATACAGATGATACAAGAGAAAAGGAAATATATATACAGGTCATAGATCACAAAGATATCTTAGAAAATGTAATTTACATCTTTTCCATAGAAGTAGATTAAGGGATATGTAGGGCAGTGCTAACATGGCTGCTTTTCCTGTGAAACCAGGTTTATCATTGTGTTTGATTTCAATCAGGTATGTATTCTTTGTTTTGTATGTCTACTCTCCCAACAGTATTGTCAAGAAAGCCATATAAAAAACTGCTCCCTCATGCCAAATAAAAGACACATTGTTGTTTTTTTTTAAGGAAAAGTGCATCTTTAACAATTTTTTTAGAATACAAGATAGCTTTGAGGTTATCTTAAGCAAACATCACAGGAATTATATTTGTTGAAAACATCAGTACTTCTTTGGAATCTGTCTTAGTCTTTAGGAAGGCTTTAGTCCTAATGGACCACAGAAGGCAAGGGAAGTAGTAAGGCAATAAATATTCATATCTATTGGCAACTGATTGGAATTGAAAGGGAAAGCAGATTGCTTTTATTTCAAGAACACTGAGAAGGTGAAATTCACTTGGTTCTAATGCAAGTTCATTTTTCACTATTTCAAGGCTCAAGGCCATGGCACTTGGGAGAGTCTTTCAGACCTGTGAATGGAATGTTATGACACACTTCATTAATGTTTTAGATAATGAGGACTATGTCTTCTAATGCAGATATCAGAGGGTGGCCTTTGGGGGTATAGTAGTTTCATTAGCCTATTAATATTTTATGGGAAAAATTCTGTCTTTCTGTTCTTTGGAGCTGTTGTCTGTGTTCTTTTGATAGGGTCTCGTGTTTTTTAAGAGACAGTAACCAGTTGTACCAAGACCACTTTGTATATTCTGTGTTCTGAATGGGATTAGCCATCCTTTTGAGAAGACAAAATAGTACATGGTGTTAGAGACCCAAGTACTTGGGATATATATTAATGCTGAGGTAATATTATTATTTAGGTCATTTTACTCAACTAGAAGAGATATATTTCATAGTCATGAATTTGTTTGGGTTCTGATTAAATTTTAACATTACTCATAAGATAACTTTCTGATTTTTGACTGTTCACCTTAACTAAATTTGTATTCCTTTTTCAAAATATAATTTAGTATAGTTATTTTGGTTTTCTGTTGCAGCATAAAAGACCACCCTCTAATTTTATCATTTCTCACTATTATGTGGGTTGTCTACACTGAGCTGAACAGTTCTGCTTCATGGGGTGGAACTGAAGAAGCTCAGTTTCGATGAGAACATCCAACATGTCTGCTTATCTTTCAGGGTCTTTCTCTACATGACTTCTCATTTTTCAGTAATCTAGCCCAAGTGTCTTTATATCATGAGAGCTTGCTTCCAAGATAGAACTTTATAAGCCCTCAATATGCAAGTTTTTATAAAGCCTATGCCACGTCAGATTTGCTAGTGTCCTATAATAGGCCAAGACAGTCACACGGGGAGAACCTATCTTCAGTGTGGGAAGAGACACATTAACCCAAAACATAAATACCAAGGAGAGCAAAGCCATAAAGTTATGTTTCTTCTTTTTTCAGCTTCATTGAGACATGATTGATTAATAAAATTACAATATATCTAAAGTGTACAATATAATAATTTGACATATGTATTAATATATATATTAACTCCCACCATTGAATTAACACATGTCACCCCACATCTTTACATTTTTGTGTGTATCATCAACTGTTGTCACCATATTATACATTAGATCCTCAGGCTTTATTTTTCTTATAACTGAAAGTTTGTATTTTTTTTTTTTTACCCGTCTTTCTCCCCATTTCCCCTATCCCTAACCCTAAAGTTATGTTTCTTTAACATGAACACTTAATTAATATAAACATAATTACTTGTTTGTTTTACCTGCTAGTGAAAGTTAAAATTTGAATTAACAAATTATAGGAAAACTGCTGCATGAATAACAAGATGTGACATTTTCTTTTCTCATCATTCTTTGAGTATACCCTACTAATGAAGCATAGTTATTACAGCTTTGAGTTGGAAGTACTTCAGCTCAGTTATTCAAGTTTCTTTTAATTTGAAGGTGTTGGTGTTTTAGCTGGAAGTTCTTACATGCTGACAGCTTTCAGGTATTAATTCTTACTTGCAACACTTCTGTAGAGTATGGGAAGTCTGTTCTTTATGAGCTCATTTCATGACTTGGATGGAAAATACAAGCAATTTGTTCTCTAGAGCTAAGACATTCAGGCAGAGTCTGGCCCATTTATAAATGATTCAATGCGTGGGTATATGTTAAGCTTTATATATATGAATTCTTTGTTGACAAAGCCATTCACTCTTGTGGTAATACAAATCCTAGTTATATTTGAATCTTTTAAAAGATGAGCATCCACGATTCTTGTTTTAAATTGGGTGCAGTCACCAAGTACTATGTTAAGATTACAGTAAAAACATATGAGTTCTAAAGCACAATGACAAATCATGTTCCATTGAACTTTAACTACTTTTGTCTGTATCTGAAAAGTTTAAAAATTTATCTTTCCTTCTTTACTGAGCTACTATGTTTCCCCCAGTTATAGTGAACATTTTGTTGTTACCTTTAACTTACCAGGTATTTAATGTTATGCCAATTACTTTTGTTTAAATTAATAATATTATTGGGCTTTAAGGCCTTAGTTTTTAAAAACATAAATTGCATTTTAAGCACATGATCAGATAGTACTCATCTTATTTTGCTGTTCAGTCGCCAAGTCGTGTCCAACTCTTTGTGACCCTGTGGACTGCAGCACGCTAGGCCTCCCTGTCCCTCACCATCTCCCAGAGTTTGCCCAAGTTCATGTCCACTGAATCGGTGATACATCCAACCATCTCATCCTCTGATGCCCTTTTCTCCTTCTGCCTTCAATCTTTCCCAGCATCAGGGTCTTTTCCAGTGCATCAGGTGGCCAAAGTATTGGAGTTTCAACTTGAGCATTAGTCCTTCCAATGAATATTCAGGGTTGATTTCCTTTAGGATTGACTGGTTTGATCTCCTTGCTGTGCAAAGGACTCTCAAGAGTCTTCTCTAGCACCATAGTTTGAAAGCATCAATTCTTCGGCACTCAGCCTTCTTTATGGTCCAACTCTCACATCCATATGTGACTACTGGAAAGACCATAGCTTTAACTATACTGACCTTTGTTGGCAAAGTGATGTCTTTGCTTTTTATACACTGTCTAGGTTTGTCATAGCTTTCCTTCCAAGAAGTAGTCATCTTCGAATTTCATGGCTGAAGTTACCATCTGTAGTGATTTTAGAGCCCAAGAAGAGGAAATCTGTCACTGCTTCCACCTTTTCCCCATCTATTTGCCATGAAGTGATGAGACCAGATGCCATGATCTTAGTTTTTTTAGTATTGAATTTTAAGCCGGCTTTTTCACACTCTTGTTTTCCCCTCATCAAGAAGCTCTTTAGTTCTCTGCTTTCTGATATTGGAGCGGTGTCATCTGCATATTTGAGGTTGTTGGTATTTCTCCTGGCTGTCTTGATTCCAGCTTATAACTCATCCAGTCCAGCATTTCACATGATGTGCTCTGCATAAAGTTAAATAAATGGGGTGACAATATGCAACCTTGTCATACTCCTTTCTCAACTGTGAATCAGTCAGCTTTTCCATATAAGGTTCCTGACCTGCATACAGGTGTGTCTTCTGCATACCTCAGAAGACAGGTAAGATGGTCTGGTATTCCCATCTCTTTGAGAGTTTTCCACAGTTTGTTATGATCCACACAGTCAAAGGCTTTAGCATCATCAATGAGATAGAAGTAGATGTTTTTCTGGAATTCCCTTGCTTTCTCTATGATCCAGCAAATGTTGGCAATTTGGTCTCTAGTTCCTCTGCCTTTTCTAAACCCACCTTGTACATCTGGAAGTTCTTGATTCAAGTACTACAGAAGCCTGGCTTGAAGAATTTTGAGCATAACCTTTCTAGCATGGCAAGTGAGCACAATTGTCTGATAGTCTGAACATTCTTTAGTACTGCCATTCTTGGTAATTGGGGTGAAGAATGACCTTTTCCAGTCCTGTGGCCACTGCTGAGTTTTCCAAATTTGCTGACATTTAGAATGCAGTACTTTAATAGCATCATCTTTTTTTCTTTTCTTTTTTTTTAAGATTTTAAGTAGCTCTGCTGGAATTTCATCACCTCCACTAGCTTTATTGGCAGCAGCGCTTCCTAAGGTCCACTTGAGTTCACATTCTAGGATGTCTGACTTTAGGTGAGTAATCATACCATCATTGTTATCTGGGTCATTAAGATCTTTTTCTGTACAGTTCTTCTGTGTATTCTTGTCATCTCTTCTTGATCTCTTCTGCTTCTATTAGGTCTTTACCCTTTCTGTCTTTTATTGTGCCCGTCTTTGCATGAAATGTTACTTTGATATCTCCAATTTTCTTAAAGAGATTTCTAGTCTTTTCCCTTCTGTTGTTTCACTCTTTCTTTGCATTGTTCATTGAAGAAAGCCTTCTTGTCTCTCCTTGCTATTCTCTGGAACTCTGCATTCAGTTAGGTATACCTTTCTCTTTCTCCCTTGCTTTTCACTTCTCTTCTTTTCTCAGCTATTTGTAAGGCCTCCTCAGATAACCACTTTGCCTTCTTGCATTTCTTTTATCTTTGGGATGGTTTTGGTCAGTGCCTCCTGTACAGTATTACAAGTCTCTGTCCATAGTTCTTCAGGCACTCTGTTTACCAGATCTAATCCCTTGAATCTATTCATTACATCCACTGTATAATCACAGGGGATTTGATTTAGGTGGGATTTGATTTAGATCGTACCTGAATGGCCTAGTGGTTTTCCTGGTTTTCTTTAATTTAAGCCTGAATTTTGCTATAACGAACTGATGTTCTGAGCCACAGTCAGCTCATGGTCTTGTTTTTACTGACTGTATAGAGCTTCTCCATCTTCGGCTGCAAAGAATGCATAATCAATCTGATTTCAGTATTGACCATTTGGTGATATCAATGTGTAAAGTTGTCTCTTGTGTTGTTGGAAAAGGGTGTTTGCTATGATCAGTGTGTTCTCATGGCAGAATTCTGTTAGCCTTTGCCTTGCTTAATTTTGTACTTCAAGGCCAAACTTGCCTGTTACTCCAGGTATTTCTTGACTTCCTACGTTTGCATTTCAATTCCCTATGATGAATAGAACATTTTTTGTTGGTATTAGTTCTATAAGGTCTTTTAGGTCTTCATAGAACTGGTCAATTTCAGCTTCTTCGGCATCAGTGGTTGGGACATAGACTTGGATCACTGTGATGTTGAATGGTTTGCCTTGGAAACGAACTGAGATCATTCTGCTTTTGAGATTGCATCCAAGTACTGCATTTTGGACTCTTGTTGATTATGAGGGCTACTCCATTTCTTCTATGGGATTGCAAGGAAACTCTTCTTATATTAGAGATTTTTTTTAGGATTTAGGATTTTTTATGATTCTATCTTGACTTGTAGTGTTTTTGAGCATATTTCTTTGTACTGCCTGGGTATTACATTATGTATACATAACTTATTGCAGTCTATTGGTATCAGCATTTTGCCAGTTTCAGTGAAATGTAGAAACCTAACCTCCCTTTATGTTCTTTTACCCTCTCTCATTCATACTGTTAATTGTCATATATATTTCTTTAGCATACATAGAGAACCACATCAGATAGTATTATAATTTTACTTCAGCTGTCAAACATTGTTTAAAAAACTCAAGAGGAAAAGAAAAGTTCATTGAATTTTCCCATATTTTTGCTCCTTCTGTTACTTTCTTCCTTGCCAATGTTCACCTTCTTTTATGATGATTTCCTTTTTTTTATGTTGTTGTTTAGTCACTGTGGAAAATCCCATGGATGGAGGAGCCTGGCAGGCTATAGTCCATGGGGTCGCAAAGAGTCAGACCCGACTGAGTGACTTCACTTGTTTAGTTACTAAGTTGTGTTTGACTGTTTTGTGACTCTCTGGACTATAGCCCACCAGGCTCTTCTGTCCATGGGATTTTCCAGGCAAGAATACTGGAGTGGGTTGCCATTTCCTTCTCCAGAGAATCTTCCTGACCTAGGCACTGGACCTTCGTCTCCTGCATTGCAGGCAGATTCTTTACTGCTGACCCACTGGGGATGCCCTCCTTTCTGTTTAATGAGCTTAATTTAGTTATTCTTTTAGAATAGGTCTTCTGGCAACAACTTATCTTGATTTCCCTGCATCTGAGAGGTCTTGATTATCCTTTCATTGCTGAAGGGTATTTTCCCTTGATAAAGAATTCTAGATTGATAGTCCTTTCCTTTCATCACTTGAAAAATATTATTCCATTTCCTTCTGACACTCATGATTTCTCTTGCGAATTCAAATTGTAATTTAACCTGCTTCTTTCAAGATTTTTTTCTTTGTTTTAGAGTTTTCAGAAGTTTGACCGTGATACATCTTAACATGGATTTCTTTGGGTTTATTCTGTTTTGAGAGTCAGATTCTTGAATCTGTAAATTCATGTCTTTTGCCAAATTTGGAAAATTTTCATTATGTTTTTGAATACCTTTTCTATTTTTCCTTTTTCTTTTCTCTTTCCAAGGCTCAGGTGACATGAATGTTAAATCTTTTAGTTACAGTCTCACAAGACCCTGAGGCTCTTTTCATTTGTTTACATTTCATTTTCTCTCTTTTATTCAGATTGGGTAATTGCTGTTATTCTATCTTCCAGTTCACCGCTTATTTCCTCTTTCCCCTCCATTCTGCTGTTGAACCTACCCACTGAGTATTTCAGTTCAGTTATTGTGTTATTCAATTCTAAAACTTAATTCATCCTTATATATTCTATTTATTTGCTGAGATTTTCTACTTATTTATTAAGACATTTTACTTTTTGTTTCAAGAAATCCATAATTGCTTGTTGAAGCATTTTTTATGATGGCTACTTCTAAATCCCTGTCAGATAATTCTAACATCTGCATCATCTCAGTGTTGGCATCTGTTGGGTTTTTTTTCTTAATCAAATTGAGATTTTTTCCTGGTTCTTGTAATGACCAGTGGCCTTTGATTAAAACCTGGATATTTTGGGTCTTATATTGTAAGACTCTGGACCTTATTTAACTCTTTTGCTACAGATTTAAATAGGTCTCTGACACCACTTTAGTGGTGGATGGGGGGTGTTGCCTTGTTACCACAGGAAGGAGCTGAAAGTCTTAGCTCCTTCCTTGTCCTTCTCTACTTGAAAAGAAGAGGTATTCTTATTTGTTGCAGAACTTTGTGGGATAAGGGCAGAGGAATTGGGGAAGCTTAATGAAACTTGATGAGGGTGAAAGTCTATGTTCTCCACACAGCCTTTGCTGGTGGGGGTAGGATTGCAAGGTTTTCTGTGCTTTGGGCTTTTTTTTTTTTTTTTGAAGGATAATTGCTTTACAGAATTTTGTTGTTTTCTGTCAAACCTCAACATGAATCAGCCATCAGTTCAGTTTAGTTCAGTTCAGTTGCCGCTCAGTCGTGTCTGACTCTTTGCGACCCCGTGAATCACAGCACTCCAGGCCTCCCTGACCATCACCAACTCCCGGAGTTCACTCAAACTCATGTCCATCGAGTCGGTGATGCCATCCAGCCATCTCATTCTCTGTCATCCCCTTCTTCTCCCGCCCTCAAGCCTTCCCAGCATCAGAGTCTTTTCCAGTGAGTCAACTCGTCGCATGAGGTGGCCAAAGTATTGGAGTTTCAGCTTTAGCATCAGTCCTTCCAATGAACACCCAGGATTGATCTCCTCTAGAATGGACTGGTTGGATCTCCTTGCAGTTCAAGGGACTCTCAAGAGTCTTCTCCAGCACCACAGTTCAAAAGCATCAATTCTTCGACGATCAGCTTTCTTCACAGTCCAACTCTCACATCCATACATGACCACTGGAAAAACCATAGCCTTGACTAGACGGACCTTTCTTGGCAAAGTAATGTCTCTGCTTTTTAATATACTATCTAGGTTGGTCATAACTTTCCTACCAAGGAGTAAGCATCTTTTAATTTCATGGCTGCAATCAGCATCCGCAGTGATAGTATACATATATCCCCTCCCCTTTCTGTCTTGCTAGTTTACTCTTTTCCTGGTCCTTTGGCCATGAAGAGAGCAGTCTTTTTCTTTGAGCTTTTTTAATTTGTGTCCATTGGTATTTTTGGATTGCCAGCATCTCCAGTTCCCAATCTAGGATATATATGGCAAAAAGAAAACCCAGGGAACTCACTGCTGTGTCGTTACTCAGGTCCTGAAGTCTACCTTCATTGCTCTACCTTTCAGAGTCTTCTCATCTCATGCTTGTCTTACATATAATGTTCAGGATTTTTAACAGTTTTAGTAGGAAGGATAGAGGAAAAATACATATTGTCTATCTTTTTGGAAGTAGAAGTCCAAATATATTATTTTAAAACATTTTGTTTGGGGCTTACAAGTAAACAAGATTACCGAAGTAGAACACACATAGGAATTGTGTGATGACCTATTTTTAATTTTGGTCAAAATATGTTGAAATTAAGTTTACAGTTGTTTTGTCTATATTATTTTCCAGTTTGTGTATAAAGTATGTCAACTTAAAAAAATGCACAATGTGAGTGTTGTGAGTTAAGTTTTATTTGGGAAAAAATGAGTGAAGCCTGGGAGACAGCACCTCAGATTTTGGAGAAATTGCTCCAGAGAGGCAGAGGGGAAGGTCAGTATATATGTGATATTGGTAAAGGAGGAATACATGCAACCAGACACATATTTTTCCAGAAAGTTTCTGCTAGTCTTGTGAAGCTTTCTGCCTGTCATGAGGATCATTCATTACCATGAACGATTTTAGTGCTTTTTAAAATATGAGTAGATACAAGAATTGGGCTCATAAAATCGGCTCCTGAAGATATCTAACTATCTGAAGATCTGTCCTGCCAATTTTTCTCTGAGTAGGGTGCCTCATTTCTGTTCTCCACCCTGAACTCCTTTTGAGGAGGGCAGGTAATGAAAATCAGCAGCTGCAGCAGCACATGATTTAATCCTTGTAGAGGTGGATGCAAGTTCCAGTGGCAAATGCCAATTTGTAGTTGATAGGTACTAGTTATTGGAACAACAGACTGGTTCCAAATAGGAAAAGGAGTACGTCAAGGTTGTATATTGTCACCCTGCTTATTTAACTTATATGCAGAGTACATCATGAGGAACACTGGGCTGGAAGAAGCACAAGCTGGAATCAAGATTGCCAGGAGAAATATCAATAACCTCAGATATGCAGATGACACCACCCTTATGGCAGAAAGTGAAGAGGAACTCAAAGGTCTCTTGATGAAAGTGAAAGAAGAGAGTGAAAAGGTTAGCTTGAAGCTCAACATTCAGAAAACGAAGATCATGGCATCTGGTCCCATCACTTCTTGGGAAATAGATGGGGAAACAGTGGAAACCATGTCAGACTTTCTTTTTTTGGGCTCCAAAATCACTGCAGATGCTGATTGCAGCCAGGAAATTAAAAGACGCTTACTCCTTGGAAGGAAAGTTACGACCAGCCTAGATAGCATATTAAAAAGCAGAGACATTACTTTGCCAACCAAGGTCCGTCTAGTCAAGGCTATGGTTTTTCCCGTGGTCATGTATGGGTGTGAGAGTTGGACTGTGAAGAAAGCTGATCGCCGAAGAATTGATGCTTTTGAACTGTGGTACTGGAGAAGACTCTTGAGAGTCCCTTGGACTGCAAGGAGATCCAACCAGTCCATTCTAAAGGAGATCAATCCTGGGTGTTCATTGGAAGGACTAATGCTAAAGCTGAAACTGCAATACTTTGGCCACCTCATGAGACGAGTTGACTCACTGGAAAAGACTCTGATGCTGGGAGCGATTGGGGGTAGGAGGAGACGGGGACGACAGAGAATGAGGTGGCTGGATGGCATCACCGACTTGATGGACATGGGTTTGAGTGAACTCCGGGATTTGGTGATGGACAGGGAGGCCTGGCGTGCTGTGGTTCATGGGGTCGCTAAGAGTCGGACACGACTGAGCGACTGAACTAAGTTATTGGAAAGAAGAGAGAAGTCTTAATTGACTATCAGATATATGGATGTGAGAGTTGGACTGTGAAGAAAGCTGATCGCCGAAGAATCGATGCTTTTTAACTGTGGTGTTGGAGAAGACTCTTGAGAGTCCCTTATACTGCAAGGAGATCCAACCAGTCCATTCTAGAGGAGATCAATCCTGGATGTTCATTGGAGGGACTGATGCTAAAGCTGAAACTGCAATACTTTGGCCACCTCATGCGACGAGTTGACTCACTGGAAAAGACTCTGATGCTGGGAAAGGTTGGGGGCGGGAGGAGAAGGGGACGACAGAGAATGAGATGGCTGGATGGCATCACCGACTCTGTGGACATGAGTTTGAGTGAACTCCGGGAGTTGGTGATGAACAGGGAGGCCTGGCGTACTGTGATTCATGGGGTTGCGGAGAGTCGGACACGACTGAGCGACTGAACTGAACTGAACTGATCTATTTAAGTTATTTAGATAAAATTTTATCTGAGTAGTGATTCATAGTACTTTAAATTAGAAAGAGACTATAAATAAACTCAGTATTTTGAGAGTTTGTTTAAAATTTCCTTTAATTTTTTATTATTAGAAGCAATTAGCCAGTATACTTTATTTTACTAGCAACATTCTTTTTACTTTAAAATGTTTGATACCAGACCTCAAGTTTTTGTCTTTTAAAAGTCTTTAGATTAATACATATGCTATTAATTTAAAATTGTTTTAGTTTGCAGGTTCATAATTAAGAATGTCAGAAATTATAACCAAGTTAATATCAAAATAAAATACAATTCATATTAAATGTTGTCAGAGAATTATAGCAGTTAAAGACTATACATAGAACATTTTAGTGGAAAAAAAATTCTATTGGTCCTTATCATTTTACACTTTGTGAAAGTTTTATAATAACCAGTTTTTGAGATTCCAAGTGTTTGGTTTGTAACACATTTCAAATGAAATCCCATATTCACATTTTATGCATGTGTTGTTCGATACCATTCTTGAAAAATTTAGCTATATGGACCTCAAGTGCAAAACTCCAAATTCTGCATAGATTTGGATGTGTCCTTACTTTCCAGTTTTGTATTCTGCGATAACTACATAATCACCACATAAATAAAACACATAAGCATACATTTTTAAAAGTAAATTTTAAAAAAATCTTAAGATTTACCACTTTTCTTTTGAGATTTTAAATTGTTACATTAAATAAGGAACTTACCAAAGAAATATTAAAAGTACCTAGTTTTCTTACAGTCCTACATTTATTACCCTTTGAAGTAAAGATTTTTCATATTAAAGCTTCCAAATTTGAGGTTATACATCTTTTAAAAATTGTAGCTCCTTTCCTTTTTTTTTAATCAAAAAGTTGGAGTTTTTGGTTTAGTTTTCCTTTTTATTCAGCTTTGAAGCTATTGGTTTTTTGATCAGGATTTAGGGTGACTTTTTTTTTTTAATTTCTTAAAACATCAGTCTCGAATTAAAGAACTAGGTATCTTTATAATAAGCTCTTTAATGTTAGCAGTAGTGTCATTGCTTTTTATTGTTATTTTTGGCATGTAGTCACTTTTTAGTTGCATAGAAACTCTTGCCCCACACCCCTTTTTAGTGTAAGGTTTCTGGAAAAAATTGTTAGTTAGAACAGTTAATGCACTTTAGTTTTACTAATTAGGAAATCTTTCCAGAAACAGATAAAGGTGTGTAACCACTGAGGTTTTTACAAAACAATGCATTTATATATTTCCATTTTTTTAAATGGATATTGTGGAAGAAAATTGTTTTTACACCTATTACGAATTGAAGTTTTTATTCAATTAGATATATCCATGCAGTTTTATATTAGCTTCTTCGTGCTTTAAAATAGTAAAATTTGGCATGTGTTATGGCATAATGGCATAATGAAAAGATATAGCATAATGAAACTGGTAAATAAAACTCTTGGATTATGCATGCCTTCAGTTAGCTCTGCTAACTAAAATGAAAATAATGTCTATTGATAAAATTAAATTTTATTAATTCTAGTTCTTTTAAAATGATTTTTAAAATCTTTGTGTTAATGTCCAGTAAGTATGATGCAAACCAGTTACCAATATGAGATTTTAAATATATAATATACATAGAATAAAGTGCACAGTCTAATGTACAGTTTAATCAATTTTTATAGTTAATGCTTCTGGGTAACCAATGCATAAACCAAGAAGCAAAATATTTCCAACGAGTTTAGTTTGCAAGCATTATATTTTAACATATAGAAATAGTTGAAGTCTTACATAGAAATTTATTTATTTTTTAAAATTTATTTTAATTGGAGGCTAATTACTTTACAATATTGTAGTGGTTTTGTCATACATTGACATGAGTCAGCCATGGGTGTACATGTGTTCCCCATCCTGAACCCCCCTCCTACCTCCCTCCCCATCCCATCCCTCTGGGTCATCCCAGTGCACCAGCCCTGAGCACCCTGTCTCATGCATCAAACCTGGACTGACAATCTGTTTCACATATGATAATATACATGTTTCAGTGCTATTCTCTCAAATCATTGCACCCTCGTCTTCTCCCACAGAGTCCAGAAAGACCCTCTATACACCTGTGTCTCTTTTGCCGTCTTGCATACAGGGTTATTGTTACCATTTTTCTAAATTCCATATATACTGCCAGGAGAAATATCAATAACCTCAGATATGCAGATGACACCGCCCTTATGGCAGAAAGTGAAGAACTAAAGAGCCTCTTGATGAAAGTGAAGGAAGAGACTGAAAAAGTTGACTTAAAGCTCAACATTCAGAAAACTAAGATCATGGCATCTCTCCCATCACTTCGTGGCAAATAGATGGGGAAACAGTGGAAACAGTGGCTGACTTTATTTTTGGGGGCTGAAAAATCAATTCAAATGGTGATTGCAGCCATGAAATTAAAAGGCCTTTGCTCCTTGGAAGGAAAGTTATGAGCAACCTAGACAGCATCTTAAAAAACAGAGACATGACTTTGACAACAAAGGTCCGTCTAGTCAAGGCTGTGGTTTTTCCAGTGGTCATGTATGGATGTGAGATTTGGACTGTGAAGAAAGCTGAGTGCAGAAGAATTGATGCTTTTGAACTGTGGTGTTGGAGAAGACTCTTGAGAGTCCCTTGGACTGCAGGGAGAGCCAGTCAGTCCATTCTAAAGGAGAAAAGTCCTGGGTGTTCATTGGAAGGACTGATGCTAAAGCTGAAACTCCAATACTTTGTCCATCTGATGCAGAGAGCTGACTCATTTGAAAAGACCCTGATGCTGGGAAAGGTTGAGGGCAGGAGGAGAAGGGGAAGACAGAGGATGAGATGGTTGGATGGCATCACCGACACAATGGACATGGGTTTGGGTGGACTCCGGGAGTTGGTGATGGTCAGGGAGCCCTGGCGTGCTGTGATTCATGGGGTCGCAAAGAGTTGGACATGACTGAGCGACTGAACTGAACTGAAATGATACTGTATTGGTGTTTTTTTTCTGGCTTACTTCACTCTGTATAAAAGGCTCCAGTTTCATCCACGTCATTAGAACTGATTCAAATGTATTCTTTTTAATGGCTAAGTAATATTCCATTGTGTATATGTACCACAGCTTTCTCATCCATTCATCTGCTGATGGACATCTAGTTTGCTTCCATGTCCTGGCTATTATAAACAGTGCTGCGATGAACACCGGGGTACACGCACCTCTTTCGATTCTGGTTTCCTTGGTGTGTATGCGCAGCAGTGAGATTGCTGGGTCATATGGAAGTTCCAGTTTTTTAAGGAATCTCCACACTGTTCTCCATAGTGGCTGTACTAGTTTGCATTCCCACCAACAGTGTAAGAGGGTTCCCTTTTCTCCACACCCTTTCTAGTGTTTATTGTTTTAGACTTTTGGATAGCAGCCATTCTGACCGGCACGAGATGGTACCTCACTGTGGTTTTGATTTGCATTTCTCTGATAATGAGTGATGTTGAGCATCTTTTCATGTGTTTGTTAGCCATCTGTATGTCTTCTTTGGAGAAATGTCTGTTTAGTTCTTTGGCGCATTTTTTGATTAGGTCGTTTATTTTTCTGGAGATGAGCTGCAGGAGTTGCCTGTATATTTTTGAGATTAATTCTTTATCAGTTGCTTCGTTTGCTATTATTTTCTCCTATTCTGAAGGCTGTCTTTTCACCTTGCTTATAGTTTCCTTCGTTGTGCAAAAGTTTTTAAGTTTAATTAGGTCCCATTTGTTTATTTTTGCTTTTATTTCCAATACTCTGGGAGGTGGGTCATAGAGGATCCTGCTGTGATTTATGTCGGAGAGTGTTTTGCCTATGTTTTCCTCTAGGAGTTTTATAGTTTCTGGTCTTACATTTAGATCTTTAATCCCATTTGAGTTTGTTTTGTGTATAGTGTTAGAAAGTGTTCTAGTTTCATTCTTTTACAAGTGGTTGACCAGTTTTCCCAGCACCTCTTGTTAAAGAGATTGTCTTTTCTCCATTGTATATTCTGGCCTCCTTTGTCAAAGGTAAGGTGTCCATAGGTGTGTGGATTTATTTCTGGGCTTTTTATTTTGTTCCATTGATCTATATTTCTTTGTGCCAGTACCATACTGTCTTGATGACTGTGGCTTTGTAGTATAGCCTAAAGTCAGGCAGGTTGATTCCTCCAGTTCCATTCTTTTTTCTCAAGATTCAGTTCAGTTCAGTTTAGTTCAGTGGCTCAGTCGTGACCGACTCTTTATGACCCCATGAATCACGGCATGCCAGGCCTCCCTGTCCATCACCAACACCCGGAGTTCACTCAAACTCATGTCCATCGAGTCGGTGATGCCATCCAGCCATCTCATTCTCTGTTGTCCCTTCTCCTCCCGCCCCCAATCCTTCCCAGCATCAGAGTCTTTTCCAGTGAGTCAACTCGTCGCATGAAGTGGCCAAAGTATTGGAGTTTCAGCTTTAGCATCAGTCCTTCCAATGAACACCCAGGAATGATCTCCTTTAGAATGGACTGGTTGGATCTCCTTGCAGTCCAAGGGACTCTCAAGAGTCTTCTCCAGCACCTCAGTTCAAAAGCATCAATTCTTCGGCGATCAGCTTTCTTCACAGTCGAATTCTCACATCCATACATGACCATGGGAAGAACCATAGCCTTGACTAGATGGACCTTTGTTGGTAAAGTAATGTCTGTGCTTCTTAATATACTATCTAGGTTGGTCACAACTTTCCGTCCAAGGTTGGTCACAACTTTCCATCTTTTATTTTCATGGCTGCAATCAGCATCCGCAGTGATTTTGGAGCCCCCCAAAAATCTCAAGATTACTTTGGCTATTTTAGTTTTTTTTTTATTTCCATACAATTTGTGAAATTATTTGTTCTAGTTCTGTGAAAAATACTGTTTGTAGCTTGATAGGGATTGCATTGAATCTATAGATTGCTTTCGGTAGTATACTCATTTTCACTACATTGATTCTTCCAATCCATGCACATGGTCTATTTCTCCATCTATTTGTGTCCTCTGATTTCTCTCATCAGTGTTTTATAGTTTTATGTATATAGGTCTTTTGTTTCTTTAGGTAGATATATTTCTAAGTATTTTATTCTTTTCATTGCAATGGTGAATGGAATTGTTTCCTTAATTTCTCTTTCTGATTTCTCATTGTTAGTGTATAGGAATGCAAGGAATTTCTGTGTGTTAATTTTATATCCTGCAACTTTACTATATTCATTGATTAGCTCCAGTAATTTTCTGGTGGAGTCTTTAGGGTTTTCTATGTAGAGGATCATATCATCTGCAAACAGTGAGAGTTTTACTTCTTCCTTTCCAATCTGGGTTCCTTTTATTTCTTTTTCTGCTCTGATTGCTGTGGCCAAAACTTCCAAAACTATGTTGAACAGTAGTTGTGAGAGTGGGCACCCTTGTCTTGTTCCTGACTTTAGGGGAAACGCTTTTAATTTTTCACCATTGAGGATAATGTTTGCTGTGGGTTTGTCATACATAGCTTTTATTATGTTGAAGTATATTCCTTCTATTCCTTCTTTCTGGAGGGTTTTTAACATAAATGGATGTTGAATTTTGTCAAAGGCTTTCTCTGTATCTTTTGAGATAATCATGTGGTTTTTATCTTTCGATTTGTTAATGTGGTGTATTATGTTGATTGATTTACGGATATTGAAGAATCAATCCTTGCATCACTGGGATAAAGCCCACTTGGTCATGATGTAGGATCTTTTTAATATGCTGTTGGATTCTGTTTGCTATAATTTTGTTAAGTATTTTTGCATCTATGTTCATCAGTGATAATGGCCTGTAGTTTTCTTTTTTTGTGGCATCTTTGTCTGGTTTTGGTATTAGGGTGATGGTGGCCTCATAGAATGAGTTTGGAAGTTTACCTTCTTCTGCAATTTTCTGGAGGAGTTTGAGTAAGATAGGTGTTAGCTCTCTCTAAATTTTTGGTAGAATTCAGCTGTGAAGCTGTCTGGACCTAGGCTTTTGTTTTCTGGAAGATTTCTGATTACAGTTTCAGTTTCCGTGCTTGTGATGGGTCTGTTAAAATTTTATATTTCTTCCTGGTTCAGTTTTGGAAAGTTGTACTTTTCTAAGAATTTGTCCATTTCTTCCGAGTTGTCCATTTTATTGGCATATAGTTGCTGTTAGTAGTGTCTTATGATCATTTGTATTTCTGTGTTGTCGGTTGTGATCTCTCCATTTTCATTTCTAATTTTATTGACTTGATTCTTCTCCCTTTGTTTCTTAATGAGTCTGGCTAATGGTTTGTCAATTTTATTTATCTTCTCAAAGAACCAGCTTTTGGCTTTGCTGATTTTTGCTATGGTCTCTTTTGTTTCTTTTTCATTTATTTCTGCCTGAATTTTTAAGATTTCTTTCCTTCTACTAACGCTGGGGTTCTTCATTTCTTCCTTTTCTAGTTGCTTTAGGTGTAGAGTTAGGTTATTTATTTGTCTTTATTCTTGTTTCTTGAGGTAAGCCTGTATTGCTATAAACCTTTCCCTTAACACTGCTTTTACAGTGTCCCATAGGTTTTGGGTTGTTGTGTTTTCATTTTCATTCATTTCTATGCATATTTTAATTTCTTTTTTGATTTCTTCTGTGATTTGTTGGTTATTCAGCAGCATGTTGTTCAGCCTCCATATGTTGGAATTTTTAATAGTTTTTCTCCTGTAATTGACATCTAATCTTACTGCATTGTGGTCAGAAAAGATGCTTGGAATGATTTCAGTTTTTTTGAATTTACCAAGGCTAGATTTATGGCCCAGGATGTGATTTATCCTGGAGAAGTTTCCATGTGCACTTGAGAAAAAGGTGAAATTCATTGTTTTGGGGTGAAATGTACTATAGATATCAATTTGGTCTAACTGGTCTATTGTGTCATTTAAAAATTGTGTTTCCTTGTTAATTTTCTGTTTAGTTGATCTATCCATAGGTATGAGTGGGGTATTAAAGTCTCCCACTGTTATTGTGTTATTGTTAATTTCCCCTTTCATACTTGTTAGCATTTGTCTTACATATTGTGGTGCTCCTATGTTGGGTGCATATGTATTTATAATTGTTATGTCTTCTTCTTGGATTGGTCCTTTGATCATGATGTAGTGTCCTTCTTTGTCTCTTTTCACAGCCTTTATTTTAAAGTCTATGTTTTCTGATATGAATATTGCTACTCCTGCTTTCTTTTGGTCTCTATTTGCATGAAATCTTTTTCTCCAGCGCTTCACTTTCAGTCTGTGTGTGTCCCTTGTTTCGAGCTGGGTCTCTTGTAGACAACATATATAGGGGTCTTGTTTTTGTATCCATTCAGCCAGTCTTTGTCTTTTGGTTGGGGCATTTAACCCATTTACATTTAAGGTAATTATTGATAAATATGATCCCATTGCCATTTACTTTGTGGTTTTGGGTTCGAGTTTATACACTCTTTCTGTGTTTCCTGTCTAGAGAAGATCCTTTAGCATTTGTTGGAGAGCTGGTTTGGTGGTGCTGAATTCTCTCAACTTTTGCTTGTCTGTAAAGCTTATGATTTCTCCTTCATATTTGAATGAGATCCTTGCTGGGTATAGTAGTCTGGGCTGTAGGTTTTTCTCTTTCATCACTTTAAGTATGTCCTGCCATTCCCTTCTGGCCTGAAGTTTCTATTGAAAGATTAGCTGTTATCCTTATGGGAATCCCCTTGTGTGTTATTTGTTTTTTTTCCCTTGCTGCTTTTAATATTTGTTCTTTGTGTTTGATCTTTGTTAATTTGATTAATATGTGTCTTGGGGTGTTTTGCCTTGGGTTTATCCTGTTTGGGACTCTCTAGGTTTCTTGGACTTTGGTGACTATTTCCTTCCCCATTTGAGGGAAGTTTTCAACTATTATCTCTTCAAGTATTTTCTCATGGTCTTTCTTTTTGTCTTCTTCTGGGACTCCTATGATTTGAATGTTGGGGCATTTAACATTGTCCCAGAGGTCTCTGAGGTTGTCCTCATTTCTTTTCATTCTTTTTTCTTTTTTCCTCTTTGCTTCATTTATTTCTCCCATTCTGTCTTCTACCTCACTTATCCTATCTTCTGCCTCCGTTATTTTACTGTTGGTTCCTTCCAGAGTGTTTTTGATCTCATTTATTGCATTATTCATTATATATTGACTCTTTTTTATTTCGTCTAAGTCCTTGTTAAATATTTCTTACATCTTGTCAATCCTTGTCTCCAGGCTATTTATCTGTAACTCCATTTTGTTTTCAAGATTTTGGATCATTTTTACTATCATTATTCCAAATTCTTTATCCGGTAGATTCCCTATCTCTTCCTCTTTGGTTTGGGTTGGTGGGCATTTATCCTATTCCTTTACCTGCTGAGTATTTCTCTGCCTTTTCATCTTGTTTATATTGCTGTGTTTGGGGTGTCCTTTCTGTTTTCTGGCAGTTTGTGGTTCCTCTTTATTGTGGAGGTTCCTCGCTGTAGGTGGGGTTGGACGGGTGGCTTGTCAAGGTTTCCTGGTTAGAGAAGCTTGTGTCAGTGTTCTGGTGTGTGGAGCTGGATTTCTTCTCCCTGGAGTGCAATGAAGTGTCCAGTAGTGAGTTTTGAGATGTCTGTGGGTTTGGTGTGACTTTGGGTATCCTGTATATTGAAGCTCAGGGCTATGTTCCTGTGTTGCTGGAGAATTTGTGTGGTATGTCTTGCTCTGGAATTTGTTGGCCCTTGGGTGGTGCTTGGTTTCAGTGTTGGTATGGAGGCTTTTGATGAGCTCTTATCAATTAATGTTCCCTGGAGTCAGGAGTTCTCTGGTATTCTCAGGTTTTGGACTTAAGCCTCCTGCCTCTGGTTTTCAGTCTTATTCTTACAGGAGCCTCAAGACTTCTCCATCTCCTTTCAAAGACAATGGGATGCCTTTCTGGGTGCCTGATGTCTTCTGCCAGCATTCAGAAGTTGTTTCGTGGAATTTGCTCAGTGTTCAAATGTTCTTTCGATGAATTTGTGGGGGAGAAAGTAGTCTCTCCGTCCTATTCCTCCACCATCTTAGGACCGCCTCCTAAAGTGTTTTCAAATAACCAGTATTTTTAAGTCTATGGGATAAAGGGCAGATTTAGTATCTTAATTTTATAGTCAAGTAAATATTCAGAGAAATTTAGTAGGTAGTAATTTAGTAGTAGAGAAATAAGGTCATGATGCTAGAAAGTGGTAGAACCAGAACCAGAATGAAAGATATTTTTTCAGTGCACTAAGTCACAATTTTCCTTAGTATTTTCCTTCAGAAAAACCTCTAAATTCAGGACAATGCATTTTATAAATACTTGCTGTTGTTCAGTCACCAGGTCAGGTTCAACTTTGCTACCCCATGGACTGCAGCACACTAGGCTCCTCTGTCCTCCACTATCTCCTGGAATTTGCTCAAACTCATGTCAATTGAGTTAGCGATGCTTTTCAACCATCTCGTCCTCTGTCACCCCATTCTCCTCCTACCCTCAATCTTTCCCAGAATCAGGGTCTTTCCAGTATCAGGGTCTTTCCCATTGAGTCAGCTCTTTGTATCAGGTGGTCCAAGTATTGGAGCTTCAGCTTTGGCATCAGTCTTTCCAATAAATTCTCAGGGTTGATTTTCTTTAGGATTGACGACTAGTTTGATCTCCTTGCAGTTCAAGGGACTCTCAAGAGTCTTCTCCAGCACCACAATTTGAAAACATCAATTCTTCACCACTCAGCCTTTTTTATGGTCCAACTCTCACATCCATACATGACAACTGGGAAAACTATAGCTTTGACTAGATGGACCTTTGTCTGCAAAGTGAGGTCTTTGATTTTTAATATACTGTCTAGATTTGTCTTAACTTGCCTTCCAAGAAACAAGTGTCTTTTAATTTCATGGCTGCAGTCACCATGCAGTGATTTCGTCCCCAAGAAATTAAAATTAAATATTTGCTGTTGTTAGTGCTTCCACTTCCCCTTTCTATTTGGCATGAAGCGATGGGATCTGCAGCCATGATCTTAGGTTTTTGAATGTCGAGTTTCAAGCCAGCTTTTTCACTCTCCTCTTTCACCCTTATCAAGGTACTCTCTAATTCCTCTTTACTTTCTGCCATTAGAGTGGTATCATCTGCATATATGAGGTTTTTGCTATTTCTACAGGCAGTCTTGATTACAGCTTGTGATTCATCCAGTCTGACATTTCACATGATGTATTTTGCATTTAAGTTAGATAAGCAGGGTCATAATATACAGCCTTGTCGTACTCCCTTTCCCAGTTTTGAACCGGTCAATTGTTCCATGTCCAGTTCTAACTGTTTGCTTCTTGACCTACAAACAGGTTTCTCAGGAGACAGGGTAAGGTGATCTGGTATTACACTCTTTAAGAATTTTCCACAGTTTGTTGTGGTCCACAAGGTCAAAGACTTTAGCCTAGTCAGTGAAGCACAGGTAGATTTTTTTTCCTGGAATTCCCTTGCTTTCTCTATGATACAACGAATGTTGGCAGTTTGATCTGATTCCTCTGCCTTTTCTAAACCCAGGTTGTATATCTGCAAATTCTTGGTTCACACACTGCTCCAGCCTGGCTTGAAGAATTTTGAGTATAACCTTACTAGCATGTGAAATGAGCACAATTGTATGGTAGTTTGAACATTCTTTGCCATTTCTCTTCTTTGGGATTAGAATGAAAACTGATCTTTTCCAGTCCTGGGGCCATGGCTGAGTTTTCCAAATTTGGTGGCATATTGAGTACAATACTTTAACACCATCATCTTTCAGGATTTTAAATAGCTTAGTTGGAATTCCATCACCTCTGCTAGCTTTGTTGGTAGTAATACTTCCTAAGGCCCACTTGACTTCACACTTCAAGATGTCTGGCTCTAGGTGTGGCTCTAGGCCACACCATTGTGGTTATCTGAGTCATTAAGATTTTTTTTTTTTTGGTATAATTCTTCTGTAAAGGGCAAAATGATAGGATACTGAATGAGGAATTCCCCAGGTCGGTAGATGGGAAAGGTTGGGGGCGGGAGGAGAAGGGGACGACCGAGAATGAGATGGCTGGATGGCATCACCGACTCTGTGGACGTGGGTTTGAGTGAACTCCGGGAGTTGGTGATGGACAGGGAGGCCTGGCGTGCTGTGATTCATGGGGTCGTGGAGAGTCGGACATGACTGAGCGACTGAACTGAACTGAACTGAACTGAACTGATTCTTGCCACCTCTTCTTAACCTCTTCTTTTTCTGTTAGGTCCGTACTGTTTCTGTCCTTTATTATGCCTATCCTTGCATGAAATATTCCCTTGATAGCTCCAGTTTTCTTAAAGAGTTCTTTAGTCTTTCCCATCCTATTGTTTTCCTCTATTTCTTTGCATTGTTCATTGAAAAAGCCCTTGTTATCTCTCCTTGCTATTCTTTGGAACTCTGCATTCAGTTGGATATATCTTTCCCTTTGTCCTTTGCCTTTTGCTTCTCTTCTTTCCTCAGCTATTTGTAAAGGTTCCTCAGACAACTACTTTGCCTTCCTGCGTTTCTTTTTCTTTGGAATGATTTTGGTTACTGCCTCCTGTATAATGTTACTCACCTCCATCCATAGTTCTTCTGGCACTCTGTCTACTGGACCTAATCTAATTTATACACATAAGAATACATAAGTATTTTCTTTTTAAAATATGGCCTTTAATTGTTTACTGTGTTAAATGAGTGGGTGTGTGTGCTTAGAGAGTAAAAGTTTATAGATAAGTCCAAAGACCCCTTTAACGTCCAACTTCAGTCCCATTCTCTCTCCTCAGGGGCAAATGCCCACATGAATTTGATAATGTTATCCTTCTAATCAGTAAAAAAATTTCAATTCCCAGACAAATGTATGATGCTATATCATTGATTCATTAAAAATTATGAGGATAATGTGCAAATAAATCTACTTTATGTTCTCTTTTTTCACCTATCATCAAATGGATCTTGAAGTATGCCAGACTTTTCTAAATATGACATAAAATGCAAAGTCTGCTTTTAGAATCTAGATCTCTAGTAGACATGTCTAGTATCTTTCTACTATCACATTGCCTATTAAACTTCTGATTAAGACTTTTTTTAAATTTAGAAATATGCTTTCAAGTTTGATTAAAATTCCATCTGGTCTAAATTTAGCAGATGAGTTAAGAAAGAAAGGAGGAAAAGCATTTGGGGACTACTTTGTGCTTGCTAAAGAGCTGAATAAAAGTGTCTCCTGGGCAGAAAGTTTGTTATTTTCTTTTGCCTGCAGAGAAGAATGTTCAGTTAGAACTTATTCATTAGTGTTTGGGAAAAAGTAACTTACCTCCTTGAATTAGATCAATTTATATCCATAATAGTGGCAAAATAAATTCAAAATTACTTGTAATACAAGATTCTAGCACTTAAAAAACTGACTCCAGAGTAGGGGAGTTGAACAGAATTTCAGAGTATATTATTCAGTAATCTTTTCTGTTTTCCACATTGAAAATGAGAAGATGCTACAAGATACCAGTATAAATAGAACTGCCATTTTATTGTAAGAGTAAAATGTTGATGATTTAAACCAGAAATCAGTAAACTTTTTCTGTAACGGCCCAGATAATTTTTTAGGCCATAAAGTCTCTGTTCCAACTATTCAGCTCTAATGAACATTCAAAAGCAGCCATATACAATAAATAAACAAAGGAGCAAGACTGTCTGAGTGAAAAAAAAAACACTTTATTTATAAAAACTTTTGGGTGGATATGACCCACAAGCTGTAGTTAGATCTTTTCTGGGTTGAAAGGAGTGGTGATGGTCTAGTTGCTAAGTTGTGTCCAACTGATATACTGGTAAATGTTTAACAACTGGCTTTTCTGAGAGATGAACACACCCTGACTTATAGCATTTGCCCATTTATATGGTATAAATACTCTCACCATGGTTGATTTCAAACTACCTACTTGACATCACTCAACAGGGAGATGAAAGAGATAAAGAGAGGCATACCATTATATAGGATTTATAACATAGTCGATACAAATTTTCCAGACAAGAATACTGGAGCAGGTTGCTATTTCATACTCCAGGGGATCTTCCTGATCCAGGGATTGAACCCACATTTCCTACATTGGCAAGCAAATTCTTTACCACTAAGTGACCTGGGAAGCCAACCACTACATAGCATTTATAACATACTAGATATAAATAACCTCAAGAGCATAAACAATAGTAAGATGAAATAAAATAATAAGAAAGGATGAGTTTTGAATATTTATTACCTTGTTTTGAATATATTTACTTAATTGTAAATACAGAATTTAATTTTTAATGATGTCTATGTTTACCATCTGGCTCATGAAGTTCATTAAAATTTAATAGTTGGCTCTAATGAGCCACTGTGAGTCTACTATAGCACACCCCTGTGTTAGAGAACATAACCAAGAATTTTGTTTTAATAAGCTACCTACTGAATCGTAAGTTATGTGGGAGAGTAAAAGCAAAGAGATATAGAGAATTGTGTTAATATGCAGTAATCTTTCTCATGTATTTTGATAAGAATCTGAAAAAAAATTTTTTGTTCATTTAGGTGAGAGTTGACTGTGTCAGAGGTGCTTTATTTTTTGGTTCTTTATCTCAACTTTTCAGTGATAGCATGTGAAGTAAACTTAGGTGAATAGATACTGTCAGTATGTCATATATAATAATAAATGTTACTTTTTTTTTTTCCTTAAGGAGTAACTGTGACGCCTGATGAAGAACAAAACTTGAATCATTACGTGCAAGTTTTACAGAACCTAATACTAAGTGTTCCCACTAAGGAGCCAGGTCGTCAGAAAAAATCAAAGTCTCCAAATAAGGCTAATTTCATAGGACCGAGAGTATCAAGAGTTAAGGAGATAAAATATACACATGATGTAGGTCCAGGTGACAATGATATTTTAATCAATCCTGTCAGTGAAGAAACTACAACTTTCCCTACTAGGGGCTTCACACTGGAAATAGACAAGAAAAAACGTACTAAAAGCACAGCATTCTGGTCTATTAAACCAAATAACGTTTCTGTTGTTTTACATGCAAAAGAACCTTTTATTGAGAAAGAAGAGCCAGAGCCAGAGCCAGAGCCAATTGAACATCGCACTGAGGCACCAACGCAAGTACCAAGTGTTACTGAACCAAGTCAAGATGTCACCTCTTTAAGTAGGAGCACTGACTTGGATACTGCCACGGAAGAAGACGTTCCTCAGCTCTCAGGTGACAATGAAATGGATTATCTTGAATCACATGTGTATAATGAAGACGTTTTGAAAAGAATTGCAGATATTGATTCACAGCTGCATCACGTACCTCTTCCTGAGAGCTACAAGCCAGAATATAGAGCAGACATTCGAGCCTCTAAAGAACACCTAAAACGAAGCCTTGCTCTAGCCATAGCAGCAGAACATAAATTAGAAAAAATGTATAAATCCCAGATGTTACCACAGGGACGAAGCAGTGGTGGAGTTTATGACATTGTAACTGTTATTAACATGCTGTATAATTCTAGATATAAATTACCTGAATATTTAGATATAAAATATGTTCCATCAGAGGTGAGAGGAAAAGCTGCTGTAGTAATCCATACATTGAAAAAAATACTATGTGTTGGTCATGGAGAAGAAACTCACAACCTCCTTAAGCAGTTATTAAATAATAATATAAAAATTTTACACATACTTGATACTCATGACAAAGGTGATTCAAGCTAACTTTGCATTCATTCATGGGAGAAATAAGCATATTAGTGATTCAAAAATTGTGTGAAAATATTTTCTATTGTAGTTCACTATGTTAACATCTTTATATGTCATGTGTTATGAAAAATTTTCATATGCACTGAAACCTAACAATTTAAAATAAAATTTTGGTTCAGGAGTTTGTCGTTTTTCTCATTAATTTTAGAAGTTATGAGTAACTAATCTTTAAAGTGTTTAAGCTTTGATTTTACTTGATAGGTTAGTAAATTCTTCCATTTTATTAGAGACTGTGCAGTCCACTATATATGTAGTAGCAGTAGTGTTAGTCACTCAGTCGTGTCCATCTCTTTGCAACCCCTTGCGCTGCAGCCCACCGGGTATCTGTCCATGGGTTTCTCCAGGCATGAATACTGGAGTGGGTTGCCATTCCCTTCTCCAGAGTAGCTAGTTTTAAATAATTGCATATAAATGTAAAATTTTAGCATATGTTATCTTATTACTCTTTTAGAGGATCTGAGTATTCTATCCAAATAGCATAATTGGAGTTTGTATCAAAACTACTTTTATCTGAATATATATATGCCACCTTTGAAAGGTGGATGATATATTAAGATACATCCCTATTCGTTTGTTGTTAAATACTTCTGGAGTATCAGTGAAGGACTGTAACCTGAATTTGTAATGAGATCATTCTCACTTATTTTCTCTTTTTGTTTGTTTATACACATATACATGGAAGCTTTCCAAATTTTGTATTTGGCAGTATGACTAACATGGTCTTCCCTGGTGGCTCAATGGTAAAGAATCTACCAGCAGTTCAGGAGTTTCAGGAGATGCAGTTCCGATCCCTGGGTCAGGAAGATACCCTGGAGGAGGGCATGGCAACCCAGTCAAGTATTCTTGCCTGGAGAATTCCATGGACAGAGGAGTCTGGCAGGCTATATAGTTCATAGCATTGCACAGAATCAGACACACCTGAAGTGACTTCACATGTACACACACATGACTAACACCATTAAGGTTAATTGTAATTTTGTAATTATGGTACAGGTAATTCTGTTTCATGATTTGTGGTGGTTTCATCATTAAGTCATGTCCGACTCTTGTGACCTCATGGACTGTAGCCTGCTAGGTTCCTCTGTCCATGGGATTCTCCAGGCAAGAAAACTGGAGTGGGTTGCCATTTCCTTCTCTAGGGGATCTTCCTGACCCAGGAATTGAACCCAGGTCTCCTTTTTTGCAGACAGATTCTTTACCAACTGAGCTATGAAGTATTTAATTTATTTATTCATTTATCAGGCCAGTCATTTATAATTTAATAAACATTTATTGACCTTGTGCAGGACGAAATGCTAGACTTTGGGAATGCAATAGTAGGGTTTATTTCCTTCTCTCTTTGAAATTATAGCATCAAAGAGACATAACTTCAACTGTTTTTAAACTTCAGTTTTGATAAGTTGTTAAAAAAGTTTGAGAAATTTGACCTCACCAAGGCCAAGAATAATGGGAAAGCTACCTGGAGAAAATAGCATTTAAAGTGAGATCTGTAGGATAAGGTTGTGTGTAAGGAAGAAAGGGGCATTCCAGGTAGAGGGAAGAGCATGTGTAAATGCTGTGAGGTGAGACTGAGTAATGGCAAGTTCAAGAGGCAGCCGGAGTATAGAAAGGTAGGGGAGAATTAAATAAATGAAATTTTAAAAAGTAAAAGAAAGGTAGGGGAGAGCACCTCCAGATGGAGATGGTAAGGTACATGGGGCTGGACTAGATCTTGCAAATCCTCAAATTGCATATTGAATCATTTTAGCCTTTATCTGATAGTAAGTGTGAAGTCGTCAGTAGATTCTAAGCAAAGGCTCGATATGATCAAATTTGTGTTCTTAAAAAACCCCACTCTGGCTACATTTTTGAAAGTAGGCAGAAGTAGAAGGGTACTGTGCACAGGTCAAATTTAGCTTGAACTAGATGGGAACACGGAGAAGGCAATGGCAAGCCACTCCAGTACTCTTGCCTAGAAAAACCCATGGATGGAGGAGCCTGGTAGGCTGCAGTCCCTGGGGTCGCTATGGGTCGGACACGACTGAGCGACTTCACTTTCACTTTTCACTTTCACACATTGGAGAAGGAAATGGCAACCCACTCCAGTGTTCTTGCCTGGAGAATCCCAGGGACGGGGGAGCCTGGTGGGCTTCTGTCTATGGGGTCACACAGAGTCGGACACAACTGAAGTGACTTAGCAGCAGCAGCAGATGGGAAGAAGTGGCAGTTAAGAGGTAGAATCAACAGGATTTGGTGATTGAATGGATGTGGTGACTGAGGGATTAGCAGGGATCAAAAATAACTCCCACACTGTTAGCTGTATTATTAAAAGGAGTATAAAAGTTTTGTTTCATAACACTTTTACTGTTTACTACTGTTGCTTATTTTATTTTATAAAGTCATTGATTTATTTATTACTCTTGATTATGCTGACTTTTCATTGCTGGGTGAGGGCTTTCTCTAGTTGTGACTAGCTGGGACTACTCTGGTTGCAGTGCACGAGCTTCTCGTTTCAGTGGCTTCTCTTGTTGTGGAGTACGGGCTCTAGAGTGGGTTTCAGTAGTTGCAACATGTGGGCTTAGTAGTCGTGGTGTGTGAGTCCTAGAGTGCAAGGGCTTCA
This sequence comes from Moschus berezovskii, assembly GCF_049115385.1. NCBI lineage: Eukaryota > Metazoa > Chordata > Mammalia > Artiodactyla > Moschidae > Moschus > Moschus berezovskii. The sequence goes on from NC_142468.1 coordinate 91,160,077, forward strand.
GTAGTTGTGGCACTCGGGCTTTGTTTCTCCATGGCCTGTGGGATCTTCCTGGACCAGGGAGTGAACCTGTGTCCTCTGCACTGGCAGGTGATTTCTTTACCACTGGACCACCACGGAAGTCCACTGTTGCTTATTTTTTAAAATTAATTTTGCTATGGAAAATTTTAAACGTGCAAAAGTAAACATTAATAAACCCATGTACTCAGCATCCAGTTTCAACAATTATCTACTAATGACCAATTTTATTTCACCTAACCCCCTTTTCTCTTTCCTATTTTATGTTGGATTAAGTACCAGATACATTTTCATTTTATTTGTAAATATGACAGTGTGAAGCTCTATAAGCTTTTTAAAAAAACACTACCAAAAATACCACACTTAGGGGGAGGAACAAGATGGCGGAGGAATAGGACTGTGAGACCACTCTCTCCCCCACAAATTCATCAAAAGAACTCTTGAACGCGGAGTAAAGTCCACAAAACAACTTTTGAATGCTGGCAGAAGACATCAGGCACCCAGAAAAGCAGCCCATTGTCTTCAAAAGGAGGTAGGAAAAAACATAAAAGATAAAAAGAGAGACAAAAGAGGTAAGGACGGAGCTCCGTCCAGGGAAGGGAGGCTTTAAAGAGAGAGAAGTTTCCAAACACCAGGAAACACTCTCATTGGCGAATCTGTGACGAGCCTTGGAACCTCAGAGGGCCACATAACCAGGAGGGAAAAAAAAAGAAAGAAACATTTAAAACCCACAGATTACCCGCCAAATGGTAACTCCCATCGGAGAAGCAGCGCAGACGCGTGCATACACCATTAGCAAGCGGGGGCTGGGCAGGGAGGAGCCAGCTGAACTGCTTAGAGGACTGGGCTTGAATGCCGCGAGGGCAATCTGAGAGAACTGGGGATAGCAAAGCAGACTGTGGGATAGCTTCCCCGCGAAAAGGCGGAAAGCTCTAACCTAAGACTCCGCCAGCCCCGCTCACAGGACAAAGGACAGAGCAGAGCGAGCCGGCTGCGGTCGGCCCATCCCCCATCCCCTGCCGAGACAGGCAGGGAGGTCAGCCAGAGCCAGAGGGGGCAACCGCGGCCCCAGAAAGGCATCCGATACAAACTGCAGGCAGGCTTGTTGCTAATCAAGATTTCTTGGGCTCGGGTCGGTCGCTATCTGCCTGAGAAGGTGCGCTGGTTGTACACACAGAAAACCGAGTGGCAGGGACTGGGGAGGTGAAAAGTTGCAGCAACTGCGCTCGCCAAACACCTGGTCACCTGAGCTGCTTGGACCGGGGAAGGCACAAAATGCAGGCCCAACCAAGTCTGCGCCTTTGTGGAGTACCCGAGAAAATGAAGTTGAGCCGCTCAGACCTGGGAAGTGCATACAACCTGGCGCCGTCCTCCGACAGTTCCCGGCAGAGCAACCTAGAGCCTGTGCAGTGTAGACTGAGACAACACACGGGCTGTGAGTGGGGGCAAACCCATTGTGGACGAGACGCTACAAGCACTCCCCACAGATGCCAGAGATATTTGTCTGCAGCGTTCCCCCCTTCCCAGAACAGGACTGAACAACTGAGCCTTAAAAAGTGTCCACCCGCCCCCTAATATCAGGGTGGAAATTAGACACTGAAGAGACCAGCAAACAGAAGCTAAAACAGAGGGAACCACCTTGGAAATGACAGATCGAGAAGTCTAGAGACTACTCCAAGAATAAGTCCAAAAACCAGAGGCAAGAGGCTTAAGCCCGAATCCTGAGAACACCAGAGAACTCCTGACTCCAGGGAACATGAATCGATAGGAGCTCATCAAACGCCTCCATACCTACACTAAAACCAAGCACCACCCAAGGGTCAACAAGTTCCAAGGCAAGACATACCATGCAAATTCTCCAGCAACACAGGAAAATAGCCCTGAGCTTCAATATACAGGCTGCCCAAAGTTACTCCAAACCCACTGACATCTCATAACTCATTACTGGACACTTCATTGCACTTCAGAGAGAAGAAATCCAGCTCCACCCACCAGAACACCAACACAAGCTTCCCTAACCAGGGAACCTTGACAAGTCACCCATCCAACCCCACACACAGCGAGGAAACTACATAATAAAGAGAACTCCACAAACTGCCAGAAGAGGGAAAGGCCACCCCAAGCAAAACAATATAAGCAAGATGAAGAGGCAGAGAAATACTCAGCAAGTAAAGGAACAAGATAAATGCCCACTAACACAAAAAAAGAGGAAGATATAGGGAATCTACCTGATAAAGAATTTCGAATTTTGGTGGTGAAAATGATTCAAAATCTTGAAAGCAAAATGGAGTTACAGATAAATAACCTGGAGAAAAGGATTGAGAAGATGGAAGAAAGGTTTAATAAGGACTTAGAAGAAATAAAAAAGAGTCAGTATACAATGAATAATGCAATAGATGAGATCAAAAACACTCTGGAGGGAACAAACAGTAGAATAACAGAGGCAGAAGACAGGATACGGGAGATAGAAGATAGAATTGTAGAAATAAATGAAACAGAGAGGAAAAAAGAAAAACGAATTAAATGAGGACAATATTAGAGACGTCTGGGACAATGTTAAACACTCCAACATTCGAATCATAGGAGTCCCAGAAGAAGAAGACAAAAAGAAAGACCATGAGAGAATACTTGAGGAGATAATAGTTGAAAACTTCCCTAAAATGGGGAAAGAAATAATCACCCAAGTCCAAGAAACCCAGAGAGTCCCCAACAGGATAAACCCAAGGCGAAATACTAAATTAACAAAGATCAAACACAAAGAATAAATATTAAAAGCAGCAAGGGAAAAGCAGCAAATAACACACAAGGGGATTCCCATAAGGATAACAGCTTCAGGCCTGGAGGGAATGGCAAGACATACTTAGAGTGATGAAAGAAAATAACCTACAGCCCAGATTACTGTACCCAGCAAGGATCTCATTCAAATATGAAGGAGAAATCAAAAGCTTTACAGACAAGCAAAAGCTGAGAGAATTCAGCATCACCAAACCAGCTGTCCAACAAATGCTAAAGGATCTTCTCTAGACAGGAAACACAGAAAGGGTGTATAAACTCGAACCCAAAGCAATAAAGAAAATGGCAATGGGATCATACTTATCAATAATTACCTTAAACGTAAATGGGTTGAATGCCCCAACCAAAAGACAAAGGCTGGCTGAATGGATACAAAAACAAGACCCCCATATATGTTGTCTACAAGAGACCCACCTCAAAACGAGGGACACATACAGACTGAAAGTGAAGGGCTGGAAAAAGATATTCCACGCAAATAGAGACCAAAAGAAAGCAGGAGTAGCAATACTCATATCAGATAAAATAGACTTTAAAACAAAAGCTATGAAAAGAGACAAAGAAGGAAACTACATAATGATCAAAGGATCAATCCAAGATGAAGATATAACAATTATAAATATTTATGCACCCAACATAGGAGCACCGCAATATGTAAGACAATTACTAACAAGTATGAAAGGGGAAATTAACAACAATGCAATAATAGTGGGAGATTTTAATACCACACTTACATCTATGGATAGATAAATCAACTAAACAGAAAATTATCAAGGAAACACAAACTTTAAATGATACAATAGACCAGTTAGACCTAATAGATATCTATAGGACATTTCACCCCAAAACAATGAATTTCACCTTTTTCTCAAGCGCACACAGAACCTTTTCCAGGATAGATCACATCCTGGGCCATAAATCTAGCCTTGGTAAATTCAAAAAAACTGAAATCATTCCAAGCATCTTTTCTGACCACAATGCAGTAAAATTAGATCTCAATTACAGGAGAAAAACCATTAAAAATGCCAACATATGGAGGCTGAACAACACGCTGCTGATTAACGAACAAATCATAGAAGAAATCAAAAGAGAAATCAAAATATGCATAGAAATGAATGAAAATGAAAACACAACAACCCAAAACTTCTGGGATACTGTAAAAGCAGTGCTAAGGGGGAAGTTCATAGCAATACAGGCACACCTCAAGAAACAAGAAAAAAGTGAACTAAATAACCTAACTCTACATCTAAAGCAACTAGAAAAGGAAGAAATGAAGAACCCCAGCGTCAGTAGAAGGAAAGAAATCGTAAAAATTAAGGCAGAGATAAATGCAAAAGAAACAAAAGAGACCATAGCAAAAATCAACAAAGCCAAAAGCTGGTTCTTTGAGAAGGTAAATAAAATTGACAAACCACTAGCCAGACTCATCAAGAAACAAAGGGAGAAGAACCAAATCAATAAAATTAGAAATGAAAATGGAGAGATCACAACCGACAACACAGAAATACAAAGGATTATTAGAGAATACTATCAGCAATTATATGGCAATAAAATGAATAACCTGGAAGAAATGGACAAATTCCTAGAAAAGTACAACTTTCCAAAACTGAACCAGGAAGAAATAGAAAATCTTAATAGACCCATCACAAGCACAGAACTAGAGGCTGTAATCAGAAATCTTCCAGAAAACAAAAGCCCAGGTCCAGACGGCTTCACAGCTGAATTCTACCAAAAATTTAGAGAAGAGCTAACACCTATTCTACTCAAACTCTTCCAGAAAATTGCTGAGGAAGGGAAACTTCCAAACTCATTCTATGAGGCCACCATCACCCTAATCCCAAAACCTGGTAAAGATCCCACAAAAAAAGAAAACTACAGGCCAATATCACTGATGAACATAGATGCAAAAATCCTTAACAAAATTCTATCAATAATCAGAATCCAACAACACATTAAGAAGATCATACATCATGACCAAGTGGGCTTTATCCCAGGAATGCAAGGATTCTTCAATATCCACAAATCAATTAACATAATACACAACATTAACAAACTGAAAAATAAAAATCATATATCTCAATAGATGCAGAGAAAGCCTTTGACAAAATTCAACATCCATTCATGATAAAAACCCTCCAGAAAGTGGGAATAGAAGGGACATATCTCAACATAATAAAATCTATATATGACAAACCCAGAGCAAACATTATTATCCTCAACGGTGAAAACCTGAAAGCCTTTCCCCTAAAGTCAGGAACAAGACAAGGGTACCCACTCTCACCACTACTATTCAACATAGTTCTGGAAGTTTTGGCTACAGCAATCCGAGCAGAAAAAGACATAAAAGAAATACAAATTGGAAAAGAAGAAGTAAAACTTTCACTGTTCGCTGATGACATGATCCTCTACACTGCTGCTGCTGCTGCTGCTAAGTCACTTCAGTCGTGTCCGACTCTGTGTGACCCCATAGACGGAAGCCCAACCAGGCTCCCCCGTCCCTGGGATTCTCCAGGCAAGAACACTGGAGTGGGTTGCCATTTCCTTCTCCAATGTGTCAAAGTGGAAAGTGAAAAGTGAAAGTGAAGCCGCTCAGTCGTGTCCGACCCTTAGCGACCCCACGGACTGCAGCCTACCAGGCTCCTCCATCCATGGGATTTTCTAGGCAAGAGTACTGGAGTGGCTTGCCATTGCCTTCTCCGGATCCTCTACACAGAAAACCCTAAAGACTCTACCAGAAAACTACTAGAGCTAATCAATGAATACAATAAAGTTGCAGGATATAAAATCAACACACAGAAATCACTTGCATTCCTATACACTAATAATGAGAAAATAGAGAAATTAAGGAAACTATTCCATTCACTGTTGCAACCAAAAGAATTAAATACTTAGGAATATATCTACCTAAGGAAACAAAAGACTTGTACATAGAAAACTATAAAACACTAGTGAAAGTAATCAAAGAGGACACTAATAGATGGAGAAATATACCATGTGCATGGATTGGAAGAATAAATATTGTAAAAATGAGTATACTACCCAAAGTAATTTTTACATTCAATGCAATCCCTATCAAGCTACCAACGATATTTTTCACAGAACTAGAACAAATAATCTCACAATTTGTATGGAAATACAAAAAACCTCGAATACCAAAGCAATCTTGAGGAAGAAAAATGGAACTGGGGGAATCAACCTGCTGGACTTCAGGCTCTACTACAAAGCCACAGTCATCAAGACAGTATGGTACTGGCATAAAGACAGAAATATAGATCAGTGGAACAAAATAGAAAGCTCAGAGATAAATCCACGCACCTATGGACACCTTATCTTTGACAAAGGAGGCAAGAATATAAAATGGAGAAAAGACAGTCTCTTTAACAAGTGGTGCTGGGAAAACTGGTCAACCACTTGTCAAAGAATGAAACTAGAACACTTCCTAACACCATATACAAAAATAAACTCAAAATGGATTAGAGCGCTAAATGTAAGACCAGAAACTATAAAACTCCTAGAGGAGAACGTAGGCAAAACATTCTCTGACATAAATCACAGCAGGATCCTCCAAGACCCACCTCCCAGAATATGGAAATAAAAGCAAAAATAAACAAATGGGACCTAATTAAAATCAAAAGCTTCTGCACAGCAAAGGAAACTATAAGCAAGGTGAAAAGACAGCCTTCAGAATGGGAGAAAATAATAGCAAATGAAACAACTGATAAAGGATTAATCTCCAAAATATACAAGCAGCTCCTGCAGCTCAATTCCGGAAAAATAAATGACCCAATCAAAAAATGCGCCAAAGAACTAAACAGACATTTCTCCAAAGAAGACATACAGATGGCTAACAAACACATGAAAAAATGCTCAACATCCTTCATAATCAGAGAAATGCAAATCAAAACCACAATGAGATACCATTTCACACCAGTCAGAATGGCTGCTATCCAAAAGTCTACATGCAATAAATGCTGGAGAGGGTGTGGAGAGAAGGGAACCCTCTTACACTGTTGGTGGGAATGCAAACTAGTACAGCCACTATGGAGAACAGTGTGGAGATTCCTCAAAAAACTGGAAATAGAACTGCCATATGATCCAGCAATCGCACTCCTGGGCATACACACTGAGGAAACCAGAATTGAAAGAGACACATGTACTCCAGTGTTCATTGCAGCACTGTTCATAATAGCCAGGACATGGAAGCAACCTAGATGTCCATCTGCAGATGAATGGATAAGAAAGCTTTGGTACATATACACAATGGAGTATTACTCAGCCATTAAAAAGAATGCATTTGAACCAGTTCTAATGAGATGGATGAAACTGGAGCCTATTATACAGAGTGAAGTAAGCCAGAAAGAAAAACACCAATACAATATACTAATGCATACATATGGAATTTAGAAAGATGCAAATGATAACCCTGTATACAAGACAGCAAAAGAGACACAGATGTATAGAACAGTCTTTGGGACTCTGTGGGAGATGGTGAGGGTGGGATGGTTTGGGAGAATGACATTGAAACATGTATATTATCATATGTGAAACGAATCGCCAGTTCAGGGTCGATGCATGTTACAGGATGCTTGGGGCTGGTATGCGGGGATGACCCAGAGGGAGGATAAGGGGAGGAGGGAGGTGGGAGGGGGGTTCAGGAGGGGGAACTCATGTACATCCGGGGTGGATTCATGTCAATGTATGGCAAAACCAACCAATATAATATTGTAAAATAATTAGCCTCCAATAAAAATTAAAATTAAAAAAATTTTTAATAATTCTTTAAATCATCAAATCTAGTCAGTGTTCAAATTTCTGATTGTGTAATAATTTTAAAATTTTGTCAGCCTGGACTTTGGTAGCACAGTGGATAAGAATCTGCCTGCCAATGCAGGGGACATGGATTTGATCCTTGGTCCGGGAAAGTCCCACATGCCCCCGAGCAACTAAGCCTGTGTGCCACAAGTACTGAGCCCCTGCTCTAGGGCCCATGAGCTGCACCTACTGAGCCTGTGTGCCCCAACTACTAAAGCAAAGCCCACGTGCCTTAGAGCCCCCCTGCTGCAGCTGGTGAGCCTGTATGGTGCACCAGTGAAACCTGCGTGCCTAGAGCCCATTGGCAACAAGAGAAGCCACCACAGTGAGAGGTGCAAGTATGACAACCAGAGAGTAGCCCCTGCTTGTCACAAATAGAGAACACCTGTGCAAAGCAATGAAGCTCAAGCACAGCTAAAAATAAATAAGTAAATAAATAAAATTATAGTAAAAAATTTAGTTTGTTTGAATGAAACAAACTAAATAGATCCAAATAACGTTTACACATCGAGATTAGTTGATTTAAATCTCTTTTAATCTACACCACTTCTTTTTCCCCTTCTTGAAATTTGTCAAAGAAATTGGTCATTGGACCTGTGGTTTTACACAGCATGGATTTTGCTGATTATATCCCCATAGTACCATTTAGTATGTTTTTGGTAAGTTGGTAGTTAGATCTAGAGAGGCTTTGTCAGACTTAGGTTGACCGTTTTGTTTTTTGTCAAGGTGTGTTATCAATCTGATATGACTTTTTATATTTTTAGCAGCATTTGATGATTATTACATGGATAGATCAATTGATCAGGTGTTAAAAAAGGGGATGTCATTCCTTCCTTTATTAGCTGAAATATGTCTTATAAAGAGAAAGTGCCTCCCATATGTTGAGTCCCCAGTGGTCCAGTGTGTTGGAAAGGCATCACATGCTTGAATCTTTCTCTATGTTTAATAATTTTCAGAAGTTAGTTCATAGAATCCTTCAATGGGACTAGTTTTTAAAATTCAGATCTTTATTCTGTTAGAACAGTTGTAGGCTTGCAAAAAAATTTAAAAAGAGTACAAAGTTCCTACATACCTTGCTCTCCTCCCCCCAAATCTCCCCTATTATTTATAGCTTATTAGTGTGGTACATGTTACAGCTGATAAACCAATGTTGATACATTATTATTACTGAAGTCCATAGTACCTTAAGATTCACTCTTTGTGTTGTACATTCTTTCAGTTTTGACAAATGTAAAATGCCATGTATTCACCATTACAATATCATACACAATGGTTTCACTATCTTAAAAAGTGCCTTATGCATCATCTACTCATCTCTCCTTCTCCCAACACTCTATTTGTTGTTCAGTATACAGTGGAAGTGAGAAATAGATTTAAGGGACTAGATCTGATTGATAGAGTGCCTGATGAACTCTGGACGGAGGTTCGTGACATTGTACAGGAGACAGGGACCAAGACCATCCCCATGGAAAAGAAATGCAAAAGAGCGAAATGGCTGTCTGAGGAGGCCTTACAAATAGCTGTGAAAAGAAGAGAGGCGAAAAGCAAAGGAGAAAAGGAAAGATATAAGCATCTGAATGCAGAGTTCCAAAGAATAGCAAGGAGAGATAAGAAAGCCTTCCTCAGTGATCAATGCAAAGAAATAGAGGAAAACAACAGAATAGGAAAAACAAGAGACCTCTTCAAGAAAATTAGAGATTCCAAGGGAACATTTCATGCAAAGATGGGCTCGATAAAGGACAGAAATGGGATGGACCTAACAGAAGCAGAAGATATTAAGAAGAGGTGGCAGGAATACACAGAAGGACTGTACAAAAAAGATCTTCATGACCAAGATAGTCACGATAATGTGATCACTGACCTAGAGCCAGACATCTTGGAATGTGAAGTCAAGTGGGCCTTAGAAAGCATCACTACGAACAAAGCTAGTGGAGGTGATGGAATTCCAGTTGAGCTATTTCAAGTCTTGAAAGATGATGCTGTGAAAGTGCTGCACTCAATATGCCAGCAGATATGGAAAACTCAGCAGTGGCCACAGGACTGGAAGAGGTCAGTCTTCATTCCAATCCCAAAGAAAGGCAATGCCAAAGAATGCTCAAACTACCGCACAATTGCACTCATCTCACACACTAGTAAAGTCATGCTCAAAATTCTCCAAGCCAGGCTTCAGCAGTATGTGAACCGTGAACTCCCAGATGTTCAAGCAGGTTTTAGAAAAGGCAGAGGCACCAGAGATCAAATTGCCAACATCTGCTGGATCATGGAGAAAGCAAGAGAGTTTCAGAAAAACATCTATTTCTGCTTCATTGACTATGCCAAAGCCTTTGACTGTGTGGATCACAATAAACTGTGGAACATTCTGAAAGAGATGGGAATCCCAGACCACCTGACCTGCCTCTTGAGAAACCTGTATGCAGGTCAGGAAGCAACTGTTAGAACTGGACATGGAACAACAGACTGGTTCCAAATAGGAAAAGGTGTACGTCAAGGTTGTATATTGTCACCTTGCTTATTTAACTTATATGCAGAGTACATCATGAGGAATGCTGGGCTGGAAGAAGCACAAGCTGGAATCAAGATTGCTGGGAGAAATATCAATAACCTCAGATATGCAGATGACACTACCCTTATGGCAGAAAGTGAAGAGGAACTCAAAAGCCTCTTGATGAAAGTGAAAGAGGAGAGTGAAAAGGTTGGCTTGAAGCTCAACATTCAGAAAACAAAGATCATGGCATCTGGTCCCATCACTTCATGGGAAATAGATGGAAAAACAGTGGAAACAGTGTCAGACTTTATTTTTTTGGGCTCCAAAATCACTGCAGATGCTGATTGCAGCCATGAAATTAAAAGACGCTTGCTCCTTGGAAGGAAAGTTATGACCAACCTTGATAGTATATTGAAAAGCAGAGACATTACTTTGCCAACCAAGGTCCGTCTAGTCAAGGCAATGGTTTTCCCCGTGGTCATGTATGGATGTGAGAGTTGGACTGTGAAGAAGGCCGATTGCCGAAGAATCGATGCTTTTGAACTGTGGTGTTGGAGAAGACTCTTGAGAGTCCCTTATACTGCAAGGAGATCCAACCAGTCCATTCTAAAGGAGATCAATCCTGGGTGTTCATTGGAGGGACTGATGCTAAAGCTGAAACTGCAATATTTTGGCCACCTCATGAGACGAGTTGACTCACTGAAAAAGACTCTGATGCTGGGAAAGGTTGGGGGCGGGAGGAGAAGGGGACGACGGAGAATGAGATGGCTGGATGGCATCACCGACTCTGTGGACATGAGTTTGAGTGTACTCCGGGAGTTGGTGATGGACAGGGAGGCCTGGCGTGCTGTGATTCATGGGGTCGTGGAGAGTCGGACACGACTGAGCGACTGAACTGAACTGAGCTGAGCTAAGTAGTGTCTGACTCTTAGCAACACCATGGATTACAGCATGCCAGGCTCCTCTGTCCTTCACTATTCCAGAGTTTGCTCAGGTTCATGTGGGTGATACTGACTATCTCATCCTCTGCCGCCCCCTTCTCCTTTTGCCTTCAATCTTTCCCAGCTTCAGGGTCTTTTTCAATGAGTTGGCTCTGCATCAAGTGGCCAAAGTATTGGAGCTTAGCATTGGTCCTTCCAATGAATATTCAGGGTTGATTTCCTTTAGGATTGACTAATCTGATCTCCTTGCAGTTCAAGGGTCTCTCAAGAGTCTTCTTCAGCACCACAGTTCAAAAGCATCAATTCTTGAGTGTTCAACTTTCTATGTGGTCCAGCTCTCACATCCCTACATGACTACATAGCTTTGACTATACGGACCTTTGCTGGCAAAGTGATATCTCTGCTCCAGCCCATGGCAGTACTGGTATCTTTACTGTATGTTTTAGCCTCTTCCAGAATATCATATAATTAGAAGCATGTAGTACATAACCATTTCAGATTGGGTTCTTTCACTTAGCAATATGCATTTAAGGCACCCCCATGTCTTTGTGGCTTGACAGTTCATTTCTTTCAGTACTGTATAGTATTACATTGTACAGATGTACCACTGTTTATCCATTCACCTATTGAAGGGGTATCTTGGCTGTTCCCAAGATGTGGCAGTTATGAATAAAGCTGCTATAAACAGCCATGTGCATGTTTTTGTGTGGACATGCACTTTCAGTTGTGCCAGTTTTTTCACACCTTTGAAAGTGAGATACTGTATCAAAATTTTACATTTGTCCAATCTGATAAATGAAAAAATGCCAGCTAGTTATTGTTATAATGTATGTTTCTTAGTTATGAATTGAGCATTTTTTCATATTTATATTTTATCTGTGGAAATAGTCTGTTCATGTCTATTTCTCTATGGTTTGTTCTTTCTTAGTGATGCATACAACCTTTTATATAATAAGAAAATTAGAATTTTGTGTCAGAGTTTTACAAATATTTTTTCAGGCTTATTGTTTGTATTTGATTTTTCCATGCAGAAATTTAAAACATTTATAAGACCAATTTACACATTTTTTTCTTTGAGAGTCTTTATGCTTTGTGTCTTGCCCTTCCCACTCTGAGATTTGGAATATCAAAAGTAGAAACAAAAAAATTTAAATCTGTAAACCCGTGACCCAAAGAGAATCACTTAGTGACAAATTAATATATTTTTTACTTAATATATCTTGAACATTTCCTTGTCAGTAAGTGTTCTTAAAAGTGTAATTTTTAGATAATTCCATTGCATGTATGTACTGTATATAAATTGTAAAATCATTCCCTATTGTTAAACATGGGCTTGTTTCCAAGTTTTTCTACTGCAAACAAAGCTGGGGTGAGGATTACTGGTTGTACATCTTTGACAACATTTTTATTTTTCTTCAGATGGATTCTTGAATTTGGGTTACTAGGTCAAAATTTAGAAATGCTTTTTACAGTTAACACTAGCAAATTTACATACTCCAAGGAGTATACACAAGCACTTTTTCATGCAACTTAGTCACCTTTGGATATGTTTTTTAAATTTAGGGTTGGTTTTTTTTTTTCCCAATTTCATAGAAAGACAATTATACCTTATTAAAGTTTTAATTTGTATTCCTTTGAATGCTGATGTTTCTTTTTCCAAATTCTAATAGTAATTTGTATTTCTTTTTCGAATTATATATACACATCTGTTTTCCTATCATTCTGGAAGACTTTTACTATTTTAATTATTAATTTACTAAAGCTTTTAAAAAACTTTTTACTAAAACTTTAAAAAATGTTTATTTTAAAGCTTTTTGTAGAATGATTTTGTTATCCTATGCCTTATATGCTTGCTACAGATATTTTCCCCAGTTTATTACTTCTCTTTTTTATAACTGAAATTTTTTGTTTGAGATACTTGTATATTCACAGTAGTTGTAAGAAATAATGCAGAGAAATTCTGTACACCATACACCAGTTCCCCCAATATTTAGATCTTACAAAATTATAGTAAAATATCATAACCAGGATATTAACTGATACAGTCAATATACAGAACATTTCTATCACCACAAAGACCCTTCATGTTGCCTTTTTTATAGCCACACTTTTCTCCAGCCCCCAGTCCTTCATTAACCCCTGACACAATGATTGTGTTCTACATTTCTGTACTTTTGTCTTTTAGGAATTTTGTATAAGTAGAATCATGTAATACGTGAATGTTTGAGACTGTCTAATTTCACTCAGCACAGTCCTCTGCAGACTCACCCCGGTTGCTCTATCAATAGCTCCCTCCTTTTCATTGCTGGGTAGTATTTCATGAAACAGGTGTACCAGGATTTAACCATTCCACCCATTCTAGGACATGGGAGTTATTCCCAGTTTTTGGCTATTACGAATAAAGCTGTATAAGAATTCTTATATAGCTTTCTATGTAAACATAAGTCTTAATTTCTCTGGGATAAATACACAGGAGTGCAATAACTAGATTGTATGGAAGCTGTATGTTTAGTTTTCAAAGAATCTATCTTAACTCTTTTCCATAGAGGTCATACCATCTAATATTCGCACCAGGAATATGTAAGCGATTGTTTCTCTTTATCCTTGTCAGCATTGGTGCTGTTATCCTTTTTTTTTTTAAATTTTAAATATTCTAATGTGTATGTATTGTAGTAGATTACGGTGGATTTAATCTGCATTTTCATAATGGTTATTCATAGTATTCGTGTGCCTATCTGCCATCACCATGTTCTCTTTGGTGAAATGTCACTTCATGTATTTTGTCTTCTCATTGGATTCTTTCTTATTTCCTTTTCCTTTTTTTTTCCCTGTTGAATTTTGAGAGCTCTTTATGCATACTAGTTGCCGGTCTTTTGTTGCATATGTGGTTTGCAAATACTTTGTCCCCATCTGTAGCTTGTCATTTCATACTCTTAACATAGTCTTTTATAGGGCACAAGTTTTATTTTGATGAAGTCCAGTTAATCTTTTTATGAATGATGCCTTTGGTGTCAAGACTAAGAGCTCTGGTTAGCCTTGCACCTGGAAGATTTTCTCCTATGTTTTTATCTTAAAGTTTTGTAGTTTTACATTTTACTTATAAGTCTGTGATCCATTTTGAGTTAATTTTTACATAAGCTGTGAAGCTAAACTTGAGGGTTTGTTTGTTTTTAATCTATGAATGTTCAGTTGCTCAAGCACCATATTTTGAGAAGTCTATCTTTCTGCCATTGAATTGCTTTCGTATCTTAAAAAAAAATCAATTAAGCATGTATGTGGAGATCTATTTATTTCTGAATACTTTATTCTATTGGTTTAGTGTTTATCCCTTTACCAATAGCCCCTACACTGGGAGCATAGAGTCCTAACCACTAGACCACCAGGAAAGTCCCTCTCCCATTTTTTTCTCTTATTTTAAATAGTTATTCTAGCTTTGTGGCTTTTCCACGTAAATTTTATAAAAAACTTGCCTATGTCTACAAAAAAGTCTTTGTGGGATTTTGATAGAAACTGCATGAAACTTAGATATCAGTTTAGAGATGAGTAACATCTTCACTGAATCTTCCAATCCATTCACACAATCTGTCTCTCCATTTATTTAGATCTTTAATTTCTTTCATTAGTATTTTGAGTTTTCTGTAGACAAGCCTTCCTATGTTTTGCTAGGTTTATACTTATTTCATTTTTGAACAACTTAGAATGGTATTTTAATTTCAGTGTTCACATGGTCATCACTAAAATACAGAAGTATAATTGATGAGAAATCCACTGTCATTTGTTTTGTCTTTTCTTGGTGGTAAGATGTCACTTCTTTCTCACTGCTTTCAAGGATTTTTCTTTGACTTTAATTTTGAGACGTTTGCTATAATACGTTTTGGTGTGTATTATTTTAGATTTATCCTATTTGGAATTTGTTCAGATTCTTGTATCTATAGGCTTATGAGTTTTGCCAAATTTGGAAACTTTTAATTCATTGTTTCTTTGAGCAATTTTTCAACTCTACAGTAATCTCTCTTCCTAGCACTCCAGAGACAGGCATGTCATTTTATTATAGTACTGTGGATTCTGGGGCTCTCTTCATTTATTTTTTTGGTTTGCTTTCTCATTCAGATTTGTGTAATTTCTGTTACTCTGTCTTCAAGTTTACATATTCTTTCCTCCGTTCCCTGCCTCCTGCCCCCTATTCTTTGTTGAGGCTGTTCACTTAGCTTTTTGTTTCAGTCATTTTATTTTTCAATTCTAAAGTTTTCATCTGGTACTCCTTTATATCTTCTGTTTCTTTGGGGAGATTTTATACTTTTTCATTTATATTGATCATATTTATAATGTTCACTGAAGCCTTTTATGATGGATACATTAACATTTTTGTCATATAATTCTTAACATCGCTGTCATCTTGGTATTGACATCAGTTGACTATCATTCCTGCTAAGTGAGTGGTGAACATTCTGAGTCTCCACTAGGCCTCCTTTTTCACCACTGTAGTGGTGAGCAGGAAGGATGGCTTACTACTGCTGAATAGAGGTAGAAGTCCAAGCTGTCCCCATGGTCTCCACTGTTCAGTACACCCATCAGGGATGAAATTTCTGGCTTCATACTCTCCTTTCTCTGGCACCACACTGGTGAGGGTAGCATCCCTACTTGGGTTTTGCTGGTAGAGATGGTTAGACTGGAGGTCACAGTTTTTCTGTACTATTTTGCTGGAATAGAGTGATTACTATCTAAAAGTTTTCTGCATTTTTAGCCTGCCCCTTCCCAGATCCTTTGGCTAATGGGAATGGCTTTTATGGGGTTTTTATGTATGTGCTGCCTCCTTTATCAGACTTGTCAACTTCTTCAGCTCCAAGTCTGGGGTATAAGAGGCAAAGAAGGAAATCTGGAGAATGCACTGCAAGTGAAGTTGCCCAGTTGTATCCAACTCTTTGTGACCCCATGGACTGTAGCCTACCAGGCTCCTCTGTCCATGGGATTTTCCAGGCAAGAATACTGGAGTGGGTTGCCATTTTCTTCTCCAGGAGATCTTCCCAACCCAGAGTTTGAACGTAGGTCTCCCACATTGTAGGCAGACGCTTTACAGTCTAAGTCACCAGGGAAGTCCATGGAGAATGGACTACCGTGTCATTTCTTGGGTTCAGAGGTCTTTAGCCAGTATACCTTTTTTTGTCCACCTTTAAAAGTCTTCTTATATCTAGTTTTTATATAATGTCCAGGGATTTTATTTGTGTTTAGGAGTTTGTTGGAGAAGGAAATGGCAACCCACTCCAGTGTTCTTGCCTGGAGAATCCCAGGGATGGCGGAGCCTGGTGGGTTGCTGTCTATGGGGTTGCACAGAGTTGGACACGACTGAAGTGACTTAGCAGCAGCAGCAGCAAGCATTTTTTACAAGTCATTCTATTTGGCTGCAGGGTACATAAAGGAGGGAACAAGATTGGGAGTAGAGGTCAGTTAGGAGACTATAGGAATCTGGTGAAAGATGATGTTCTGGATCTGGAAGGTAACAGAGGGAATAGAAATAAGTTGTTGAGTTTAAGAGATATTTAGGATTTGAGAATCAATAGAACTTGGTGATTGATGTCTAAGACAAAGGAGTGCTCAATAATATTAACACATTCAATTCAGTTCAGTCGCTCAGTTGTATCCAACTCTTTGCAACCCCATGGACTGCCCCACGCCAGGCTTCCCTGTCCATCACCAACTCCCAGAACTTGCTTAAACTCATGTCCATTGAGTCAGTGATGCCATCCAACTATCTCATCCTCTGTCGTCCCCTTCTCCTCCTGCCTTTAATCTTTCCCAGCATCAGGGCCTTTTCCTATGAGTCAGTTCTTTGCATCAGGTGGCCAAAGTATTGGAGCTTCAGTTTCAGCATCAGTCCTTCCAATGAATATTCAGTTTATTTTCTTTAGGATTGACTGGTTTGATCTCCTTGCAGTCTAAGAGACTCTCAAGAGTCTTCTCCAACACCACAGTTTAAAAGCATCAATTCTTTGACACTCAGCTTTCTTTATGATCCAACTCTCACATCTATACATGACTACTGGAAAAACCATAGCTTTGACCAGATGGACCTTTGTCAGTGAGGTAATGTCTCTGCTTTTTAATATGCTGTCTAGGTTGGTCATAGATTTTCTTCCAAGGAGCGAGCATCTTTTAATTAATGGCTGCAGTCAGCATCTGTAGTGATTTTGGAGCCCAAAAAGATAAAGTCTGTCTGTTTCCATTGTTTTCCCATCTATTTGCCATGAAATGATGGGACTGGATGCCATGATCTTCATTTTTTGAATGCTGAATTTTAAGCCAGCTTTTTCAGTCGCCTCTCTCACCTTCATCTAGATGCTCTTTAGTTCCTCTTTGCTTTATCATCTGCTTATCTGAGGTTATTGATATTTCTCCCCGCAATCTTGATTCCAGCCTGTGCTTCATTCAGCCTGGCATTTCACATGATGTACTCTGCATATAAGTTAAATAAGTGGGTGACAGTATACAGAGCCTTGACATACTCCTTTCCCAATTTGGAACTGGTCCATTGTTTCATGTCAGTTCTAATAGTTGCTTCTTGACCTGCACACAGATTTCTCAGGAGGCAGGTAAGATGGTCTGGTATTCCCTTCTCTTTAAGAATTTTCCATAGTTTGTTGTGATCCACACAGTCAAAGGCTTTAGTGTACTCAATAAAGCATGCTGCTGCTGCTGCTAAGTCACTTCAGTCGTGTCCGACTCTGTGCGACCCCATTGACGGAAGCCCACCAGGCTCCCCCGTCCCTGGGATTCTCCAGGCAAGAACACTGGAGTAGGTTGCCATTTCCTTCTCCAATGTGTGAAAGTGAAAAGTGAAAGTGAAGTCGCTCAGTCGTGTCCGACCCTTAGCGACCCCACGGACTACAGCCAACCAGGCTCCTCCATCCATGGGATTTTCTAGGCAATAGTAGATGTTTTTCTGGAACTCTCTTGCTTTTTCTATGATCCAACGGATTTTGACAATTTGGTCTCTGGTTCCTCTGCCTTTTCCAAATCCAGCTTGAACATCTGGAAGTTCTTGGTTCAGTATGTTTAAGAGTAAGCAAATTTATGTATGAAATTATTTTGGAAATGCTGTTTTTTAATATATTTAAGATGCCTATGAGACATACCAGTTAGATATATTGGTCTAAAGCTGAAGAAATAGTTGGGAATATAAGTATTTAGGAGCTATCTGTGTATAAATGGAAATATAAACCATTGAAATAGCAAGATTCTCTATGTAATATATAGAGAAGAGAAGAAGGCCTAGAACTAAGGCTTGCTGCTGCTGCTGCTGATGCTGCTGCTGTTGCTGCTAAGTTGCTTCAGTCATGTCCGACTCTGTGCGACTCCATAGACGGCAGCCCACCAGGCTCCCCCGTCCCTGGGATTCTCCAGGCAAGAACACTGGAGTGGGTTGCCATTTCCTTCTCCAATGCATGAAAGTGAAAAGTGAAAGTGAAGTTGCTCAGTCCTGTCTGACTCTTAGTGACCCCATGGACTGCAGCCTACCAGGCTCCTCCGTCCATGGGATTTTCCAGGCAAGAGTACTGGAGTGGGGTGCCATTGCCTTCTCCGGAACTAAGGCTTAAGGAACTCCAATTAAAAAAGACAAATAAGGAAAAGGAGCTCCTAAAGCAACTAGGGACAAGAATAGAGAAGTAAGAGGCATACTAGGGAAAGTGTAGTTAAATAGAAGTCAAGTGAAGTGAAGGGGAAGTCGCTCTGTCATGTCCAACTCTTTGACCCCGTGGACTGTAGCCCACCAGGCTCCTATATCCATGGGATTTCCCAGGTAAGAATACTAGAGTGGGTTGCCATTTTCTTCTCCAAAATAGAAGCCAAAGGAAAACTATTTAAAGGAAGAAGAATTTGCCATCTTTGGGATCTTCCTCATCATGTTCATCTTCCTTGGTGGATATTTGCCACTGGTATTTTGGGCTTAGTGCTTCGTTTCCTTTTTTTCCGTCTCCTTTACTTATTTAACTAAAACATTGTCTTGGTTTTCTTCTGCTTCACAGCAGTATTCAAAACATCTATTCTTTTCAGCTGTTCTTCCTTTGTGATGAAAGGGGCAAATGTGGAGCCTGGAAGAACCCTGCTCCTGTGTCATTTCAAGAACATACTTGCTGATGGGGTGCCCCTCCCGGGGGAGGTGGTCCATTCCTCCCTGCTTCTCTTCTTTCACGGCCTTTCTCCACTGCCCTCACTTCTGCAAAGCCCAGCATCTTATCCTAAGCCATTTGCTCAGGAAGATTCCTGTGCAGCCTCAGTAACAATATCTGCCTCCAGTACTTTCAGTTGGAACTAAAGTCTTTATGTGAAATATATAACTTGGGAGGAAATGACACTGTTGTAATTGAGAAATTGAGATAAAGACTGAAGATCTTGTTCTCAATTAGTGCAAAAATGGTTGTGGTAGAGGTGTTGATGAGGAAGGCATATGGACAAATAAGTTGAGATAAGAAAATAGAGATATAAAATGTAGACGATTCTTGAGATACTTAACTGACTAGAATGAGAGGAAAAGATGATTATCTGGAGGGGAAAGTAAAGTCTAGGAAAAATATTAGTTTGTTATTTTGAGATAGGTGAGACTCATGTTTAGGAGCTGATGAGAAGGAGCCAGAAGAAAAGGAGAGATTGAAGATGGGTAGGAGGGTGAAATGGAGCAAATGAGATCCGGAGTTCTGGTAGGAGCTTTTTTTTCTATAGATTAAAAGATTAACACCTCCTTTATTGCAATAGGAGGGAAGGAGAAAGAATGGGCTCAGATAAAGGTGAGCTTGTAGGTTCTGTAGCAAAAAATTGAGAGAATTTCAGATTGTAGCTTCTATTTTTTTTCAATGATGTAGAATACCTGTTGATATTGGGTGAATTAAAAGGTTTAAAAAGAATAGCATATATGAAGGGACTGGTACATACTAAGTGCTTAATAAATGATAGTTTTGTGTTACTTGCAGCTTTAAAGAAGTTTTCTATGCTTATATAGGGTCAAAGCTGTATAGCATGATTTGAGAATATTCAAAATATCTCCTCTATAGTCTGGCAAGGTTCTTGAAACATTCATTTGAAAATTCTTTCTTTAGTCCTTGCTTTCCAAGATACATATGACAGTGTATATTTTATTATGAGTTTTGTAGTATGAACTCTTATATTAATACTTAGGTCATTGATCCATTTTGAGTTAATTTTTGTGTGTGATGTGGGTAGGAGTTGAACTTTACTCTTTTATTTTTGAATATCCAGTTGTCCCAGCACCATTTGTTGAAGAGATTATTTTTCCCCAATGAATGTTCTTGCACCAGTGTTGAAAATCAACTGGCAATAGATAAATGAGTTTATTTCTGAACTCTCGAGTTCTACTCCATTGATCTACATGTTTATCCCTGTGCTATTATGACACCATTTTGGTTACTGTAGATTTGTAGTAAGATTTGAAATGGGGAAGTGTGAGTTCCCAACTTTTTTTCTTTTTGAAGATTGTTTTTGCTCATTCAGGGCAACTTGTAATTCCATATGAATTTGAGAACTAGCTTTTCCATTCCTGAAAAAAAAAAAAGACTGCTTAAATTTTAAAAGGGATTGCATTAAATCTGTAGATATCCTTGGGTCTTAAAATAGAAATATTCCATCAACAAAGGATCTTTTTTGTTTGTTTAGGTCTTCTTTAATGCCTTTTAACAATGTTTTATATTTTTAGTGTAAAAATTTTTCACCTCTTTTTGGAAATTTATTCTCAGGTACTTGATTGTTTTGAAGGCTATCGTAAATGGAATTGTTTTCAGCTTGGTCATTGTTGATGTGTAGAAACATAACTTATTTTGTCTACTGTGCAACTTTTCTGAATTTATTATAGTGTATAGTTACTATATAGTACTATATAGTTATTGTAGCTCTGAGGATTATTTGGAATTTCTCTATATAGGATCATGTCATCTTCAAATAGAGATAGATTGACTTCTTTTCCTTTTGGGTGAATTTAATTTCTTTTTCTTGCCTTATTGCCCTGGTTAGAACTTCCAGTAAATGTTGAATAGCAGGGGAGAAAGTGATCATCTTTATCTAGTTCCTGATCTTATGATGCTAGTTGTGGGTTCTTTTTTTATAAATGCCCTTTATCATGTTGAGAAAGTGCCAATCAATTCTAAATTTCTGAATTTATTTTTTAACATGAAAGGGAGTTGAGTTTTGTCAAATGATTTTTCTGCATCATTTGGGAAGATAATATGGTTTTTTTCATTTGTTTTATTAACATGGTGTATCACGCTGATTGATTTTCTTATACTGATTCACACTTGCATTCTTGGGATAAATCCTACTTGGACGTAGTGTCTATTCTTTTTAATATGCCAATGGATTCTGTTTGCTAGTATTTTATTAAAGATTTTTGTATCTATATGCATAAAGAATATTGAGCTGTAATTTTTCTTGAAATGTGTTTATCTGACCTCATAGAATGAATTAGGAGGTATTCCCTCCTCTTCTGTCTTTTGGAAGAGTTGTGAAGGATTGATGTTAATTTTTCTTTAAATGTTTGGTAGATTCACTGGTGACGCCATCTAGTCCTGAGTTTTTCTTTCTTGGGAAGGAGGTTTTTGATTACTGACTCAAACTTTACTGGTTATAGGTCTATCAAGATTTTCTATTTCTATTTCTTCTTGAGTCTGTTTTTGATATCTGTGTTTCTGGCAACTTGTACATTTCATCTAGATCTAATTTTTTGTCATACAATGGTTTATAGTATTCTCTTATAGTTATTTTTATTACTGTAAAGTAGGTAGTAATGTCCTCATTTTCATTTCTGATTTTAGTTATTTGAGTTCCCTCTTTCTCTTTCTGTGTTATTTTAGCTAAAAACCTGTCAATTTTGTTGGTCTTTTCAAAGAACTAACTTTATTTTCACTTATTCTATTTTCCTATGCTATAACGTTGTTATCTTCATTCTAATATTATTTCTTCCACCTTCTAGCTTTGTGTTTATTGTGTTCTTCTTTTTCTAGTTCTTTAAGGTGTAAAGCTAAATTATTATTATTTTATTTTTTGGCTTTGCAGCATGTGGGACCCTAGTTCCCTGACCAGAGATGGAATCTGCTGCCTGCACTGGAAGCACAGAGTTTTAACCACTGGACCACTAGGGAAGTCCCTAAATTATTCATTTAAAATATTTCTTTGTTTTAACATAGGCATTTACTGCTATAAGTTTTCCTCTGAGTACTGCTTTCATGGTATACAACACATTTTACAAAAATTTTTTATTTTAATTCATTTATTTTTTTAATTGAAGGATAATTGCCTTATAGAATTTTGTTGTTTTCTGTCAAACCTCAACATGAATCAGCCATAGGTATACATGTATCCCCTCCCTTTTGAACCTCCCTCCATCTCCCTCCACATCCCACCCCTCTAGGTTGATACAGAGCCCCTGTTTGAGTCTCCTGAGCCATACAGCAAATTCCCATTGGCTATTTTACATACGGTAATGTAAGTTTCCATGTTACTCTTTGTTACTCTTTCCATGCATCTCACCCTCTCCTCCCCTCTCCCCACGTCCATCAGTCTATTCTCTATGTCCGTTTATCCATTGCTGCCCTGGAAACAAATTCTTTGGTACCATTTTTCTAGATTCCAAATATATGTGTTAGAATACGATATTTATCTTTCTCTTTCTGACTTACTTCACTCTGTGATAGGCTGTAGGTTCATCCACTCATCAGAACTGACTCAAATGCATTCCTTTTAATGGCCGAGTAATAGTCCATTGTGTGTGTGTACCACAACTTCTTTATCCATTTATCTGTCAATGGGCATCTAGGTTGCTTCCCTGTTCTAACTATTGTAAATAGTGCTTCAATGAACAATGGGATACATGTGTTTTTTTCAATTTTGGTTTCCTCAAGGTATATGCCTAAGAGTGGGATTGCTGGGTTGTATAATGGTTTTATTCCTAGTTTTTTAAGGAATCTCCATAATGTTGTCCATAGTGACTGTATCAATTTATATTCCCATCAACGGTGCAAGAGTATTCCCTTTTCTCCACAGCCTCTCTGGCATTTATTGTTTGTAGACTTTTTGATGATGGCCATTCTGACCAGTGTGAGGCAGTATCTCATTGTAGTTTTGATTTGCATTTTTCTAATAATGAGCGATGTTGAGCATCTTTTCATGTGTTTGTCAGTCATTTGTATGTCTTCTTTGGAGAAATGTCTGTTTAGGTCTTTTTCCCACTTTTTGATTAGGTTGTTTGTTTTTCTGGTATTGAGTTGTATGAGCTGCTTGTATGTTTTGTAAATTAATCCTTTGTCAGTTGTTTCATTTGCTATTATTTTCTCCCATTCTGAGGGTTGTCTTTTCACCTTGCTTATAGTTTCCTTTGCTGTGAAAAAGCTTTTAAGTTTAATCAGGTCCCACTTGTTTACTTTTGTTTTTATTTCCATTATTCTAGGAGGTGGGTCATAGAGGATCTTGCTTTGATTTATGTCATTGAATGTTCTGCCTATGTTTTCCTCTAAGAGATTTATAGTTTCTGGTCTTACATTTAGGTCTTTAATCCATTTTGAGTTTATCTTTGTGTGTGGTGTTAGGAAATGTTCTAATTTCATTCTTTTACAGGTAGCTGTCCAGTTGGCACAGCACCATTTATTGAAGAGGCTGTCTTTGCCCCATTTTATATTCTTGCCTCCTTTATCAAAAATAAGGTACCCACAGGTGCATGTGTTTACTTCTGGGATTTCTATCTTGTTCCATTGGTCTATATTTCTGATTTTATGCCAGTACCATACTATCTTGATGACTGTACCTTTGTAATATAACCTGAAGTCAGGAAGGTTGATTCCTCTAGCTCCATTCTTCTTTCTCAAGACTGGTTTGGCTATTCGGGGTCTTTTTTTTTGTTTGTTTGTTTTTTGCCCTTTTATTTTTTTTAAATTTTATTTATTTATTTATTATTCATTTTTATTTTTTTTATTTTTAACGCTTTATTTATTTATTTATTTTGCATTACAATAGTTTAATATGAACAATCAGAACTAATGAACAGTATAACAATATTTTACAACTGAAATAATTAAAATAAACTATAAAATTACTACATAAAACAGGTCTGATCTAGCTTATTTACTTTCTATAATCTCTTCAGTGCTGCAAAACCATTTCTTTCTTTTTTTTTTTCATGTTTTAATAAACACTTCGTCTTTTTGTATTGCTTTCTTTTTCATCACAATAATAGAAATATAACACCATATATCACTGTAAAACACATTTCCACATAAATGCTGATAAGCACAAAATATTTTTCATCATTTACATTTTAACTGTAATAATATATGGCAGGATTAAAGCTGCATCCATCATGTGTCTAACTAACCTTGCTGTAATGAATTTTTAAATGTAATGGTTTCTGTCGCAAAGTAAAATCGTACATAATGTCTAGTGACACAGTACGCTGGTGGATGGGTGGTTTTGGAAAATGGAAATGCAACTTCATTTTTAATTAGATTTATAAACTTCACCACCTCCACCTCCAGCCAGCTTTCCAACCCTCCCTCCCACCACCATTATTTATTTATTTATTTATTTTTTTAAATGAGGATTTTAATTAATGTTTGACAGAGCTGATTCAGGTTGAATAGACTAAATTTCTTTAAACAAACTTACTTATACTCCAGAGTCCTTTAAAAACTTAATAGCATTTATACATTGAAGGTATTTTATTTTCTTGTAACTAGCACTTCAAATGCAACAAGCACTTGAAGCAACAAGCATTTGACCCAACAAGTAAAACTTTCTACATTTCATAACTTTTATAAATAAAATAAATTAAATGTACAGTGAATAAGTTCTCTGAAATATTTCAATATTTCTGCAGGTTTCAGTTCAGTTCAGTCGCTCAGTCGTGTCCGACTCTCCGCTACCCCATGAATCACAGCACGCCAGGCCGCCCTGTCCATCACCAACCCCCGGAGTACACTCAAATTCATGTCCACAGAGTCGGTGATGCCATCCAGCCATCTCATTCTCCGTCGTCCCCTTCTCCTCCCGCCCCCAACCTTTCCCAGCATCACAGTCTTTTCCAGTGAGTCAACTCGTCGCATGAGGTGGCCAAAGTATTGCAGTTTCAGCTTTAGCATCAGTCCCTCCAATGAACATCCAGGGTTGATCTCCTTTAGAATGGACTGGTTGGATCTCCTTGCAGTATAAGGGACTCTCAAGAGTCTTCTCCAACACCACAGTTCAAAAGCATCGATTCTTCGGCGATCAGCCTTCTTCACAGTCCAACTCTCACATCCATACATGACCACGGGAAAAACCAATGCCTTGACTAGACGGACCTCGGTTGGCAAAGTAATGTCTCTGCTTTTCAATATACTATCAAGGTTGGTCATAACTTTCCTTCCAAGGAGCAAGCGTCTTTTAATTTCATGGCTGCAATCAGCATCTGCAGTGATTTTGGAGCCCAAAAAAATAAAGTCTGACACTGTTTCCACTGTTTTTCCATCTATCTCCCATGAAGTGATGGGACCAGATGCCATGATCTTTGTTTTCTGAATGTTGAGCTTCAAGCCAACCTTTTCACTCTCCTCTTTCACTTTCATCAAGAGGCTTTTGAGTTCCTCTTCACTTTCTGCCATAAGGGTAGTGTCATCTGCATATCTGAGGTTATTGATATTTCTCCCAGCAATCTTGATTCCAGCATGTGCTTCTTCCAGCCCAGCGTTCCTCATGATGTACTCTGCATATAAGTTAAATAAGCAAGGTGACAATATATTAGTAACATCATAAAATACATTTCAACTAAAATTCACAAATCTAAAAACCTGTTAGGCATTTTTAGGCGTTTTAAGTTGGAAATGAAGACCAATGTTACATCGTAATATGCCAATTACAAATAGTACTTCAAATAGCAAATACTACAGTTTGTCCCAAACTTTAAAAACTATTCATGAACTCAACACTGAACTATTGATGGCTATGAGAATTGTTTCCTAGCCTTTTTGAAAATTTCAACCCATTTACGTTTAAGGTAATTATTGATAAGTACGATCCCGTAGCCATTTTCTTTATTGCTTTGGGTTCAAGTTTATACACTCTTTCTGTGTTTCCTGTCTATAGAAGATCCTTTAGCATTTGTTGGAGAGCTGGTTTGGTGATGCTGAATTCCCTCAGCTTTTGCTTGTCTGTAAAGCTTTTGATTTCTCCTTCATATTTGAATGAGATCCTTGCTGGGTATAGTAATCTGGGCTGTAGGGTATTTTCTTTCATCACTTTAAGTATGTCTTGCCACTCCCTTCTGGCCTGAAGAGTTTCTGTTGAAAGATCAGCTGTTATCCTTATGGGAATCCCCTTATGTGTTATTTGCTGCTTTTCCCTTGCTGCTTTTAATATTTGTTCTTTGTGTTTGATCTTTGTTAATTTGATTAATATGTGTCTTGGAGTATTTCGCCTTGGGTTTATCCTGTTGGGGACTCTCTGGGTTTCTTGGACTTGGGTGATTATTTCTTTCCCTATTTTAGGGAAGTTTTCAACTATTATCTCTTCAAGTATTCTCTCATGGTCTTTCTTTTTGTCTTCTTCTTCTGGGACTCCTATGATTCGAATGTTGGAGTGTTTAACATTGTCCTAGAGGTCTCTGAAGTTGTCCTCATTTCTTTTAATTCGTTTTTCTTTTTTCCTCTCTGTTTCATTTATTTCTACAATTCTATCTTCTAGTTCGCTAATCCTGTCTTCTGCCTCTGTTATTCTATTGTTTGTTCCCTCCAGAGTGTTTCTGATCTCATCTATTGCATTATTCATTGTATATTGACTCTTTTTTATTTCTTCTAAGTCCTTATTAAATCTTTCTTCCATCTTCTCAATCCTTTTCTCCAGGTTATTTATCTGTAACTCTATTTTGCTTTCAAGATTTTGAATCATTTTCACCATCAAAATTTGAAATTCTTTATCAGGTAAATTCCCTATATCTTCTTCTTTTGTTTGTGTTGGTGGGCAATTATCTTGTTCCTTTACTTGCTGGGTATTTCTCTGCCTCTTCATCTTGCTTATATTGCTTTGCTTGGGGTGGCCTTTCCCTCTTCTTGCAGTTTGTGGAGTTCTCTTTATTACGTAGTTTCGTCGCTGTGTGTGGGGTTGGATGGGTGACTTGTCCGGGTTCCCTGGTTAGGGAAGCATGTGTCAGTGTTCTGGTGGGTGGAGCTGGATTTCTTCTCTCTCCTTTAGAAGACAATGGGGTGCTTTTCTGGGAGCCTGATGACCTCTGCCAGTATTCAGAAGTTGTTTTGTGGACTTTACTCCACGTTCAAATGTTCTTTTGATGAATTTGTGGGGGAGAAAGTGGTCTCGCCGTCTTATCCCTCCGCCATCTTGTTCCTTCCTCCCCAGAACACTGGATTCTTATATTCCACTTGGTCGTGGAGTATCTCTTCCCATCTGCTCCAGCAAGATGCAGCCACTGTACCTTACCTTGGACGAGGGGTATCTCCTCAAGGCCGCCCCTCCTGCTTTGAATGTGTATCAGCTCCTCTCGGCCCTCCGGTGCCCAAGCAGCCACCGCCTCCTGGACGTGGTACAGCTCCTCTCGGCCACCGCCCTAACCCTGGGCGCGGGGTACCTCATCTCAGCCACGATTCTGCACGTGGTCAGTTGCGCCGGAGCCGGGCGTCTCCCGCGTCTGCGCCGCGGGAGCCGGGCCTCGGGGTCTTTTGTGTTTCCATACGAGCTGTGAAATTTTTTATTCTGGTTCTGTGAAAAATGCCATTGGTAATTTGATATGGATCACAACTAAACTGTAGATTGCATTTGGTAGTATAGTCATTTTCACAATATTGATTCTTCCTACCCAGGAACATGTAATATCTCTCCATCTGTTTATGTCATCTTTGATTTCCTTCATTAGTGTCTTAAAATTTTCTGTGTACAGTTCTTTCATCTCCTTAGGTAAGTTTATTCCTAGATATTTAATTATTTTTGTTGCAGTGGTGAATGGTATTGATTCCTTAGTTTCTCTTTCTGATTTTTCACTGTTAGTATATAGAAATGCAAGTGATTTCTGTGTTTTGATTTTGTATCCTGCAACCTTGCTAAATTCACTGATTAGCTTTAGTAATTTTCTGATACTATCTTTAGGGTTTGCTATGTACAATATCATGTCATCTGCAAACAGTGAGAGCTTTACTTCTTCTTTTCCAATCTGGATTCCTTTTATTTCTTTTTCTTTTCTGATTGCTGTAGCTAGGACTTCCAGAACTGTGTTGAATAATAGTGGTGAAACTGCACACCCTTGTCTTGCTCCTGATCTTAGGGGGAATGCTTTCAGTTTTTCACCATTGAGAATAATGTTTGATGTAAGCTTATCATATATGGCCTTTACTATGTTGAGGTAGGTTCCTTCTATACCCAGTTTTGGAAAAGTTTAAGATCATGGCATCTGGTCCCATCACTTCATGGGAAATAGACGGAAAAACAGTGGAACAGTGTCAGACTTTATTTTTTTGGGCTCCAAAATCACTGCAGATGCTGACTGCAGCCATGAAATTAAAAGACGCTTACTCCTTGGAAGGAAAGTTATGACCAACCTAGATAGTATATTAAATAGCAGAGACATTACTTTGCCAACAAAGGTCCGTCTAGTCAAGGCTGTGGCTTTTCCAGTGGTCATGTATGGATGTGAGAGTTGGACTGTGAAGAAAGCTGACTGCCGAAGAATTGATGCTTTTGAACTGTGGTGTTGGAGAAGACTCTTGAGAGTCCCTTGTACTGCAGGGAGATCCAACCAGTCCATTCTAAAGGAGATCAATCCTGGGTGTTCATTGGAAGGACTGATGGTAAAGCTGAAACTCCAATACTTTGGCCACCTCATGCGACGAGTTGACTCACTGGAAAAGACTCTGATGCTGGGAAGGGTTGGGGGCGGGAGGAGAAGGGGACGACGGAGAATGAGATGGCTGGATGGCATCACCGACTCTGTGGACATGAGTTTGAGTGTACTCTGGGAGTTGGTGATGGACAGGGAGGCCTGGCGTGCTGCGATTCATAGGGTCGCAAAGAGTCGGACACGACTGAGCGACTGAACTGATCATGGCATATGAGCTTTTTGATGTGTTGCTGAATTCTGTTTGCTCAGATTTTGTTGAGGATTTTTGCATCTTTGTTTGTCAGTGATATTGGCCTGTAGTTTTCTTATTTGTGTTGTCTGTGTCTGGTTTTGGTGTCAGGGTGATGGTGGCCTCATAGAATGAGTTTGAAAGTGCTCTTCCTCTGCAGTTTTTTGAAAGAGTTTTAGGATAGGCATTAGCTCTTCTCTAAATGTTTGCTATAATTCTTCTGTGAAGCCATCTGGTCCTGGGCTTTTGTTTTTTGGGGAGATTTTTCATCACAGCTACAATTTCAGTGCTCGTAACTGGGTTGTTCATAATTTCGATTTCTTCCTGGTTCAGTCTTGGAAGATTGAACTTTTCTAAGAACATGTCCATTTCTTCCAGGTTATCTATTTTATTGCCATATAGTTGTTCATAATAGTCTCTTATACTCCTTCATATTTCTGCATTGTCTGTTGTAACCTCTTCTTTTTCATTTCTAATTTTGTTGATTTGATTCTTCTCTCTCTCTTGATGAGTCTGGCTAAAGGTATGTCAATTTTGTTTAACTTCTCAAAGAACCAGTTTTAAGTTTTATTAATCTTTACTATTGTTTCTTTTTATTTCTTTTTCATTTATTTCTGCTTGGATCTTTATGATTTCTTTATTTCTACTACTTTGGGGTTTTTTGTTCTTCTTTTTCCAGTTGTTTTAAGTGTGAAGTTAGGTTGTCTATTCAATGTTTTCTTATTTCTTAAGGTAGGATTATATTTCTATGAACTTACCTCTTAGGACTGCTTTTGCTGCATCCCATAGGTTTTGAGTTGTTGTGTTTTTATTGTCATTTGTTTCTAGAAATTTTTTTATTTCCCTTTTGATTTCTTCATTAACCTGTTGGTTATTTAGAAACGTGTTGTTTAATCTCCATGTGTTTGTTTTTCTTACACTTTTTTTCTTGTGGTTGATATCTAGTCTCATAGCAGTGTGGTCAGAGAAGTTGCTTGATATGATTTCAATTTTCTTAAATTTACTGTGGTTTGATTTGTGACCCAAGATGTGGTCTATCCTGGAGAATGTTCCATGTGCACTTGAGAAGGAGGTGTATTCTTCTGCATTTGGATGGAATGTCCTGAAGATATCAATGAGATCCATCTCTTCTAATGTATCACTTAAGACTTGTGTTTTCTTATTAATTTTCTGTTTTGATGATCTGTCCATTGGTATGAGTGGGGTGTTAAATTATTGTGTTACTGTCAATTTCTCCTTTTATGTCTGTTAGTGTTTGTCTTATGTATTGATGTGCTCCTGTGTTGGGTGCATGAAAGTGAAAGTGAAGTCGCTTAGTCATGTCCAACTCTTTGCGACCCTGTGGACTGTAGCCTACCAGGCTTCTCCGTCCATGGGATTCTCCAGGCAAGAATCCTGGAGTGGGTTGCCATTTCCTTCTCCAGGGGTGCATAGATATTTACAATTGTTATGTCTTCCGCTTGAATTGATCCCTTGATCATTATGTAGTATCCTTCCTTATCTTTTGTAATCTTTATTTTAAGGTCTATTTTGTCTGATATAAGGATTGCTACTCCAGCTTTCTTTTGTTCCCATTTGCATGGAATATATTTTTCCATCCTCTCACTTTCAGTCTATATGTGTCTTTAGGTCTGAAGTGGGTTTCTAGTAGACAGCATATATATGCATCTTATTTTGTATCCATTCAGCCAGGCTGTTTCTTTTGGTTGGAACATTTAATCCATTTACATTTAAAGTAATTATTGATATATTTATTCCTATTGCCATTTTCTTAGTTGTTTGGGGTTGATTTTGTAAATCTTTTTCTTCTCTTATATTTCTTGACTATATAAGTCCCTTTAACATTTGTTGTAAAGCTGGTGTGGTGGTACTGAATTCTCTTAACTTTTGCTTCTCTGTAAAGCTTTTGATTTCTCCATCAGTTTTGAATAAGATCCTTGCTGGGTACAGTATTCTTGGTTGTAGATTTTTCCCTTTCAGTACTTTAAATATATCCTGCCATTCCCTTCTGGCCTGCAGAGTTTCTGCTGAAAGAACAGCTGTTAAACGTATGGGATTTCCCTTGTATGTTATTTGTTGCTTTTCCCTTGCTGCTTTTAATATTCTTTCTTTGTGTTTAGTCTTTGTTAGTTTGATTAGTATGTTTCTTGGCACGTTTCTCCTTGGGTTTATCCTGTATGGGACTCTTTGCTTCTCTTGGACTTGATTGACTATTTCCTTTTCAATGTTTGGGAAATTTTCAACTATAATCTCTTCAAAAATTTCTAATACCCTTTCTTTTTCTCTTCTTCTTCTGGGACCCCTAGAATTTGAATGCTGGTACACTTGATATTGTCCCAGAGGTCTCTGAGAGTATCCTCTGTTCTTTTCATTCTTTTTACTTTATTCTGCTCTTCAGAAGTTATTTCTACCATTTTATCTTCCAGCTCACTGATTCATTCTTCTGCTTTAGATTTTCTGCTATTGATTCCTTCTAGAGTATTTTTAATTTCAGTAATTATGTTGTTTGTCTCTGTATGTTTATTCTTTAATCATTCTGCTGCTGCTGCTTCTAAGTTGCTTCAGTTGTGTCCAACTCTTTGCGACCCTATGGATGGCAGCCCACCAGGCTCCTCTGTCCATGGGATTCTCCAGGCAAGAATATTGGAGTTGCCATTTACTTCTCCTTAATTCTTTGAGGTCTTTGTTAACTGATTCTTGCAATTTCTCCATTCTGTTTTCAAGGTTTTTTTTAATCATCTTTACTACCATTATTCTGAATTCTTTTTCAGGTAGTTTGCCTATTTCCTCTTCATTTATTTGGATTTCTGTGTTTCTAGTTTGTTCCTTCATTTGTGTAGTATTTCTCTGCCTTTTCATTATTTTTTTTTAACTTATTGTGCTTGAGGTCTGCTTTTCCCAGGCATCAAGGTTGAATTCTTTCTTCCTTTTGGTTTCTGCCCTCCTAAGTTTGGTCCAGTGGTTTGTGTAAGCATCATATAGGGTGAGATTTGTGGTGAGTTTTTGTTTTGTTTTGTTTTTCCTGTGATGGGCAAGGCTGAGTGAGGTGGTAATCCTGTCTGCTTCTGACTGGGTTTCAATTTTTGCTTTATTTGTTGTTTAGATGAGGCATCCTGCACAGAGTGCTACTGGTGGTTGGGTGATGCTGGGTCTTGTATTCAACTGGTTTCCTTTGTGTGAGTTCTCACCATTTGATCCTCCCTAGAGTTAGTTCTCTGGTAGTCTAGGGTCTTGGAGTCAGTGCTCCCACTCCAAAGGCTCAGGATTTCATCTCTGGTCAGGAATGAAGATTCCATAAGTGGTTTGTTATGGCATTAAGTCAGATTATAACAAATACCCAAAAACGAGACACCAAAGATGAACTCCAGACAAATGGCAGCTACAAAATTAGGCAAATAATAAGTAAATTAATGGAATATACACATATACATATACACCCATAAGCAAAATCAAAACAGTCCAACTAAATAAAGTATAGTAGATTGACCCAGCAAGCAAAGGAAATAAAAAATTATATCTACCAGTTAAGAAAAAAACTAAAGCACAAACTGTAAAACAAAACTAAAGCAAGGTGCTAAGTGGGGAACAAAGCAATGAAAACAAAGTTAACATATGTTGAGAGGAAAGGAAAGAAAGAAAGAAATAGATATGCAAAGTTAAATAGAGGTAGATGAAGAAGATTTATATACATTAAAGATTAACTGCAAGAGGAAAAGAACAGTAGGAAAAGCAAACAAAGGAATAAATGTAGAAAAAATATTAATAGGTATAAAAAAATAAAATTGAGAAAAGAAAAAAAGGGAAGAAGTAAGAAAAAAAAAAAAGAAACTCCACAGAACTGCAAAAGCCCAATGTAGAGGCAGAGGTTTATAGCAACAATAAAAAATGCTACTGAGGAAAAGAAAAAGAAAACCTCAAAAGCTTAATTAGATTTCATGCTGCTGCTGCTGCTGCTAAGTTGCTTCAGTCGTGTGTGACTCTGTGCGACCCCATACATGGCAGCCCACCAGGCTCCCCCGTCCCTGGGATTCTCCAGGCAAGAACGCTGGAGTGGGTTGCCATTTCCTTCTCCAATGCATGAAAGTGAAAAGTGAAAGTGAAGTCGCTCAGTCGTGTCTGACTCTTAGCGACCCCATGGACTGCAGCCTACCAGGCTCCTCTGTCCATGGGATTTTCCAGGCAAGAGTACTGGAGTGTGTTGCCATTGCCTTCTCTGAATTAGATTTCATAGTGCCAATAAAATCGACAACTACAACAGAGAGGGGGGAGAAAAGAAAATGAAAAAAGTAAAAAAAATCCAAAAGAATCTACAGAACAAGTCAAAATAAAAGAATAATAAATGTTTTTCTTGAGTCATTGCTGTCAGAGTCTTTTCCCATGCTGGGAGTCACAGTTGGTGCACCTTACCTCCCTATCATGCCTTCCAACGCTGTGCTGGTCTCTGGACCTGCTCTGGAGGCAGCTCAGATTCTAATAGGGTCCTACTCCTGTGTATTCTTGCCTCCAATGTCCACAGTTTTCAGAACTAGTGTGTTTCCTTTTGTGGGAGCTCTCAATGCCCTTTTATATATTCTATAGACACAGAGTCTGCCTAGTTGGTTGTGTGGATTTAATTTGCAGCTTGTACAGCTGGTGGGAAGGATTTGGGTCTTCTTCCTTAGCCACATTGCCCCTGGGTTTCAACTTTGGTTTTATTTCCACTTCTCCATGTGGGTTGTCCACTGGGGTTTGCTCCTGAGGCTGTCATGGAGGACTTGGGTCTGTCCCAATGAGGGCCAGGTGTGGAGGTGGTACAGCTGCTTGGGTCGCAGGGGTTCTGGCGGCGCCAGGTACTCAGGGGAGTTGGTGGCTAGGGCAGCAGGAAATATAGTGCTCTAGAGGGGTATGGCAACCAGTATTGGCCAATACGCTCCAGTATTCTTGCCTGGAGAAACCCCCTGACAGAGAAACCTGGCAGGCCACAGTCTATAGGATTGCAGAGAGTCAGACACGACCCAAGTGACCCTGCATGCATAGATGCAAGACTTTTTTCCTGTGGCAGCTCTGCCCCATGAGGGTTGAGCATGAAGGTGGTGCAGCTGCTTGGCTTGTGGGGACCCTGGCGGCGCCAAGTGTGCAGGGACACAGTTGCCTCTGCCCCAGGAGTTGTGGCCCTATCAGAGTCTTTTTTTTTGAGCCTCTTGTAGTTGGTGATCAGAAGGCCTCTTTGGCCAGTCTTTCTCCTAGCTCTGCCCATTCAGGCATTTAGAAGGCTCCCTTGCCTGGGATCCTTCTCTGTTGTTTGGAGTCAGGCACATAGAGGGGCCCCCGTGGCTGGAGTCCTCCTCTGTAGTACCGCACATCAGTCACTTAAAAAAGCACCCTTGGTGGGGTCCTACTCTGTAGTTCAGTACGTCAGGCGTTTGATGGACCAGCCTCTCTATTGTTCAGCTGCCAATGGTGGTGTGTGGGGAGAGAGAGGCCATGGTGATGGCTCTACCGCTCCTTGTGACTCAGCAGTATCGCCTTGCTTCATGGCTGCCTGGCTCTCCTCCACAGGCATTTCCTACGCAGTCTCCTCGCTCACATCCCCTCAATCAGTCTCTCCTCAGTCAAGAGCAGCGCTTGCCTTGGGATTGCTCCCCAATCCCTAAACTCCAGCTCCCAGCCGCTGCACTTTCTAGGGGACCTGTGTCCCTGTCCAGGGTATGAATGGCTGTGGCAAGGACTGTCTGATTCTCATTCCATTTAGGCTGCCACAGTTCACTCAAGCCTTAAATGTTTCTCCTCTGACTCAGACAGTTGCCCCAGTGTGGGGATCAGACCCCTGCTTCAGTTCCCCCACCTGCTGAGGGCACATCCAGTCCTACTAACACTCCTGTTTCCCCCTCTAGTTCCTTTGTCCCACTGAGTTTTTCGTGGTTCTATATATTCTTTTCCTCTGGTCAGGTACTCCTGTCCGCTCTCAGCTGGTGTTCTGCATGTGCTTCTGTGTCTGAAGGTGTATTCCTGATGTATCAGTGGAGAGCAATGTACTCCACATCCACCTACTCCTCCGCCATCTTGTTTCCATTTTTGTATATTATGTTTTCATTTTCATTTGTCTCTAAGTATTTTAAATTTCCCTTGTAATTTCTTCTTTGATCCATTGGTTGTTTGAAAGTGCATAGTATTAATTTCCTCATATTTGTAAATTTTCCAGTTTTACTTCTGTTATTGATTTCTTATTTATTTTTTTCTATTATGTTTGGAGATAATACTTTGAATGATCTCAATCTTTTAAAATTTACTGAGACTTTTTTGTGAACTGATCTGTGGTCTAATTTAGTGAGTGTTCTCTGTGCACTTGAGAAGAACAGGTATTGTATATATATATATATATAAGATTCTTTTAGGCAGAGTACCTCTGCCACTGTGGAAAGACTCCTTCTCTGTGGAGCATGTTCCATGAGTCTTGGGGAGGCTTGGTCTCCCATTTGTATCACTAACTTTAGCAGGAGTGAGAGACTTCACCATTTCAGTGTCAGCTGGAAATCTAATACTAAATTAACCCACTCAGGGGCAAAGGAAGAGGTTATTGCCAAATATCCTGGCTGCTATGGACATCTCTGCTCTTGCTTTGAAGGAATGGCTAGGAGTCTGGAGGCAGGCTTTTGGATTTGTCTCTGCTAGAGTGGGTTGGGGTTCCTCCCATTCTTACTCTGCAGAAGTGAGCTGAGCAGGCAACTAACCTTGGGTGGCCAGTTCCCATTGACTGGGATTCCTCAACCCTCAGTACTTGATCCCCATGTAGGTGGCAGGAGATGAGGATAGGGCCATATTTCTTACATACTTCCCAGAGGTCATTGGTGTTTCTTAAAGAAGGCAGGGGTTGTCAGATGAGTTTCTGGTCTGGGTCACCTAGATGGGATGTGGGGGATGTGTCAACCAGTAGTCTCTGGGCTTCACTTTCAGGCACGGAACAGCTTTCTCTGGCCAAGCTTCATAGATCTGTGCCCACGCAGTGCTGAAAAGCAACGCAACCTTCAGAAGGCCTAAAACATGACAACTTGGGAACATAGGAGGATACCCTAACCCACCAGCCCACAAGGTTGTTTTTAAAAAACATCAGCGTGAAATCTCCTAGACTCTCAATGTGTTAAAATTGGAGGAGATCTACAAGCTAGGCTGACTCCAGCCCCTCATTTTACAGATGATAAGACAAGACATCATGAGAGGGGAGACCTTGCTCAGGATCACCCTGCAAGCCAGTGGCATGACCAGGACTGCCCCAAGTCCACCCACTGCCCCACCACCAGTTTGGAAATGAGGTCAGCACATTCTCCTTTTCTTATTCTTGCTGCTCCTTGAAGCTCATCTTTTGAATTCTGTGCCCATGTTGTTTCTTATCTAGTCCTACTACCACTGCCTTAATTAAATTCTCTTTCCTCTTGCCAAGATGGTGATGATGGTGAAAACAATATTAATGATAGCAGCAGCTTACACTGGTCCTTCCTGCTCACCAGGCCCTGTTCTAAACTTTACAAATATGAAAGCTTTCAAACTGAACAGCCCTTTTAAGGAGATAATAATATCACCTTCCTCCCATAGATGAAGAAGCTGAGGCACAGAAAAGCACAGGTGGGCTTCCCTGGTGGCTCAGTGGTAAAGAATCTGCCTGCCAATGCAGGAGATGAAGGTTCAGTCTTTGGGTTGGGAAGATTCCCTGGAGAAGGAAATGGCAACCTACTCCAATATTCTTGCTTGGGAAATCCCATGGACAGAGGAGCCTGGCAGGCTACAGTCCATGGTGTTGCAGAAGAATAAGACACAACTTAGCGAATAAACAACAGAGATGGCAAGTGGTGAAGCCAGATTTGAATTTGAGCAGTTTGACTCTGGAGTTCATGCTCTCAACCATTTTATTAAAGTGCCTTGAGTGTTTATTAGCATAATGGATAACATTACAGACTCCTATATTATAGACCCCATTTTACAGACCAAGAAACTGAGTCTTGGTGAGATTAAGCAAGGTCACAGGGCTAGTAAGGAGCAGAGTTTGTTCTCAGACCAAAGCTCTGGCTCCTAAACACCAGTTATACTTCCTTCTTGTCATCATGACCTCCCTGCCACCATCAACCTGACGAAATCTAAACCTCCAACAGGAGGGCCCAAGAAGCTGTGTTTTTAACAAGCAAACTTAAGAATCACTGATATCAGGACTGCTATATTTAAAAATAGATAGCCAACAAGGACCTACTGTATAGCAGGTTTCTGCTCAGTATCATGTAACAACCTAAATGGGGAAAGAATTTGAAAAAGAATAATTACACATGAATGCCTAACTGAATCACTTTGCTGTATACTTGAAACTAATACATTGTTAATAACTATATTTCAATATAAAATAAAAAATTTTAACAAAGGAACTATTGGAATCAATGGTCAAGATTAAGGAATCAAACAAGACAGAGTGTGGGATCCTGGGCCTATCATTTTAACCCCTTTAAGCCTTATTTCTCTCTCCTCTAAAACCGGGGCATTAGTTATTTTAAACCACAGCTAGCATTTATCATCTGCTCACTATTGTCCAGGCCCAGCATCTCACATGCCCAGTTTCATCTGATCACACTGCTGTCCCACCGAGTTGTAGAGACCGGTGAGTGAGATGACGCCAAGTATTGAGCCAGTATGGGTTCACACTCAGCAGACATTAGATATCATCTTAGCCACGATTATTGCTCAGTACCCATTTTGGGCCTGCCTCCCTTCTGAACAGGAAGATTCTCACAGTTAGGACATGTGTCTCACTTATTTCTGTGTCTGTACAGGATCTGTCTCATAGCCAGCTTCCAGTTAATCTGTAGATATCTGCTGACATGAAGGCTGAGAGCGTGTCCTCTGCTTGGCTTCCAGACCCTTATTGATTTTTTGGCTGAAGTGAGCCTCTTGCTTTTCGTTTTCTTCCAACTATTCCCTATTCTTCCACAAACCCTAGCTATCCATGCTTCAGGTGATTATGTTTTTACTGTAGGGATAAAGGACAGCACAGGGTGGATTTTTGAGACTTGCAGAAGAGGACGGAACATCCGGGCAGTTTGGACCAGCATCATCACGATGTAATGTAAGATGTGAGCTGGCATGCTGGTGGCCAAGGTGACCGGTGATCTCGCCACTTCATCTGTCTGCATTTGAGTTCTCAGAAGGCTCACTGCTGCTGCTATGGGAGTACAGCTCTTGACCCCATAAAGTGGGGTGACCACTGCTTTTTTGCATCACAGGGTCACTGTGAAGATCAGATCAAATAATCACATGCTTGTGAAGGTTTTTGCTAACTGTAAAGTTTTATACTGGGGCTATGCTTCAATCAGGTGGGCATCTGGTTCTTGGTGAGTCGCCCCTCCCCTTGGTGGGGACGTCCCTCTCCAAGACTCAGGGCCTTACCTTCTCACTGTTCTCTCTTCCTGATCCTCTGTTCACTTAGATCAAACCAGGCTGGGCTTTCCTCACTTGCTTCTGAATCCCTTTCAGGCCCATCTTCCTTATCTTTGTCATCTTGCTTTCAAATTCTTAACTGACATTTTCATTTTTCTACAGGAACCAGAGTCTTTCCAGCATTCCCATCTTACTTTAGCAGTGCCCTGTGTCTGCTGGTAAGTGTTATTTGTTAGTCTTGGCTCATGGACCAATGCCTGAGCATGCAGCTGTCTGATAAGCTCCTAGCCACGGGGGGAGGGAGTATGTTCCCGTCTTCCTTTATTGCACACGTACAAGCCTCCTGTCTCCTGGAGCATCCTGTCACATTGCTTGTCTCAAGCCAAGATCTCCCCTTTCAACAGAACCTCGTTCAGTTTGTTTCCTTACTGACATCATGTCGTTCCACCAGGATGATCTTCTGGTCTCTTGGTGGCCCTTTCAGTCTCTCCAGCTGGTGGGATCTAACCCAGACTTCTGAGAAATCAAACCTGCTGTTGGAACCAAGAGCTAACAGATGGGGTGCTGTGAGTAGGCCTTGTGCCTGGGACACCTGGTACAGTCCCAGCAGGCCCCACAGGAGGCTCTGCTCCCCACCAGTCACCCTCAGAAGCCCTGTGCAGAAGATTTGAGGGCAAGCACCACCAGTGTCCAGCTCAGGGGACCAACTGACCCAGATTGCTTGGGGCCAGGGGTTTTGCAAGGCACAAAACGTTCAGTGCTAAACTGAGAAAGTCCTGGTCTCCTTATAGCCGGGACGGTTCAGCCTCAAGAGGCCAAAAGGGGGTCCTTTCACTTCTGTTAAATTAAAAAAAATATAGAACATGAGAGCTGTGAATTAAGTTTTATCTGAGGCAAAATTTCGACTGTACCCCGAGAGACAGTGTTTCAGATAAATCTGAGAAGCTGCTCCAAGGAGGTGAAGGAAGGAGTCATGAGTTTTGCAACAAAGGGCAGGTAGTCAGAACATCAAAAGATTGCTGTTAATTAAAGAAAACTACATGATTTCTGTTCGTTTCCAAGGCAAACCATTCAATATTACAGTAATCCAAGTCTATGCCCCAACCAGTAATGCTGAAGAAGCCGAAGTTGAACGGTTCTATGAAGACCTACAAGACCTTTCAGAACTAACACCCAGAAAAGATGTCCTTTTCATTATAGGGGACTGGAATGCAAAAGTAGGAAGTCAAGAAACACCTGGAGTAACAGGCAAATTTGGTCTTGGAGCACGGAAAGAAGCAGGGCAAAGGCTAATAGAGTTTTTCAAGAGAACGCACTGGTCATAGCAAACACAACAACACAAGAGAAGACTCTACACATGGACATCACCAGATGGTCAACACCAAAACCAGATTGATTGTATTCTTTTCAGCCAAAGATGGATACACTCTATACAGTTAGCAAAAACAAGACCAGGAGCTGACTGTGGCTCAGATCATGAACTCCTTATTGCCAAATTCAGACTTAAATTGAAGAAAGTAGGGAAAACTACTAGACCATTCAGATATGACCTAAATCAAATCTCTTATGATTATACAGTGGAAGTAAGAAATAGATTTAAGGGACTAGATCTGATAGATAGAGTGCCTGATGAACTCTGGACGGAGGTTCATGACATTGTACAGGAGACAGGGACCAAGACCATCCCCATGGAAAAGAAATGCAAAAAAGCAAAATGGCTGTCTGAGGAGGCCTTACAAATAGCTGTGAAAAGAAGAGAAGCCAAAAGCAAAGGAGAAAAGGACAGATATAAGCATCTGAATGCAGAGTTCCAAAGAATAGCTAGGAGAGATAAGAAAGCCTTCCTCAGTGCAAAGAAATAGAGGAAAACAACAGAATAGGAAAAACGAGATCTTTTCAAGAAAATTAGAGATACCATGGGAACATTTCATGCAAAGATGGGCTCGATAAAGGACAGAAATTGTATGGACCTAACAGAAGCAGCGGAGAAGGCAATGGCAAGCCACTCCAGTACTCTTGCCTGGAGGATCCCATGGATGGAGGAGCCTGGTAGGCTGCAGTCCATGGGGTCGCTAGGGGTCGGACACGACTGAGCGAATTCACTTTCACTTTTCACTTTCACACATTGGAGAAGGAAATGGCAACCCACTCCAGTGTTCTTGCCTGGAGAATCCCAGGGACGGGGGAGCCTAGTGGGCTTCCGTCTATGGGGTCACACAGAGTCGGACACAACTGAAGTGACTTAGCAGCAGCAGCAGCAGCAGCAGCAGCAACAGAAGCAGAAGATATTAAGAAGAGGTGGCAAGAATACACAGAAGAACTGTACAAAAAATATCTTCACAACCAAGATAATCACGATGGCGTGATCACTCACCTGGAGCCAGACATCTTGGAATGTGAAGTCAAGTGGGCCTTAGAAAGCATCACTACGAACAAAGCTAGTGGAGGCGATGGAATTCCAATTGAGCTATTTCAAATCCTGAAAGATGATGCTGTGAAAGTGCTGCACTCAATATGCCAGCCGATTTGGAAAACTCAGCAGTGGCCACAGGACTGGAAGAGGTCAGTCTTCATTCCAATCCCAAAGAAAGGGAATGTCAAAGAATGCTCAAACTACCACACAATTGCACTCATCTCACATGCTAGTAAAGTCATGCTCAAAATTCTCCAAGCCAGGCTTCAGCAGTATGTGAACCGTGAACTTCCAGATGTTTAAGCAGGTTTTAGAAAAGGCAGAGGCACCAGAGATCAAATTGCCAACATCCACTGGTTCATGGAGAAAGCAAGAGAGTTCCAGAAAAGCATCTATTTCTGCTTCATCGACTATGCCAAAGCCTTTGACTGTGTGGATCACAATAAACTGTGGAACATTCTGAAAGAGATGGGAATACCAGACCACCTGACCTGCCTCTTGAGAAACCTGTATGCAGGTCAGGAAGCAACAGTTAGAACTGGACATGGAACAATAGACTGGCTCCAAACTGGGAAGGAGTGTGTCAAGGTTGTATATTGTCACCCTGCTTATTTAATTTATATGCAGAGTACATCATGAGGAACGCTGGGCTGGAGGAAGCACAAGCTGGAATCAAGATTGCCGGGAGAAATATCAATCACCTCAGATATGCAGATGACACCACCCTTATGGCAGAAAGTGAAGAGGAACTCAAAGGCCTCTTGATGAAAGTGAAAGAGGAGAGTGAAAAAGTTGGCTTGAAGCTCAACATTCAGGAAACGAAGATCATGGCATCTGGTCCCATCACTTCATGGGAAATAGATGGGGAAACATGGAAACAGTGTCAGACTTTATTTTTGGGAGCTCCAAAATCACTGCGGATGCTGATTGCAGCCAGGAAATTAAAAGACGCTTGCTCCTTGGAAGGAAAGTTATTACCAACCTAGATAGCATGTTAAAAAGCAGAGACATTACTTTGCCAACCAAGGTCTGTCTAGTCAAGGCTATGGTTTTTCCCATGGTCATGTATGGATGTGAGAGTTGGACTGTGAAGAAAGCTGATCGCCGAAGAATTGATGCTTTTGAACTATGGTGCTGGAGAAGACTCCTGCAAGGAGATCCAACCAGTCCATTCTAGAGGAGATCAATCCTGGGTGTTCATTGGAAGGACTGATGCTAAAGCTGAAACTCCAATACTTTGGCCACCTTATGCGATGAGTTGACTCACTGGAAAAGACTCTGATGCTGGGAGGGATTGGGGGTGGGAGGAGACGGGGACGACGGATAATGAGATGGCTGGATGGCATCACCAACTCAATGGACAAGAGTTTGAGTGAACTCCAGGAGTTGGTGATGGACAGGGAAGCCTGGCATGCTGTGATTCATGGGATCGGAAAGAGTCGGACACGACCAAGTGACTGAACTGAACTGAGATATCCCAAGTTAAGGAATTTAGCACTTTTCCAATGTGTGGGAAGATGCAAGTGTCTGGGCTCACTGAAACTGTTCTTTTGATTTCTCAGCTATGTAAGGCCAGTATCCTGTGTTTTCACATCCTGATTTTTCTC
Source organism: Moschus berezovskii (assembly GCF_049115385.1). Taxonomy (NCBI): domain Eukaryota; kingdom Metazoa; phylum Chordata; class Mammalia; order Artiodactyla; family Moschidae; genus Moschus; species Moschus berezovskii. The sequence goes on from NC_142468.1 coordinate 91,202,631, forward strand.
AGGGCTCACCAGCTCATGGTGGAGGCTTGGAAGCACCAATGACTGTAACATTCTTCTTTAGTGATATGCAGGAAATATTTCACTTCTCACTTCCTATTTGGCTTCAAGACCCCTTCATTGATTTTGCTCAGTCGATGAGGATGTAAGCAGTGGTTTTGCTTGAGCCTGAAAGCTCTGTCCCAGTCCAGATGAATGGTGATAAAAGGCAGGTCCAGGCAAGCCCAAGTTGGCTCTCAGCAGCCTGCTTGATGATGTGGGGAAGTGAGGCTCACACACGGGAAGAACAGAGAAAGAGCACATCTATTTTGGTTAAGGTGGCAAGCCTCCATCAAGACAAGAGAAACCCCAGGAAATAATGATGCAGATCATTATCAGGTAAGTTTGCTGTTGACCAACAACGCCCATGTGTGGGATCCTGCAGAATGTACAAATCAGACATTTTCTTCAGGCAAATACAGTGGGGTAAGGATTTAAAAAATATGTTCTTGACAATATAATTCAACTGCTTCCAAAGCTACCTGCCCACCTACCTCCTCTCAACACACACAGGCATATGCACACACACGCGCATATGCACACACACGGCCAGCTTCTTTTTCCCTCTTACACAGCCTTGCAGGCCCTTTGACTCGTGCTGCTTCTGTCTCTAGACCATGGCCCCACGGTGCCTCCAGATCCACAGAGAGGACTGAGCCTCTTGGGCGATGACTTTCAGTGCTAACAGCCTCCCTGGCCTCACAGATGTCCTCATGTTGCCCTTTGGTGACAGAGGGATTGCTGCCTCTATTTTCCTGCCCTAATCATTCCAGGGTCAAGTACCAGACAGCTCAGGAAAGCCCCTGTGCCCCAGAGCCTGCTGGGATTATTGTAAAAACCGGTCCTAAGACTGCATACCCTGCCTTACCCATCTCTCCATGGAAGCTGCAGTAAAGGCTCTTCCCCAGTTTCCTCTCCTGTCTCTGCCTTCTGACTGGGCCCTGGTGTCTCGCCATGTAGACCCGCAAGGTGTGGCATGCCTCCTGTTTCTGGGATCTGTGAGTATAACACACTTCTTCCCTTGTGAAAGTTGTTTCTGTTTCTGCATGTCTTACCCTGCCTGCCAAAACAACAGGTACTTTTGTTACAATCAGCCACACAGCCAAACACTCACTGTGTGTGGATCATCTCATTAAACCTCAGCACAGTCTGTGTGTGTGTGTGCGTTAGTCGCTCAGATGTGTCCGACCCTTTGCAACCCCGTGGACAGGGTTCCTCTGTCCGTGGAATTCTCCAGGCAGTTGAGGTGGGTTTTATTATATTTTGCAGATGAGGAAATGGAGGCCTGAGTACATACGATTAAAATAACAGAGCCAGGATTGAGAAATTAGGCACGCCAATCTGAAAGGCTGTACTCCCAACTTCCCCTCTGATCTGCCTCAATCATTACTGAGCGGTTGTCTTAGTATTGCATTAGCAGGCAGGGGCAGGGTAGTCTGTTGTCCCCAGAAGCTCCCATGTGAGAGCAGAGGTCCGTTGGGAGAAATGAGCTGTGTATCTGGTCTTGGTCCTAAGTGGCCCCTCTTGAGATCTTTAAAGGGCCCATAGAGGAGCTGGCCACTAGGTGGGAGGCAACCTTCTGGAGCATCCTGTCTTGATGGATTTGAAGGGCCCTAGAGCAGCCCCTGCCTAGAACTCTCATCCAGTGATCTGTTTACAATCTCCATCTTCCCCCACCATCTGTCTATCAAGGAGGTTTTAGGTTATGAGCAGCAGATACCAGCTCTGGGTAACTTAAGTAACACTGATCAGAAGACTATTGGTACATTAACAGAATCAATAGAGTAGTTAGAAAACTGGTGTAAGAGTCATCACACACCAAAAGGAAACCGGTGGCTGGAACACAGCAAATTCACCTTCAGGAACAGTGTGATCAGGATGCCGCCTGGGGCCCGTGTCCCCGCACACTCACGGGGGCTACTCCCACATTGCTGTGTGTTCCTGACACTGATTTAAGATTCACCATCAGTGGGCACTTTGGGGGGTGATGGATATGTTCACTGTCTTCATCTATATATAGGTCAAAACATATCAAATTACACATTTGAAATATTTGTAGTTTATTGTATGTACTCTTGCCTTAATAGCACTTTTTAAATCATGGAGTCTGAAGACAGCCCTGTGCCTAGAGCTGGGGGGCGTCAGGGAGGGGAGTGGAAGATAAAATGGAGAATGCGGGACAAAGGTGGACAGGCCAGCTTCATGTAGAGAGGCAGACTGTGGTTCCTCTTCCTAGGTCTTCTAGAGGGTCCCAGATCTCTTACTGGGTCATAGTTTGTCAACAGCAGGTTACATTTGTAGTTGCTGTCAGCTTTGAAGGAATAACTACTACCTCTTCCTTCTTAGGCCTTGTTTTCAGCTCCTCTAACCATCGTTTCCTCACCAAACTTCAGCCTGGGAGGAACAACCTCCCTTCCTTTAGGGGCGGCACTGAGGCAGGTCTCAATGGCTAGAACTGTTGAGGGATGGCATTGCTCAGATGGGTTGTCCCAAAGCAGATAGTGAGGCATGAATTTGTATTAAGCTCCCAGAGGACACAGGTAAGGGGATAGGGAAGCAGGACAAACCCTGGGGACCCTCAGACAAAGGCCTATGAGGGCAGCTTCTGCCAGTCCCACACGGTAGCCTGGAGTGTGAAGAACACTTCAGACGTCCTAGGCTGAGCTGGGCTCTCATGCTGCCGCCCACCACCCACTGGGAGAAGAGGAGGAGGACACCTACTTCCAGGAATGCCCTGAATTCTTCACTTTAACATGGGGCCACTCCAGCAGCCGAGGGCAATTTCCCCCAGGAGAGGTGAGGGTCTACAGTGGGAGGAGGGCAGGGGCCCAGGAATGCAAGGTGGTCAGAGTACAGCACCAACACTGTCCACGACATGCCAGTGTCTCCTGTAAATCCCAGCAAGTCCAGCTCGGTTGATAGAGGTAATGGAAAGGCAACCTCATGTGGGGGAAGGTGAGCCTGAGAGCCCAGAGACCCTAGACTTAATTATCACACAATTCTTTTACTTGGTTGTGTGTTTTCAGCCAGTAGAGCAAACCAGGCTTAGCTACACACATCTGACACATTCTTCCACTGCTCATGTCAGAGGTATTCAGGAATATAATTTTTCAAAAAGTGCTGCACCTTCTATTTTAGTCACTCTGTATTCTGCTGGAGATGTATGGGGTCTCTGCCCAAGGGGGCTGTGGGGTGAGAGGGAGAGCAGGGGGAGTGTGGCGGTCGGTGCTTAGAAAGGCTCTGTTGACTGATTCCAAGGCAGGACTATATGCTGCCTGCACAGGACAGGACATGGAGACTGGAAATGTGAAGATCGTTTAGTTCAGGGGCCTCACTGTACAGAAGCCCAGAAAGGAGAGACTGTCCACTCCTTCAGTGCCTCTCTGTGCCAGGGCTTGTACCAGAACCTGGGAATAGAATGCCAGGATGTCACAGACCCCGACCTTTTAGCTTTTCACCTTGAAATAATTATAGATTCACGGGAAGTTGCAAATGTGGTACAGAAAGACCCCAAGTGCCCTTCACACAGCTTTCCCCAGTGGCAATATCTGGAATAAAACCACAGTGTAATATTAAATCCAGGAAAGTGACATAGGCACAGCCACACAGTTTTCACATGTATGTTCATCTGTGTGTGTTCATGGTGCGTATGTAAGAGTGTGTGTGTGTAGTTCTGTGTATCACACATATAGATTTGTTCCCATCATGACAATCGCGATATGGAGCTTTTGTATCACTGCAAAGGAGCTCTCTCTGAGTCTGCTTCATGGTTGTCCCTACCCACCCCACCCCCACATTCCTGGGCCACTGCTAAACCACTGTCCATCTCAGCCCTTGCTGTTGGTGGGCTCACTTCTTAGGAGGGATAGAGATGCAGAAAGAAATCTTGGTATTGCGTGGGATATTAAATACCTACATAAGTACAGGAATGAAGTTGTACCATGACACTCAGCTGCAATTAATGTCACACTCCTGGTGGTGTCTAAGTCAGGTTGAATGCATTGAAAGGGGACCAGAAATTTCAGTCATTAAAAAGACCAAGTGGCACTGAGTGAGCTGACAAAGAACAGTCTTCAAAGCAGATGACAGAAGGCAAAGTACAGAGCAGTATGTTCTGGCGCACGTGTGTGTGTGTGTGTGTGGCAGCTGTGTAATCAGATGGCATGTGTATACCACCAACACCACTCATAGCATCACCTGTGGAAAGTGAGACCAGCAGCTGAGGTGGGAGGGATGTTTATTCCTCTCCTTGCCTGTTCTCTTGTGCTTTTGCAGTTTTCACTACATGCATGGCTTGTTTTTATTAAAAGGAAATGGAATTATTTTGGACCCTCCTTAAGTAGGAGGAGTGTATCCTGTATAGTCATATCCTTCATATCCTTATATAATCATATCCTTATTTTTTCCTCTCCCTTGGGTTAACGAAAGGCCCTCTAGGGACTTAGCATTCTTAAAAGGGGGTTTTGCAGCCTCTAGTTGCCATGGTAGCTGTTGCTCCTGGTGACACAAGATGCAGGCCTGGCCCTCCCGGCCCTGTGTGCAGGGAGCTTGGAATCCCCACCCGGGGACGATAGCACCCCCACATCACCCTGAGTCTCAGATGTTTAAAAGATGTCTCTGTCAATGCTAGTGTGGGAATGAGTCAGCTGTGTTATTTCAGGAAGACACTGTGTTCAGTGATCTGTGCTGTGCGGTGTACTCTTTCTAAAGACAAATGCTCTTCACCTAAAAACACATTTACCTCTGTCTTACAGCACCAGACCCATTCTCCTCCCCTCCTGGGTAATCTGGTTTAACTGCCTCCAGCTAAACATAAGAGTCCTATTTAGAGGTTGTAGAGGGGCAGCCCATTCTCACACCAGGGTTCCCTCCCAGCACACTCAACTTCCTCTCAGACCCAGAAACAGGAAGAATTGTTTATTGCTTCTTAAGGGACTGGAGACTGCTTACTGACCATAGGAAGAAAACTGAGTTAACTTCCAGTGGGTGGGATACATATCAAGATGGTTATTATTCTTTCCCGGTAAGTCAGTAAGAGCAATATATGACATAAATTAATTTGTTAAAAAAAAAACCTCATGCAACGAGTTGACTCACTGGAAAAGACTCTGATGCTGGGAAGGATTGGGGGCGGGAGGAGACGGGGACGACAGAGAATGAGATGGCTGGATGGCATCCCCGACTCGATGGACATGAGTTTGAGTGAACTCCGGGAGTTGGTGATGGACAGGGAGGCCTGGCGTGCTGTGGTTCATGGGGTCGCAAAGAGTCGGACACAACTGAGTGACTGAACTGAACTGAACTGAAATTCCCATGAAATTCTCCTTCAATAACAGAAAGGTCTCGCTTTTCACAGGTGATACCGTTAGTGGTATTTGTTTGTGTATGTACACATGACATCTGATTGCAGAGCTCATCTCTCTCACACACACCAGAATGTACCATTCAACATTGTGTGTCGACAGAACAAAAGTAAAGTCCAGTGAGAACTGGAGGAGAGAACTAAGTAAGCTCTTCTCTTGGGGAGGAGTGGGCTGGGGAGGGGAACGTTTGTGGTGACCCTTGAGGTGGGGTAGGAGTTCACCAGGTGGAGATACAAGGAGGAGAGCTATCATATCCTTGGTGCTAAAACCAGGGTCCTGAGTCTGTCCAGAGATTTTCCCAACTATGTCATGCTGCCAATGGCCCTGAGCCCTCTTCATCTCAAGGATCAAAGGCATAGGTTCAGGTGAACACAAAGCCTGCAGAGAGGCAAGCCTTCTTGTCAACTGACCAGGATATGTTCAGTCCAGATGGAGCCTGCAGTATGCCGATGTGCGCTGAATTGTCAGATACTCCACTTCTTCTCTAGCAGAACCAGTGTCCTTGGGGACGGCTTGGGGCTGCTGCCCTAAAGTAAGGCCTTGTCATTCATGTGATTTCTGTGGGTGTAAACTAGATAGGGTTAAAGGAAGGAGAGGGAGGGAAGAAAAGAAAGGCAAGGCAAGGTGGAGAAAGCAGGGAAGGCCAGGCAAGTCTACTCTGCGGAAGGTCTCAAGCCACAACTCACAGTGGAAACCAGAGACAGACATCCTTCATGGCCTGATGTTTGAGGCCCACATTTCCTCCCTCTGGGATTCCCAAAGCCTAATGGTTCTTGGCACTTCTTAAAAACAAAAGGCAAAAATAATATTTTAATTACCTCCAACAAAAGTTTGAGTTATAAATACTGACCTTGTTCCAAGAACCAGTTCTTAGGAAATGGGATTAAGACATAAATTTACCGAGTTCCTGGATTCTTTTCCCACTTAGGCCACATGCACTCCACCCTGCCTTCTTCCTGCCTGTGTCTGAGATACAGAGCCCAGCCTCAGGGTTTGTAATCACCCCTTTAGCGTGGAGCCTGGTGGGAAGAGTCTGCGTTAGGGGACTCGGGCTCTAGTTCCGTCTCCACCAACTCCTGAGTGACTGTCAAGAGGCCACATCCACTCCAAGGACTCTGTTTCCCCATCTAGAAAAGAAAGGTTGGCACTTCCTTGGTGGTCTAGTGGTTGAGAATGTGCCTTGCAATGCAGGGACATGGGTTTGATCCCTGGTCAGGGAATTAGATTCCACATGCCAGGGAGCAACTAAGCCCATGTGCCACCACTAGAGAGTCTGTGCACCACAGCAAAGATCCTGTGTGCTGCAACTGAGACCCGATGCAGCCAGGTAAAGAAATGAATAATGTTTTAAAAAAGAAAGAAAAGGTTACACTAGATCTTTCATAGGAAAAAAATCTGCATACACAATTTTAGGGAGGTGAATCGGTTAAAATTTTACCCAAGTAAGTAAAAACTTTAAGTGTTTGGAAGTCATGGAACAAATCATCTTAAGGCTATGTGCTGTGCTGTGTTCAGTCGCTCATTCATGTCCGACTCTGCAACTCCATGGACTGTAGCCCACCAGGCTCCTCTGTCGATGGGGATTCTCCAGGCAAGAATACTGGAATGGGTTGTCATGCCCTCCTCCAGGGGCTCTTCCCAACCAGACCAGGGATCGAACACTGGTCTTCCGCATTGCAGGTGGATTCTTTACCATCTGAGTCACCAGGGAAGGCCAAGAATACTGGAGTGGGTATCCCTTCAGTTCTCCAGGGGAAGTTCTTCAGGGGAACTTCTCGATCCAGGAATTGAACTGGGGTCTCCTGCATTGCCAGACAGATTCTTTAGCAGCTGAGCTACCAGGGAAACTCCTTCAAGGCTATATCCAGATCTAACTTCAATATGTCTTTAGACTTCTCCACACTCAAAAGTGGAAGCAGAGTGGGGAGGAGGGAGGTGGCTTGTCTTCTATAGCTGGGTCCCTGCAGCAACCCTCCCACCATTGCCCTCTTTTATAAAAGGAGAGTGTCTCACACATGTCTTCTACCTCTTGGGCTGGAATGGTGGTGGTAGCAGCAGCTGGCCCTCGTTGCGTGTGTCTCTGATGGCTGGAGCAGTGAAGGAATTTCCTGTACTAAGGGTGTAGACAGGGGTGGGAAGAGAGTGGGGTAGCCAAGGACAAGAGGTTCTCGCCCAGCCCCTAGGTCCTTCCCCACCCTCTCTGAAGAATAGCCCGCTCCAGAAAGGAGAGGGAAGGGAATCAGGAGCATGTGTCCAGTGGGACCCACTGGAATGTGTACTTGCAGGGTCTCAGTGGAGCCCATACCCTCATGGGAGTAAGTCTGGTGTTACTGAGTCCAAGCTCATCCTGCTTACTGCACAACAGGCCAATCAATGGAGAGATGAGTTGTTGGGCCCAGAATAGCAATTTTATTCAGAAAGACAGCAGACAAGAAGATGGTGGACTAGAGTCACAAAGAACCATCTTGCCCAGGTTTGGATGCTAGTTTGTTTGTTTGTTTCTTAAATAGAACAAAGAGGGGGAGGTAAGGAGGTAAAGTAAAAAGAAGGTGATAAGCTGTTGCGTGTATTTCCTGGTTCTGGTCAGACTCCAGAGGGAATGTATTATTTCTTCTTGCCTGCAGCCATTCACAGGTGGGTGTGGTCAGGGGGTTTCCTATGAGCTAAGCAAAGGTATCTTAGCTTAACGCTTAGGTATTTCTTGGCACAGTTCCTTGTTATTGTTTACTGGCTAAGTCGTGTCTGACTCTGACTCCCATGGACTCTAGCTTGCCAAGATCCTCTGTCTATGGGATTTCCCAGGCAGGAATATTGGATTGAATAGCCATTTCCTTCTCCAATGGAATCTTCCCTATTCAGGAATTGAACCCGTGTCTCCTGCATTAACAGGTAGATTTTTTTTTTTTTTTTTTACCACTGAGCCACCAGGGAAGCCCGCAGGGTTCCCAGAGATGGGCAGTTATGTATACTTTAAGCTACAGGCAACATCCCTTTAGTAGCAAAAGCAATTCAACAGAAAGGTTAAAGTGAAAGAAACTTCCAATATGGAGTCAGATTTGTTTTTCCCTATTTCATGAGCAGTCCCTTTCTACAGGTAAGAAAAGTTAGGAACAGGGAAAGGAAGCACGTTGGCTTCAGGCATCAAGTGGTGAGCCCAAAATACCCATTCCGAGGGTGGTTGGATGAGAAGGAGCATCAGGACCATGGCCCCTGGAGGAAGCAGTTGGGGTCACACGCACTCACCGATTCCTGCTTCAGAAAGACAAGCCAGGATGCTTTTGCTGGGATTTGGGAAACAAAGGAGGTGGTTGGGAATAATGCAGACAGCCTTCTGAATGAGTGAGAATGAACTGAGTGTCTGTTCCGGGACGGGCACTTCCTCCTCGGGTGTTTCAGTTAGTCCTCAAACATGTGCTCTGGCAGGCGGGGCAGACACACCTCCACCCGCCCCGCACAGAGCTCGGAGAGGGCCAGAGGGCTTCCAGGGAGGGCAGAGCTCCAGTCCAGCTCAGCCCCTCTCCCTCACAGGTCTCGCTCCTATCAAGGGGCCCATTGGCCACACCTGCCGAGCAGCTGATCGTCCTGTGTGATTTCCTGGAGTACAGTCAGCCCACTCCCCGTCCCATGCCCAGTGCTGGGTATGGAGGAGACGCTCAGAAGCAGAGCTCAAGTGTTTTCCAGCCTATTTAAAAGTAACGGAAGCCGCTGTTGTGAATTGGTCTCCCCACTCCTCTTTCCAGCTACCAGAGTGTGCCAGAGTGACTTCCAATAGCTCAGTGGGAAAATAAATCTTTCCCTTTCTCAGGAAATTATACCTCAGGGGGTCCTAGGGAAAGAACACTGTGCTGGGAGTCTTGCAGTGGATCAGCCACAAGCCTGCTGGGTACCACAGTTTACCCGTCTGGGCCATGCGAGTGCTTTTGTTGTGGCTAAAGGCCTCTTCAGGACCCACGAACTCTGACTCTTTTGTGGTCAGAGATGTCTCTGACCAGAAGGAATTCCCTTCTAGGCTTGCTGCCCAGAGGCAGCCCTGCTCAGGCCCCATCTCTGTGGTCCTTCCTGCTTTTCTACTTAAAAATAGTCTTCACTAGGCTATGACCAGATAAAAGAGACACATGCAGCTGGAACTTGCTGGCCAGAGACTGTCACTATTAACTCCTGCCTGCTGGTTACAGGTGAATTATATCAGGTCCCACGGGGAATCATAGCAGGGACATAAAGAATAAATGGGCTTCCCTGGTAGCTCAGATGGTAAAGAATCTCCTGCAATTCAGGAGACTTGGGTTCAAACCGTGGGTTGGGAAGATTGCCTGGAGTAGGAAGTGGTAACCCACTCCAGTATTCTTGCCTGGAGAATTCCATGGACAGACCACGGGGTCACAAAGAGTTGGACACAACTGAGCGACTAACACTATCACTATCAAAGAATAAATAAGGAATATGAGTTCTGTGAGGGCAGCAATCGTGGATCATCTATTTATCGCAAGGATGGCATGGAATATTTCTTAAAGGAAAAACCTGAGTGAAATAGTGAATGAGTGGAGGTGATTCCTACTTAGAGCTGATAGGCATGTTGGGGAGAGAAGAGATATATACACGAAAAGTTAAATAATGACCTAAGGACCAAATCCCCACCCCCACCCCTGCCCATACAAAGCAATGGTATGAGATGTTGCAAGACAGCATGTGTTCAGCCAAATCTATGGGCAGGAACACAGTGTAATTAACTCTGGGTTGGGGACAGCAGGAAGAGCCTCCAGAAGAAGGTGGACTTTGGGCCGGATCTTGAGGAATGAGCCCAGTTTGAGGGGTGTGGTGTTCCTGCAAAGATTCTGTGTTGAAAATGAGCAAAACATGCTCAAGTTTTCCAACAGAGGCTGTGTCTCTGCTTCGAGAGATGGGATACTGGGCAGGACTGATGGAGCTCAGAGTTCCAGACTCTGCCCCTTAGTTTGTCTGATAGATGAAGCTCAGAATATCTGCCCCACTGGGATCTTGTTGGGATTTCCTGGGATGTATTTGCACAAGCATTTTGTTCTGGGAAATGTTTTATAAATATCCATTGTAACGCCAAGGAGAAACTTGTTGCTTGAGGCAGGCACAGTGTTGGCTCTCTCCACATTTTCCTCAGGCTGAGGGCAGCTACTCAAGGTCCCAAATGCTGACCAAATTGGTAACCAGCTCTTGGAGCCCCATGGTTATACATGAGAGGAAGAAAATAGGTCCCAGCCTTCCAGAGCTTAAAGAGGAGATAAGAAAACCTGGTGAAAACTTACTATCCTCTGAGATTTTGTTTATCAGTTTCAAAGGATGATAGAACTTGCTGGAATGATATTAGGTCAACTTAACTGAGGTCATTTCAACCCCAGAGGGGTGAGACGAGGGTGGGGTGATAGGCCATATTTAATCTCATTAAAGAGAGGCCCAGTGACATCAGCAGGAAGACAGAGCCTCTGTCTGCTTTTCTCGGCCCCAGGAACAGCACCTGTGAGCCTCTCTCCCAGACACAGAGTGTACAGTGTGGATGAAGTGAAGGGTTAGTCACTCAGTCCTGTCCGACTCTGTGCGGCCCCATGGACTGTGGCCTGCCAGGCTCCTCTGTCCATGGGATTCTCTAGGCAAGAATACTAGAGTGGGTTGCCATTTCCTCCTCCAGGGGATCTTCCTGACCCAAGAATTGAACCTGGGTCTTCTGCATTGCAGGTGGATTTTTTTTACCATCTGAGTCACCAGGGAAGCCCAATGTGGATGAGGTCAATTTTAATGGCTTTAAACATGTATATCCCTGTGACTGCTCTTACAGTGTGTCTCAAGGCAGGGAGAACAGGAGAATATCTCCACTGAGCAGATGAGGGACTGGATCTAGGACAGGGGATGTGACTTTCCTAGGCCAGAAAGTGAGTTAAGCTGGCAGTGGAAGCCCCTTCTCCTGATTAATGCCTGGAGCTGGTTCATTTCCTGCTGGCCCTGGTTAGAACTGAGTTGGGCGTTGGGAATGGTTGATTGAAGTCGGGGGATTCCTCTGTGGGATGCTGATGTGGTTAGCCCACTAAGCGGCATGCTTGCTCAGTCATGTCCGAATCTTTCCAACCCCATGGACTGTAGCCTGCCAGGTTCCTCTGTCCATGGGGTTCTCCAGGCAAGAATACTGGAGTTGGTAGCCATTCCCTTCTCCAGGTGATCTTCCTGACCCAGGGATCGACCCCAAGTCTCCTGCATTGCAGGCAGATTCTTTACTGCTTGAGCCACTGGGGAAGCTCAGGCCTGCTGAGTCATTCACTAAATATGGACGGATGGACTGTTACAGTCCAAGCGCTGCTCTAGTGTTGAGATCCATTCAAGAATGAAACAGACACAAGTCATGGAGCTTCCATTCTAGTGTGGGGGAGGCAGACCAGAAACAATAAGAAAGCACATCATACAGCATACTGGAAGATGGCACACGTCATGGAAAGAACAGGGTAGATCAGGGTAATGGGAACCAGTAGTTTGGGGTGGGTGAGATGCAACTTTAAGACAGGATGCTCAGGGTAGACTTCATTAAGAAGATGTGAGGTGAGTGAAGGCTTGAAGGAGGTGAGCGACTTAGCCAGGTAGATCTCTGTAGGAAGAACGTTCTGGGCAGAGGGAATGGTCAGTGCAACATCCCTGGGGCAGAAGTGTGCCCCAGGAGATACTGAGGAGGCCAGTGAGGCTGGAGCTGAGTGAGCGAGGGGAGAGCCTGGGATGAGGGCATGTGGGTCATGGGGTCATGTCATGGTAGGGGTTATGGAGGGCTTTGTGGTTATTCTAAGTGGGATAAGAGCAGGGGAGTACTCATCTAACTTGTGTTTGAACAGGATCCCCAGGGCAGCCACATAGAGAACAGACTCTAAGGCAATGATGGTGGAACAGAGGGTGAGTTAGGAGGCTGTCACCATGGTCCAGGTGAGCAGTGATGGTGCCTCCGGCTAGGCTTGGACCTGTGGAGGGGCAGTGAGATTCTGTATCTGTTGCTAATGTAGAAGTATAAGCTACAAGATTGGCTTGTGGGTTAGATACCAGACATGTAGGAAAGACAGGAATAGGTGAGTACTCCAGAGTGCTGAGGTGGATGGGGGAGGGGTCATTTTACTGAGATGGGAAGACCAGCTGGCTCAGAGTTAGGGATCTGTGAATCCAGTTTTGGATGTGTTAAATTTTAGATGCAGATTGACATCCAAGTGGAGATAGTAACTTGGCAGTTGGAATCACTGGACCACAGTTCAGGGCCAAGGTTGGAGATGGAGACATGCACTTGTAGATGAACTAGTTAACTTAACAAGGAAGTTATTAGTTTAGATAGAAAAGATAGGCTAAACCCAACTTACGAAGGCCACATAAAAGAGCAGAATCTAGGGACTTCCCTCGTGGTCCAGTGGTTGAGACTCCACACTGCCAGTGCAGGGGGCCTGGGTTTGATACTTAATCAGGGAACTAGATCCCACATGCTGCAACTAAAGATCTCACATGCCACAGCTAAGACCAGGCAGAGCCAAATAAATATATATTTTTTAAAAAGACCAGGATATATCAGTAAGTGAGGATACTGAAAAGGAGACAGTGTTAGAAACCAGAAGAGGGTGGGATTCAGGAAGTCAAGAGAGGACAGAGGTTCAGGAAAGGAACTCACCTTCATCAAATGCTGCTGTGACCCCTGGGCTTGGAGGGATAGAAACCTGATTGGAATGGGTTCCAAAAAAGGGGGGGAAATGAGACTGAGTATAAGCAACTCTTTCCAGAAGCTTTGCTATTAAGGAGAAACTGGGCCCTAGCTGGAGAAAGAACGATCCAGCCGAGAAGAGGAAAATGCTGCCGAAAGCACGGGGTCACCATCCTTGAATGGGCGAGGGGATGCAGGCTCCAGGGCACAGTTGGCCACAGGGAGGAGCACAGGTGGGTGGCCCATTGCCTCCTGCACAGCTTGTCAGCGTGTCAGCTGCTTTTCCTGACTCATCCAGGCAGAGGGAGGTGGCCGTAGCAGTGCTCCCACTCTACAGCAAGCAGAGACAATCCAGGCGCTACAGACTCAGAGCTTAACATCAGCCTCAAGAGCTAAATCATCTATTATGGGCTGGAGTGAAGACATCACGCCTTTGACAAAAAATGTAGAAGAAAAATGCTTTCTGGCAAAAAGCAACCAGTTGGGAGCATGGCGTGTAATGAAGTGCTGTGTCCCCTCTAAATATGGGGAGGGAGGTGGGAGGGGGGTTCAAGATGGGGAACACATGGACACCCAGGGCAGATTCATGTCAATGTATGGCAAAACCAATACAATATTGTAAAGCAATTAGCCTCAATTAAAATTAAAAATAAATAAATAAAATTTTTTTAAAATTGATAACCAACAAAGACCTACTGCATAGCACAGGGAACTCTGCTCAACATTCTGTAATAACCTAAATGGGAAAAGATTTTGAAAAAGAATAGATACAAGTATATGTATAACTGAGTCACTTTTCTGCACACTTGAAGGTAACACAACATTGTTAGTCAACTATACTCCAATATAAAATAAAAAGTTAAAAATAAAGAAAAAATTCCATAAATAAAAGCAAATTTCTCAAAAAAAAAAAAAGGAAAATATGTCCTACTTTACTCAGAAAAATGAGGGAAAGAGGTTTTCATATTTTTCCTTTCATGATGGTATTTCACTTTGTAACTAATCAGACTAAGGCAAATAAAAATTGAAAGCCGTAATTTTTTGCCAAATGGACAAATATTTTAAAGAATAATTCTTAGTATTCAAAAGTGTTTGGTAAAATAGACATTTTCTTCAAACATGGGTGGGAGTGAAAAATTGGTTTAAGATCTTTGAGAAGCAATTTGGCTATTGGTTGTAACCCAAAGACTTAGAAAGTTTCATATTTCAGTAATTCCTCTTTTGGGAATGCCATCTAGAGAAGTGACTGGAAATTTGAACAAAGATTTAGTAACAAGATTTCTCACAAATTTGTTTATAGTAATGGAATAAATATAAGAAAGTTAACTGTCCAAACACGGAAAACTAGTTTACAACATTCTGACATCCCTAGTCAGGGATCTAGTTCCCTGACTAGTTTACAACATTATAGTCATAAGCAATATGACCATTTAAACATGGTCATATTTAATAGTATGGAGAAATGTAAATGCTGGTAAGTGAAAAGAAGTTACAAAATTATTCCAAGTGAATTATTCAATACTATTTTAGGAATTGTACATCTACTCTTCAATTATGTGTAGACTTTTTTCCCGTGGTCATGTATGGATGTGAGAGTTGGACTGTGAAGAAAGCTGATCGCCGAAGAATTGATGCTTTTGAACTGTGGTGCTGGAGAAGACTCTTGAGAGTCCCTTGGACTGCAAGGAGATCCAACCAGTCCATTCTAAAGGAGATCAATCCTGGGTGTTCATTGGAAGGACTGATGCTGAAGCTGAAACTGCAATACTTTGGCCACCTCATGCGACAAGTTGACTCACTGGAAAAGAGTCTGATGCTGGGAGGGATTGGGGGCGGGAGGAGACGGGGACGACAGAGAACGAGATGGCTGGATGGCATCACCGACTTGATGGACATGAGTTTGAGTGAACTCCGGGAGTTGGTGATGGACAGGGAGGCCTGGCGTGCTATGATTCATGGAGTCACAAAGAGTCGGACACGACTGAGCGACTGAACTGAACTGAAAAGTTTTCTTATTTATTGAATTATTTAAATTTTTAATAACCATTTTCTTCTCCATATTTCTAGTTGTGTTTTCTTGATACCAATTGGGCTGGTTTAATTTCTGCCCAGTTTTATTTAAGTTCTTATTCTTTTTTTTAAACAGATGTTTTTCTTTCCTTTCTTTGAGGATTCTAAATATGCTTAACATCTATTATTTTCACTTCTTATAGAATGAAATCCCCCTATTGTTGGTTTGATTGGCTGTCTTTTAGTACAGTGCTCTGCCAAAAGACTTACTTTCGGTTTTAGGTTAAGACGATTCATCAGCAAAATACCACTCTGCACTTAAGTAATCAAGAAATAAGTATTTATTATACTGACAGTCAGACATCCTGGAAGGTGAAGTCAAGTGGGCCTTAGGAAGCATCACTCTGAACAAAGCTGTGGAGGTGATGGAATTCCAGTTGAGCTATTTCAAATCCTGAAGGATGATGCTGTGAAAGTGCTGCACTCAATATGCCAGCAAATTTGGAAAACTCAGCAGTGGCCACAGGACTGGAAAAGGTCAGTTTTCATTCCAGTCCCAAAGAAGGGCAATGCCAAAGAATGTTCAAACTACTACACAATTGCACTCATTTCACATGATGGCAAAGTAATGCTCAAAATCCTCCAAGCCTTCAATCCAGGCTTCAACAGTATGTGAACCAAGAACTTGCAGATGTTTGAGCTGGATTTAGAAAAGGCAGAGGAACCAGAGATTAAATTGTCAACATCCATTGTATCATAGAAAAAGCTAGAGAATTCCAGAAAAACATCTACTTCTGCTTTATTGACTACACTAAAGCCTTCAACTTTGTAGATTACAACAAACTGTGGAAAATTCTGAAAGAGATGGGAATACCAAACCATCTTACCTGCACCCTGCGAAACCTGTATGCAAGTCAAGAAGCAACAGTTAGACCTGGACATGGAACAACGGACTGGTTCCAAATTGGAAAGGGAGTACATCAAGGCTGTATATTGTCACCCTGCTTATTTAACCAATATGCAGAGTACATGATGTGAAATGTACTGGGCTGGATGAAGCACAAGCTAGAATCAAGATTGACGAGAGAAATATTAATAACCTCAGCTATGCAGATGACACCACCCTTATGGCAGAAAGTGAAGAGCTTCTTGATGAAGGTGAAAGAGGAGAGTGAAAAAGTTGGCTTAAAACTCAACATTCAAAAAGTGAAGATCATGGCATCCAGTCCCATTACTTCATAGCAAATAGATGGGGAAACAATGGAAACAATGTCAGACTTTCAGAGCTCCAAAATTACTGCAGATGGTGACTGCAGCCTAAAAATTAAAAGACGCTTGAACCTTGGAAGAAAAGGAATGACAAACCTAGACAGTATATTAAAAAGCAGAGACATTACTTTGCCAACAAAGGTCTATATAGTCAAAGCTATGGTTTTTCCAGTAGTCATATATGAGTGTGAGAGTTGGGCCATAAAGAAGGCTGAGCTCTGAAGAATTGATGCTTTTGAACTGTGGTGTTGGAGAAGACTCTTGAGAATCCCTTGGACAGCAGGGATATCAAGCCAGTCAATCCTAAAGGAAATCAGTCCTGAATATTCATTGGAAGGACTGATTCTGAAGCTGAAGCTGAAACTCCAATACTTTGGCCACCTGATGTGAAGAGCCAACTCATTGGAAAAGACCCTGATGCTGGGAAAGATTGAAGGCAGGAGAAGGGGATGACAGAGGCGAGATAGTTGGATGGCATCACCGACTCAATGGACATGAGTTTGAGCAAACTCTGGGAGATGGTGAGGGACAGGGAAGCCTGGTGTGCTGCAGGCCACAACTGAGCAACTGGATAACAAAAAAGCTCAAATATTTCAGTAAAAATTACTTTTTTAAATCGAGTGAACTCTATGACCCTGAAGTCTCTCTAGTCCTGAGTTTAAGAAAAGCAAATAAAATCTAATAAACTAAACCGAAAAGACTGAACTAGATTGTTGTCATCACATCGTAAAACCCGGACAGTTCCCCCTGAAGAAAAACAGATGCTCTTTATCCTTTCTGATACTCTGTCTTAAACCATTTGGACCCAATAGATTTGATCTCTTGCCACATTGGAAGGGAAGCACTTGCCAAGGTCACCAGATAAGTTCCACAGAACTCCTCTTCCCTTGGGACTTAGTCAAATGAGAACTGCTGAGCCTGTGAGCAGAGGAGCATGTGGGTGACAGCAGAGGGATTTGAGGGAGCATTTCAGGTTCAGGGGCTACCTTGACAGTCACTCAGGAGCCCTTTAGATATTCCACCAGGGGCCAAACAATTGGAGAAACGTCTTTAAAACAAAGCAATAATTATTTCCCTCATTTTGGAAATGAACCAGGATCATCTAAAATAACCAATAGGAGGTCCTAATGTGCAACAGATGTCTAGGAGTATCAGCCTGAGCTGACATCTTACCAGACAGGAGAAAAAGTGAAAAGCACTTGGAATTGTAATTTCAGGATGGCCTTATCTAAATGAATGCACAATTTCTTTTTATATTTTAACAAACAGAGCTTTCAGACCACCAATTTCCCCCAGACCTCTTGGACAGAAACCCCTTGCAGATGACTGTCCCAACTAATTTTTACACAGGACACTGGGTCCGAGTTGCACTCCCCACATGATTAAATGCAATCTCCAGATTGAATTCTTGCTGAGCCACCTAGACATGTTACTTCACTTCTCTGAGTTTCACTTTCCACATCTGCAGAGTGATGATGCTAACACCCCCAAGCAGGGCTAGGTTACATATTCAATTAGGCACCATGTGTGAAGTCCTCAGCACTTTTGTTGGTAACTGATGGGACTGTGGGCCATGAAGTCTCATGGAGCACTTTTTTTCATGGTGCATTTCTAGATCGCCTACCTGCCCAATCTCCTTGAGGGAGGGAAAGCGGAAGGTACTGGACTGGATGGAATATAGCCAACATCATTCCCAGGAAAAGGCTTGCCCCACTGAACACCAGGCTTCCTTCTTAAAATTTCTCTGAAACAAGCTGGCCACCAGACAGCACATGGCTCAGTGAGCAGCTGTGGGTGTGAGCAGCTTTTTAGGAAAGGCAGGAAGAGTAGCTGGGGAGAGATAAACTGTGGGCTTCAGGACGCAGGCTGCTGTACGGACAGCAGCCTTTCCGGGACCTGTGGTCTAAAAGACAGTGAAGAAGATGAGTGCGCCGGGAGACACAGCCTGGACAGACTCTGAAGGCTTCAGAGGGTGAGTGGCTCATTTGTCTCACTTTCCATGCCAGGGACAAGGGAAAGGCAGCAGTGCTTATTCTTTTGGGAGTCCACAAAGGGTCGACTACCTGTGGCAGACGTAAGGAGACCCGAGCCTGCTCTTGTCTGGTTACTAGCAAGCTGTACAATCTTGAGCAAGTCACCTGCCCTCTCTGGACCTGTTTTCTCATCTATAAAATAAGGAATTGGCCAAGTCTAATAACCAGACTAATAACCATACCTAACATTTGTGCAGTGTTACCAGTTTCACTTTTGAAATAGAATCTCATTGGGTCCCCGTGGCAACCCTTGGTTGAAGGATTGACTGTCACATTTACAGATGAAGAGGGCTTCCCAGTTGGCACTAGTGATAAAAAAACCCACCTGCCAATGCAGAAGACGTAAGAGACATGGGTTCGATTCCTGGGGTGGGAAGATCCCCAGGAGAAGGAAATGGCAACCCACTCCAGTATTCCTGCCTGGAGAACCCCATGAACAGAGGAGCCTGGTGGGCTACAGTCCATGGGTGTGCCAAGGGTTGGACATAACTGAAGTGACTTAGTACACACGAACACACAGATGAGGAAACTCTTACACACTGGGGCCAGTGGACCTAAGAACCTGGTCTCCTGGGGACAGTTCTGGCCTCTTGTCAGCACCAGGGTCCCCTTAGCTCTGAAACCTGCAGATTCCTGGTGTTTTGTAGAGGACGACCTCCTTTTCCCCACCCTCCCTCACTTTTTACTTCCCACCAGTTGTCTCTTCTCCAGCCCCTTTGCAGAGTTTCTTTTCTCATCCTGTAGGCCAGGCACACTAATATTTCTGAGACGAGGGAGGTTAACATTTGATACCCGACTCCCATGCTCCCTGCGTTAGCAGTTGTGTGCAGCCTGTTTCCTAGAATTCGCTCTGCTTTGTGGAATGTCTTCCTGTGGGGTCCCAAGAGAAGCAGTAGGTGAGACTATTTAACCCTCAGGGCCGTGCTTCTCCAGGTGAGAGCATGGACCACTTTGTGTGGGTCACAGTCAGTCAGGGGGCTGCCTACATATGCAGATTCCTGGGCCCTGCCCCGAATTTGGTGAATCAGAATGGGCATTTCACCAGCTTCCCCTGTTTCTGACAAGCACTAACCAGGGTTTGAGAACCATGCTCTTAGGAGACTGCCCTGTTGGGCTGCAGAGGGCTGTTGATAGACTTCTTAGAAGTGAACCATACTTATATTACTAAAATAAGTCCTTCCTGATGATGATGATAATTGATTTTTACTTTCTGGCCATGCCATGTGGCATGTGAGATCTTAGTTCCTCGACCAGGGATCGAACTCTCACCCCCTGTAGTGGAAGCTTGGAGTCTTAACCACTGGACCACAGAGAAGTCCCTAATTTTTTAAGTAAACTTTAGGATTTAACTAGGTTATATTTTAGAGTTTTGCATCTCTATAAGTGAAACTTGTCTAGAATGTTCTCTTTCAGCATGCTGTCTTCAGTGGGATTGGGTAATGATAGCTTTGTAAAATAAACTAGGGATCTTACCATCATTTTCCACAATCTGAGATGGTTTGACATTGGACTTATTTTCTGAAGATTAGAGAAAGCTCAACGGTGAAAACAAGCTGGGCCTGGCATTATTTTAAATGTTGACATTTAACCCCCTTACTAACTATTTAAATGATTATTGGTCTGTTCAGAGTGTTACTTCTTGAAATTAATTCATTTCTCTATGTTCACCAATCACTTGCACACAATACTCATATTTCTGTAGCCATTTTCTGGATTCTATTGCCTTTCTCAATATTAATATTTTATTTTTTCACTTTCTCTGATCATGCTTTTTACTTAGTATTTTCATAGAACCAACTTGCTTTTTTCACTATGTGCGTGCATGCTTCGTTGCTCAGTCATGTCCGACTGTTTATGACTCCGTGGACTGTAGCCCTCCAGGCTCCTCTGTTCATGGGATTCTCCAGCAAGAGTACTGGAGTGGGTAGCCGTTCCCTTCTTTAGAGGATCTTGCTAACCCAGGGATCAAACCTGGTTCACCTTCATTCTGCATTGCAGGTGGATTCTTTACCATCTGAGCCACCAGGGAAGCCCTTTTTTCACTACACTGAGGTATAATTGATGTACGATTATTAAAATGAACAATTTGATGAGTATTGACATATGCGTGCATCTGAAAAGCCATTGCTGTAACCAAAATCAGTTTACCATTTTGACCTTTTTTTTCAGTTTCTAGTTTCTTAATTTCAGATTTTATACTTGAGTCTATCCTTCTATTCGTGTATGTGTATGTTTTATTCTTTTTCTAGTTTCTTAAGTGAAAGTTAGCCCATTTATTTCTTTTTTCGAAAGGTTATACTCCATTTAACATTATAAAATATTGGCTGCATTCCCTGTGTTGTACAGTATATCCTTGTAGCTTCTTTTATACATAGGAGTTTGTGCCTCTTAACCCCTCACCTCTGTCTTTCCTCTCCACCTGTCCTCCCCCTGCGGGTAAACACTGTCCTCTGTATCTGTGGATCTGTTTCTTTTCCATTATGTTCACAGTATGTTTTGGTTTTTACATTCCGCATAAAAGTGATAACATAAAACATTTGTCTTTCTCTGATTCATTTCACTTTAACTCATTTATTTTTAATCTTATTTATATATACTAATAATTCTAATAATTCTAATTTTTTGTGGCAGTTGTATTCTGTAAAGTCACCACAAACCCTGAATGAGGAAATTCTGTACCTTTATTCCTAGGGAAAATAAATACAGGATTTTGTTCCTTCCAGCTGATGGGCACAAAGTTTTCATATAATGATCAATACATGATTTTGTTTTGTGTGTGTCTCTGTTTAAAGACTCCTTTAAAAGCAGACATTGTTGGTTCGTTAACACAGACCTTACGGTCAACAGCACTAGAACGCGTGTCTGGGCACAGCTTACCTAACAAGGTGGTTTCTGCATAAGGCAGATCACAGCTTTTGTGCTTAGGACACTGGACAATACTTTGTGTTACTCCCGGGGGCCATTTTAAAGAGCAAAATCACCAATGAAGAGTGCAAAAATGTGAAACACACAACACTAAATAGATTGTGGGAAAGCCACTTGTTTATAGTCTGAGAGCTGAGACAAGCAGGCAGATTGTTGCCTGTGTTGGCCTCAACGGGAAACATGCCCATCAAGTGGCTCAAATGCATGCCCATTGCACCCATGTCCATGGTGACCTCAGAAATGCTGCAAGTATTGATTTGGGGTTACAAATAAAGTTTAGCCAGTCGGCTTATTTCGCTGTATGGAACCTGCAGATAACGAGGATTGATTATAGCTAAATTATTTAAAGTTATATTAAACTCACGGGATATAGACAAAAGCCGTTCTCACAAAGGAAATTTAGAGAATAAGATGACATAAATTCTCACTCATTGACTCATCATTGACTCAAGTTTGGATTGCTGGGTTCTGATGCCACAGAAAGTGTTAATCTCTGTTCTCATCACAGCATAGCTAGCCCATCTGTGAGGGTTTAAGGTGGCTGTTGCCCTTGTGACATTGCTGATACATCCCAGACCTGGAGAGTCAAGCCCTCGGTCTCAGCCCTTGCATAGCTTATACTTGAAATGTTCCAGGCAGAGGGTGGAGGTTCTTGGGTGTGATGGGAAAAGCACTGGCCTTGGAGTTGACCTGCTGAATAAATTCTTCTGAATAACTGAAGTGCTCTGAGCCTGTTTCCTCCCTGTAAAATGTCTTAGGGAGGAAGGAAGCTCAGAGCACTCTAGTATTTTACATTTAGTAACAAGGACCAAAGCAAAGAGTGAGTGGGAAGAATTCGGAACAAAGTAAAGAGCCGGGTAAATGTGAGGTGGGATGTCACTGTTACCATGTTAATAACACCCATGGAGCGAGCCATTCTCTGAACTTAAGCCCATAGTCTGAGGTCCAGTTCACTGGGGCCCTGTCATCCCAGAACCTAAAGAGACTTAAGCCTGGGTCAGCCAATGCCCTAGATGGAAGGAAGAGACTTAAAAATATCAAGAAGCAGCTGTGGGGAAGCACTGCTCCCACCCTGAAGCTAGTTCAACCATATGGGAAGCCCGAGACCCCAGCTGGAGGAAGACAGAGGTCCTGAGGTGGCCTCCTGAGCCCTTGGACACCCCAAACCCACACACCTGTCTCCTTTGTCTCCCAGCACCATGAGTGCCGAGGAGGACGCCAAGTGGCTTCAGTGGGTGACGCACCAGTTTAAGACCATTGCAGGAGAAGATGGGGAAATCAACCTGCAAGACTTCAAAAACGCCCTGAAGGTGAAAGAGGCAAGTGTCTGCTCCAGAAGTGGGGACCCCATGCCTATATTTTGTAGAGGAAGAGCAATCTGGTTTGCAGGACACAGTACCTTACAAGGAAGGAAAAGGTGCTTCTCAGATTCCTCTGGGCTTGAGGCTCTACTCCTTATCAGGGCCAGAGAATATTTCTGTCTCTGTTACTGGGGCCCTTCCTTCCATGGTGGTAGCCATGGCCTCCTGGGATCTTCCAAACAACACATGAAGTTGGAAATCAGTAGCTTGTCAAATTGTAAGAAATATTATTGACCTTACATTTACCGCCAGCCTCATGGGCAGAGGTGATGCCAAGACTTAAGGTTCCTGCCAAAAAAACAAATTTTTCCGTGGTTTGCATCCATTAAAGGCCTGTTTGCACTGCCACGCCATCCCCAGTCCTCTCTCTCGGTGTCATAGATCCTCTGCTCATCCCCAGAACAGCCTGCCTGCCTGACAAAAAGTGGAGACATTAGCAGAGAGGAGGGTGGAGTGAGCCTGCAAATGCCAACCTCTCCACAGGTGTCCTCTGGGCTGGCCTCTTGTGGTGGCCTGTATCCTTGATGGGAGTGAGACAAGGAGCATTTGAATCCCCTTGTTTTGATGGGAGGGCCCCTCACTTGCTGGTACCAGGGGCACTGCTTTGAACTCTAAACACTCTGTCCTTTCATAGTCAATATGGGGAAGGGAAAAAAGGCCTTCTGCCTAATAGGGGCTGTAAGATACCTTAAGATGAAGGCCATTCAGGATGGTAGAATATCAGGAGAGTGATAAAGGCATTACTAAAGGGACCCAGGTGAAAAAGAGTGAAGCCAAGGCAGGGTTGACTGCCCACAGTGGACCTCACGCTTGTGAACTTAGATCAGACACTAAAGCCCTCAGGCTCCTCTCCTTGTCTCAAGGAGTGGATCTTGGCCTGGCATATCTGTGACCCTGACCCAACCTGTCTTCTTAATTTTTGTGTTTTCAGCGCCTAACATGAGGCCTGCCTGGTAAGCAGGGGCTTGTTCAGATATGATTCTTGAATGAATGAATGGTTGAATGATGATGAATGGAGTGAACATTTTAGTTCATTTCTTAGTTGCACCAGCAACTGAGAACAAGTGCTGTTAAGAACAACTCTACATTAAGAACACTTAATTGTAGGCTATAGGCAGCCCAAACAACAAGGCAAAGACACAGGTATTCAAGTGGCACCTTCTTTATAAATCCTTCCTGGCTTCACTGTCCCTCGGGGTCACCTTAAGGGGAAAAAGACAGGACCTGGGAGGAGCCTTCAGGGGGACACTCAATCTGACCTTTTTCCCGTGTTGAGTAAGGGGCCACCAGAGGTCTGGACTGCAAGGTTGAAGAGAGCAGTGGGTTGTAGAGACAGAAAGCCTATGCACATTACCAGGCTGGAGAGCCAGAAGGGAGCCCAGGACCCAGACACAAGCCTATCCTCACTGTAGGGATCTGAACAGTTCTCCTACCAGAGCCCAAAGTTGTTCTTAGCTGACAGGATGGGCCATGGACACTGTCCCCTGGTGTGGCTTCATTGGGCAGATCACATGCTGTTTTCAGTCACTTGAGTCCTCCCTGAATCCCACCACCCATGGCATGTGTACACACACACACACACACACACACACACACTCTGAATGAATTCAAAGCCCAGGCTCCATGACCACATTTGTACCCGTCCTCCTCTGGCCACAAACACACACACACACACACACACACACACTGAATGAATTCAAAGCCCAGGCTCCATGACCACATTTGTACCTGTCCTCCTCTGGCCACAGTCTTTCTTTGCTGAGAGATTCTTTGTCCTGTTTGACTCGGATGGAAGTGGCACCATCACACTTCAGGAGCTGCAGGAGGCACTGACCCTGCTCATCCACGGGAGCCCCATGGACAAACTCAGATTCCTCTTCCAGGTGTATGACATCGACGGTAAGCATCCATTGTGGGACGGGAGGAGGACTCAGAGGGAGGGACAGAGGGGACGGGCCCGTCTCAGTGACTGCCCAGCACTGGGCTAATGTCCCCGGGTGAGGCTGACAACTTCCCCTCTCTCTCTATGGGTTCCCCAACCCGTCTCTAGAGGGTGGGACTCCGGCAGGCAGACAAATGCCCTTGATTCAGCTCATGAGAAGCCAGAACTTTCCTTTGTTATTTTCCATATTTGAAAAAAGAAAATTGGTTTGTTGCTTTTTAATAATAGTAATAGCCCACTACGAACATTTTAGACAACATAGAATGGTTTTAAAAAGAAAGCAAAAATCACCCATTGCATTTTTCTATACTGCCTTATAACTGATCGCATATACACATTCATCACACATTTTTTAAAAACAAAAATGGGACTATAATACTATATACACTGCCTTTTTTCACTCAACAATATAAACAATTGTTCATATGAGACTGTATTGCTTTACAATATCATTTTTATTATAGTAAAATAGTCATAATATTAAATTTATCACTTTAATCATTTTGAAGTATATAGCTCAGAAGCATTAAGTAAATTCACATTGTTGTGCACCCATCGCCACCATCCATCTGCAGAACTTGTTCATTTTTCCAGACTGACACTGTACCAACTAAACAATAACTCCTTACTCCCCGCTTCTCCAAGAATTTGACTACTCTAGCTACCTTATATAAGTGAAATTATATTATATCTGTACTTTTGTAAGTGGCTTATTTAACTTAGCATAATATTCTCAAGGTTCACCCATGTTGTACCGCGTGACAGGCTTTCATTATTTTTTAAGACTGAATACGATCTGTTGTATGTATATACTTCATTTTGTTTATCCATTCATTTGTCAACGGACACTTGGGTTGCTTCTACCTTTTGGCTATTGTGAATAATGCTGCTATAAATATGGGAGTACAAATATCTCTTCAAGACCCTGCTTTTGATTCTTTAGGGCATGTACCCAAAAGTGGAATCACTGGATCACAGGACAATTCTTTTTTTTTTTTTTGAGGAACTGCCATATTCTTTTCCACAGTGGTTGCACCATTTTACATTCATACCAGCAATGCAAAAAGGTTCCAATTTCTCCAATACTTATACTTATTTTCTGGGTTTTTTTTTTTTTTTTGATAAAAGCTATCTAACAGGTGTGAAGCAGAAACTCAATGGAGTTATAGCATCATCTGTAGTGACTGCGTCATATGCCAGTATGTGACTTTGACCCTATGATTCCATGAAGCACAGCCTAGTAGTTAAGATCTCTGACTCTGAGACCAAGTTCAGTTCAGTTCAGTCTCTCAGTCGTGTCCGACTCTTTGCGACCCCATGAATCACAGAACGCCGGGCTCCCTGTCCATCACCAACTCCCGGAGTTCACTCAAACTCATGTCCATTGAGTCGGTGATGCCATCCAGCCACCTCACTCTCTGTCGTCCCCTTCTCCTCCCGCCCCCCAATCCCTCCCAGCATCAGAGTCTTTTCCAGTGAGTCAACTCTTCGCATGAGGTGGTCAAAGTATTGGAGTTTTAGCTTTAGCATCAGTCCTTCCAATGAACACCCAGGACCGATCTCCTTTAGAATGGACCGGTTGGATCTTCTTGCAGTCCGAGGGACTCTCAAGAGTCTTCTCCAGCACCACAGTTCAAAAGCATCAATTCTTCGGCGATCAGCTTTCTTCACAGTCCAACTCTCACATCCATACATGACCACGGGAAAAACCATAGCCTTGACTAGATGGACCTTTGTTGGCAAAGTAATGTCTCTGCTTTTTAATATGTTATCTAGGTTGGTCATAACTTTCCTTCCAAGGAGGAAGCGTCTTTTAATTTCACGGTTGCAATCAGCATCTGCAGTGATTTTGGAGCCCAAAAAAATAAAGTCTGATACTGTTACCACTGTTTCTCCATCTATTTCCCATGAAGTGATGGGACCAGATGCTATGATCTTAGTTTTCTGAGTGTTGAGCCCTAAGCCAACTTTTTCACTCTCCTCTTTCACTTTCATCAAGAGGCTTTTTAGTTCCTCTTCACTTTCTGCCATAAGGGTGGTTCAGTTCAGTTCAGTTCAGTTGCTCAGTCGTGTCCGACTCTTTGCGACCCCATGAATCACCCAGGTTCAAATCTCAGCTCCACCAGTTGTTGACCCTCGACAAATTGCTTAAATTTTCCATGCTTTAATTTCCCCACATATCACATGAAAATAATGATCATCATAATAGTACATACTTGAGAGGTTGATAGGATTAAATTAGTTATGTAAACTCAAAACAATGCCTAGTTCAGGACACAGCTTTACAGGGGTCAGTTGTTGCTTATTTACTCAAACACCATTTCCAAAATGGAGACTTCCATTGGTCTCCCTCCTTATTTTGGCATCATAAATGACACTGCAATAATTATCCTGATTTTTACATCATTGGCAACTTGTGGCTTAAAGAGTCTCTGAAAGCGCAGAATCATCAAAGGAAGGGAGTCTGAGTGGGAAAAAGGCACCCAGTGAGACTGGGGTGGTTGGTAAAGCAGACTGGGCAGGCCCAGAGGTCATGTTTTGGAGTGGCAGTGCAACGAGTAAGTGGGGAGCCACTGACGAGCATTGAGGGGAGTCATAGGGCTGGATTTGCATCTGGGAAAGCTCAGCGCAGCTGCTGTTGTGCTCCTGGGCACAGCCCTCTGGCCTATGGGGTTGCTCTAGCTCCTCTGTGATTTTGGCTATGAAAAAGGCCTTTATCACTTTGGAAGGGCTTTGGAAGTCCAAATCAAGGAATTATTTCTTTTAAAAGAGACGTACAGACATCCATAGCCTTTTTGGATCAGATAGGGAAGGCTTCAACCCATCCTGTGCAATAGTTTGTCTTGGGATTGGGGGGGCTCCCTCTTTCCAGATTTTAAGAACGTGGTCCCTGAATTTATTTGTGAAGGAACTGCTCCTTCCTTTGCATTTTTAGTGGGAGCTTGCAGTGCCTTTTGGACATAGTCATAGATCGCCTTCTGAATGCATCCAAGATTAATAATATAACTCAGGGCCTGGTTCACACCCTCATCCGTTAGAATGTCAGTAGTAAGAAAAGGCCTCCATAGGTCATTTCAAATGGGCTAAATCTCAGACTACTCCTGGGGCTACATGGACCCTGAGGAGCACGATAGGAAGGTCCAGGGTTCACGAGTTTCTTGGCAGAGCTTTACTAAGGTTTTATTTAAAGTATGGTTCTTCATGGCTCTTGCCTTCATGGCTCTTGCCTTGGGCTCTTGCCTAAGATGAAGGACAGGAGGTGTGACTGGAGAGTGGTGTGTTAGACTGCATCGTACTGTGATTACAGGCTTTGACTTTGGCCCAAGTATTGATCACAGTACCAATAAGACTTTCATTTATATGCAGCTACTTTCTTCCAAATACTACATTGCTGTTGTAGTTCAGTCACCCAGTCGTGTCTAACTCTTTGTGACCCCCATGGACTGCAACACGCCAGGCCTCCCTGTCCCTCACCATCTCCTGAAGTTTGCTAAGTTCATATCCACTGCATTGGAGATGCCACTCAGCCATCTCATGCTCTGACCCCCTCTTCCTTCTGCTCTCAATCTTTCCCAGCATCAGGGACTTTTCCAATGAGTTGGCTGTTCGCATCAGATGACCAAAATACTGGAGCTTCAGTTTCAGCATCAGTCCTTTCTGCTTTATAATTATCTATTATCCTTGAACCAATAATGAAAGGAAGGAATAACTAGCCCCATTTTAGAGATGAGCAAAGTCACAAGGCTTTAAAGGACTTATAGCCCACCATCACGCATTAAGGGGCAGAAGCATATTGCTACCTCATGTGTGTCTATATCCAAAACAAGTCAAGAAATTTCTAATCAAGTGTCCTACTACTTATGAAGAATGAAAACATATACAGAAAAATAATGCCTCCGATCCCATCTCAGTTCATATAGTTGTTTCTCAAGTTAGTTCCAGGATCTCTGTGGATACCCAAACCCATGGACACTCAAGTCCTTTATACAAAATGTAGACATACAGTCGACCCTTGATACCTGTGGGTTCATGCATCCACAGAGTCAACCAACTATGATCAAATTTGCAGATGAGGAGCTTGTCTGTACTGAGGGTCAACTGTACTTTTGGCTTCCTTTTCACATCACTCTTAGCCACTCATGTTCCCATAAGGTCACAATACTGGATTCAAGGGACCAGCTGTGGCCTCTCAGGACAACATGGATGGATGAGCAGAGTCTGCTACAAGTTGGGGAACAAAGGGAAGCCTCTGCACCACCACCTCGTATTCAATTTGCCTCTGAATAATTGGGGCTCTGGGCACATAGTTCCTTACAGATTAAGTACGCAAGTGTATCTTCTGGGCAGATGGTCTTGGAAGTTGAGTGGTACTTAGAGAGGAGGCTGCAGATTCTAGAGGAAGGCATGCACTGAGGCCAAAGATTCTCCATGGTTGGGAAGGTGTTTGCCTCTGTTGAGCCCAGCAGTAGGAAGCCAAGGAAGGTTTGTGAGCTGGAGGTGCCGTATGTCCTTTGATTGCCTGGTCTTTACTCCTAAAGACATCAGGTTGGCAGAAACCTGAAGGAACAGGAAGTTAACCCCACGGTGCAATGGTTGTGCAAGGCAGAGGGAGTTTGCAAGTACAGAGTGAGGCGGGAGGGGGGTGGGTTCAGGTCCCCACTAGGCTTCACCTTCACCTGAAACAGGCAGCGGCTCCATCGACGCTGACGAGCTGCGCACCGTGCTGCAGTCGTGCCTGTACGAGAGCGCCATCTCGCTGCCCAAGGAGAAGCTAGACCAGCTGACGCTGGCGCTCTTCGAGTCTGCCGACAAGGACTGCAGCGGCACCATCACCTTCGAGGAGCTTCGAGACGAGCTGCAGCGCTTCCCCGAGGTCATGGAGAACCTGACCATCAGGTACCGCCCTGTCTGGTGCAGGGACACAGCCCGTGCCGGGATCAGACCCCAGGTGCGAAGTGTGGCCTGAGCACCAGGAGGATCCCTCGGCCTGGTCCTGCCCCGCCCGGGTCGGCCCCGCCCAGCCCAGCCCAGCCCCTCAGGTTCCCTCCCTGGCCCAGCTTAGCTCCTCTGCCCGCATTCTCTTGGGGCCAAAGGTCTGTCCTGCCCTCTGCAGGGCAGCTGTTGTCATGCGTGCATTTTCTACAGGGTTCCTTAAGAATCAACTCAATATTAAGCACCAACTATGTGCTGGGCATTTTTAGGAGTGTATCATTGCATAGTATGGAAAAGGAAACTGAAGTTACACAAAGAATAAAGTAACAAAAAGACATTAAAGTTATTTCACCTGAAGTAACACGCCTCAGTTCAGTTCAGTCGCTCAGTCGTGTCCAACTCTCTGCGACCCCATAAATCACAGCAGGCCAGGCCTCCCTGTCCGTCACCAACTCCCGGAGTTCACTCAAACTCATGTCCATCGAGTCGGTGATGCCATCCAGCCATCTCATTCTGTCGTCCCCTTCTCCTCCTGCCCCCAATCCCTCCCAGCATCAGAGTCTTTTCCAGTGAGTCAACTTTTCGCATGAGGTGGCAAAAGTATTGGAGTTTCAGCTTTAGCATCAGTTCTTCCAATGAACACCCAGAACTGATCTCCTTTAACACGCCTAGGAGCACACAAATAATATATTCAGCTTGTTCAAGCAGCTACTCTGTACCAAGCCTTGTTCTCAGTAATGGCAGAGCTCTGCTGGGGCTGCATTCCAGGCTGAGAGAGGTAATTTATACCAATAAACAAGTACATAAACTAGACAAGTACAAATTTGATAGGCGCTGTGGAAAAAATAATATAAAAAGGGTGTCACAGCAGACCTAAGTTTGTCTGACTCCAAGTTCTGAATAGTGCCACTTTTGTACTTCATTCTTTTTGTGTATTAACTTCAAAAATTTCTCAGATTCTTCCATCCATTATGATTGTCTCCCCACTCGAGGTAGTAAAAAAAAAAGTCGTGGGTGTGGTAGCAGACAGACAGGAGATTGATCCCAGTTCTACCTAGCTGTGTGACTGTAAGCAAGTCACTTGACCTCCCTTTCCTGATGTAAAAGGAAGCTGGCCTGTTTGCCCCAGGCTCCCAGGTGGCTGCAGAGGGAGTGCCTCTCCAGGTTCCCACTCCGGTCGGTGGTCCCCGGGCACCACGTCCCTCTGAGCGGAGTCCTCTCTTGCAGTGCTGCTCACTGGCTAACGCCTCCAGCTCCCCAGCAACACCGGCGCCAGCCTCGCCCGCTGACCTCTGCCTACTGGCACAACCACCGCAGCCATGCGCTCTGCCTGGCCGTCTTCGTGGGCCTCCACGTGCTGCTGTTTGCCCTGGCAGCTAGTGCCTACCGGGCCTTCGGAGCCAGCATCATGGTGGCCAAGGGCTGCGGCCAGTGCCTCAACTTTGACTGCAGCTTCATCGCGGTAGGGCTCTGTGGGCACAATGCAGGGAAGCGGGCAGGGGGACTGATGTAGGCTCCTCTTAGACTAAATGACCCACGCATGGACACCTGCATTGGCAGCGCACGATGGCACCTTAGAAATTCACTGGGCCAACACTCAGTGGTGGGGACTAAGGCTCAGAGAGGGCAGTGAGTTGTCTGTTGTCACACAGTGGGCAAATAATACAGCCGGCATTTTTGTGTGCTTGCTATGTACCAGTCACAGTGCTAAACACTTTCCATAGGGTTATTGACAATAACCCTATGGTGGACCCAGAGGAGGTCAGGCTAGCTGCTGTGCAGGGCTCCAGCCAGAAAGAGAATACTTCAAGAGGCCTTGAATGCCAGAATGTGATCCTCTGGACCAGAGCCTGAGGTCTCCAAGTGTATTTGATAACACACTTCTACAACTGGAATGAAATAAAACACAACAAAAATAAAGAAAAAACCAAAACCCCTCCCAATTACCCAATATGTGCTCACTTACAATTGTATGCATGCCCTGTTATTGTTAGGCAATAGGTTTAGGCACAATATAACCATAAGGCAAGGTTCATCTTTAATGATCAGAGATGTACATCTCTAGTTCAAATACTCCTTTTGACACTATCATCTTCTTACTAGAGTGGGTTTTATTTTTAACCTCATAACTGGCTACAAAGAATTCACTCCAGGAGTGGGAGACACATGACTCATTTTCGTGGTCACTTGCTCTTGTCTTATTAACACTATTTTCAATCTGCATTTTCTCTGTAAGGAATCTTTTTAAGCTATTTGTCCTTTCTGAGGGGTAGTTAGGTTACTTAAGTTAAAAGCAGTTAATGTAACCCGCAAATTCACACAATAGGACAGGCGTAAATTAAAGCAAATGAGTAAGGGAGAGGGCCTAGCCATAAGCCCCTTGAAAAGCGCCGTCTCCCGTCAGGACCTCTCAAGAACTACATGGGACATGGTGCCTGTCGGACCTATGACTAAATGAGCACTCCATGTCTACACAGAGCCTAAATATTAGTAAAAGCTTTTGTGCTATCCACGTGTTGAGATAAAAGGAATACGAACAGACATTCTGTAAGATTTTCTCTTCCCTGCCCAGTTCTGGAGGTCCTACTTTGGGACCGCAGCTATGGATCTAGGGCAGCAGTGGAAGACTTGAGGGCAGGGGAGGTGGTGATGTTCCCTAGCCCCGCCCATCAGTAAGCACAGCCATCTCAGGGGGAGGCAGGGAGACACCTGCTGCGAAGGGGAGGCCAGGTTAGAGAGCGAGCCAGATGGGCTCTCTACTGCTTTGCTCGGCCAGGTGCTGATGCTCAGGCGCTGCCTCACGTGGCTGCGGGCCACGTGGCTGGCTCAGGTCCTGCCGCTGGACCGCAACATCCAGTTCCACCAGCTTATGGGCTACGTGGTGGTTGGGCTCTCCCTCGTGCACACCGTGGCCCACGTGGTGAACTTCGGTGAGTAGCCTGGGGCTGGGGTGGGGTAGGGTTCTGGGCTTTCCACAAACCACTGATTTATCCCGCCCATGTGTCCCGATGGGCCGAGAAGGGTGTCCTGGATAAGCTGGATGGGAAGAAGTGGAAACCCCAACAGGAAGGTGCAGTGGGCTGAGCTTGTGTTGTGCTCATCTCCAGCGCTCCAGGCTCAGTCTGAGGCCAGCCCTTTCCGGTTTTGGGAACTCCTGCTCACCACGAGGCCTGGCATCGGC
The DNA here is from genome assembly GCF_049115385.1 of Moschus berezovskii. NCBI lineage: Eukaryota > Metazoa > Chordata > Mammalia > Artiodactyla > Moschidae > Moschus > Moschus berezovskii. Next base: position 91,235,364 of record NC_142468.1, read on the forward strand.
TGGGTCCACGGCTTGGCCTCCCCAACTGGCGTGGCTCTGCTCCTGCTGCTGCTCCTCATGTTCGCCTGCTCCAGCTCCTGTGTCCGCAGGAGTGGCCACTTTGAGGTGCCCCAGCCTTTCCCCTTTGCCTGGCCTATCTTGGGCTCCCACCTTCATTTCTTCCTTTTTTTAAAAAAATTAATTTTTATTGGAGTATAGTTGGTTTCTATTGTTCAGCAAAGTGAGTCACGCACCTTCATTTCATGCTGTGCCCCTTCCAACTTACTCCAGAGCCCAGGAAGTTCCAGGTGGTTTGCATACTATGGACATGTGACTTGGGTTCTGCCACTGAACTGTGATTTAAGTCTGGCGCGTGAAAATGTTCTGCTCTAGAAGATTCTACCTTTTTTGCGGGCTTATCCTCTTGCTCTAATTAGATTAAACTAGGCTCAAGATGGCACAGAGAGGGCAAGAAACAAGCTCTTGAGAGTTCTAATCCCCACCCCACTCCTTATTGGTCATTCCACCGCCCTCATCTGTAAAGCGGAGCTGTGATTCTCTACCTTTGGAGTTATTTTAGAAATTTAATGAGATAATACAAGTGAAGTCAATAACTATACACACTTGGCACGTGGTGTTAGGTCTAGCCTTGCTTCCTTCCCTCTCTCTAGCCTACTGGAGATATAAAAGGTCCCGGAGGATCTAGTTTGGAGATTGTGTACCCTGGACTGATTTGATCATAGCAGAAATAGACATATATATATATACAATCACCTACTCTGAGACAGCAATGATCCACTGAAGTCATAATCAGCATCCTCACTTGACCTATGAGGAATCTGACTCGTAGAAGTAACTTACCAGGCCAAGGCCATACAGCTAGAAGCAGAGCAGTTATTAAAACTCAGGCCTTTGATCTTTCTTCTCTACTGCCAGAACATCATTGCTCTGTTTCCTTCCTTCCCCCTGAGAAAGGGTCAATGGGTCAGGACACTGGTGCTGATGAGCCCGTCAATGGGGGCAGTCCACCCTGCCCAGAACACACCCAGGCAGATGTTCCAGGTGTTTGTCACTGGTGCTAAGAATATTCACTTACAGACTCTCTGAGTCAGGCCTCAGAACAAAGAGGCAACAAAGCTCCCCACCCCCAATCTCCTACCCAAGCCTGTTCCCAGTGAAGGGTGTGTATGGCCAAGGCTCTGGGCACAGTCCTGGCTTTGAGGATGACCGTGACCTTGGCTCTGTCCCACCCCCATGCCGTGACGTCTTGACTTCCCCCTCCCCCACAGGTGTTCTACTGGACCCACCTGTTCTACCTCCCCATGTGGCTCCTGCTCATCCTGCACGGGCCCAACTTCTGGAAATGGCTGCTGGTCCCTGGCACGTTGTTCTTCCTGGAGAAAACCATCAGCCTGGCAGCGTCCCGCATGGCGGCCCTGCACATTGTGGAAGTCAATCTCCTCCCTTCCAAGGTACAAAGGGGGCCCGAGGAGCCATGAGGTGTCTCAGGTGGTGGGGAGCAGAAGCTGGGTGCTCTGATAGACCTCCACCTCCAGGAAATAGGGAGCACAGCGGAGGAGACAAGCAAGTGCTAGACTTGGTCCAGCCCTGCAAGAGTGAGACTTCTGGAAGGGGAATGGCGGGTAGGCAGGGTACTACTAAAGGCCAGATGTGCATAGAACTTCAGTAAGTGTATATTATATGTCTGCAAGGTGGCAGGCCCTGCACTTGCTGACAGAGATGCAGAGATATGGATGCACTCTTCCACTCTCCATAGACACACAGGATAATAGAAGAGTCAGCCCTTTCATCAGTGCCGGGCTGTGTTGGCAAGAGAAGAAAATCTCAGGGGGCGTTAAACTCTTTGAGAGATCAGAGAAGCTTCAGCATGAGAGGGGAGCTGCCATATCAGGGTTTTGAGAGATGAATAGAAGTTTGTTGGACAGACAAGACAGGGAAGGGTATTGCTGGGAGAAGGAACAGCATGGGCAAAGGCAGAGAGTAACAAAAAGGCATACTGTACTGAAGGGACTACAAGTAATTTGGAGCCAAGGTGCCAGGGAGAAGCTGGAGGAGTGGGCAGGGCCTGACGATGAGCAGCCTCACTCTGCAGACTGCGGGAACCCCTGAGCAGGGTGGGGAAAGGAGGGTGGTATTGAGCTGGTTTATGCTGCAGCTGGATTAGTTGCTCTGTGGAAGATGGCTTAGAGAGGACCACTGGGGAGGCTGTTGCACATATGCAGATGAGAGCTCATGAGAGCCTTGACCCTGACCAGGGTGGGGAGGGGCCATACCACAGAAAGACTCGAGAGGTAGCTGGCTGCATTGAGAGTGGGGGGGGGGGGAGGAGTCAAGGCCGTCTTGCAGGTGTCTGAGTAATTGGGGCCATTTTTGGAGAAAGGGCAGGCAGTTTTGGGGGGCTTGACTCGACAACTTGAAAGTGAGGACATGGAAGCTGGATAAGAGACTGAGGTTTGTGTCTAGGCCCTGGCATCAGAGTGGTTAGATTCAGATCCCATGGTTTCTTAGCTGGTGCTCTTGAGCAAGTCATTTAACCTCTCTAACTCAGCCTCTCCTTCGTAGAGTGGAAAAAGATTGACATTCGTCTCAGGGAGTTGTCGTAAGGACTAGAGATAGCACTTAAAGAGCTCCGCACGGCTCTGTCACCTGTGAGTGCTCAGGAAACCAAAGTTACTCTCCAGGAGGCCGTCGGATCCTGGGGGAAATGACTTTTCCTAGTTGGAATGCCAGCCCAATGCCACAGCAGTTCCAGAAAAGGGGCTGGAGCAGTCAGGGGGCTTCACAGAGGAGGAGGGCCACTAGGAAGCAGTATTTACACCAGAAGAAGTGGGGTCGCACCATGAGCCCCGCTTCACACACAGCCTGCCTCCCCTTCTCTGACTGCCACCTGCCAGCCATGTGCTGTAGGGTGAGTCCCCTCTCAGAGCCACGGAAGGTCTCATGTCAGGCTGGCCTGCGTGATGGTGGGAGAAGATGGCCAGCCTATGGTCCTGGGGCCCCTGGCGGCTCTGCGTCTGCACGGATGACGCTGGTCTCTTTCTCTCCCCAGGTCACTCATCTCCTCATCAAGAGGCCCCCTCTTTTCCACTACAGACCTGGTGACTACTTGTATCTGAACATCCCCAGCATCGCACGCTACGAGTGGCACCCCTTCACCATCAGCAGTGCTCCTGAGCAGAAAGGTAGGCCTGCACCAACTCCACCAGTCCCTTAGTGGGTATTACTGAGTCCTTGCCATGGAGTCTAACAAGACCCGAGACACAAATTCGGCCTCCCAGATCTCCCTCTGGAACACGGGGGCAGATGTGCAGATGCTGACTAAATGGGGTGATCGGGGCTATACTGGCTTCTGTGAGGGTCACCAGGGAGGGCCTGATCTGGTGGGGGAAGTGGGCAGGGTAGCATTTCAGCTGAACCTTGAAGGGTTTATAGGAGTTTACTAGGTAGGGAAGGGCATCGGGGTGGAGGCAGAAGGGGAAACATGAAATCTGCAACCATAGGAGGGTCTGATGTAGTTTGGGTTAAGAGTCAGGTGGAACAGGGAGGAAGGAAGCAGAGGTGAGGGGCAAGAAGAGAAGGTCAGAGAAAGGACCAGAGTGGCTGGCAAAATTGATAAGAGCTAGTGTGGGGTCTGGAGAAGGAAATGGCAACCCACTCCAGTACTCTTGCCTGGAAAAATCCCATGGACGGAAGAGCCTGGTAGGCTACAGTCCATGGGGTCTCGAAGAGTCAACAGGACTGAGCGACTTCACTTTCACTTCACTTTCATGCATTGGAGAAGGAAATGGCAACCCACTCCAGTGTTATTGCCTGGAGAATCCCAGGGACAGAGGAGCCTGGTGGGCTGCCATCTATGGGGTTGCACAGAGTCGGACACGACTGAAGCAACTTAGCAGCAGCAGCAGCAGTGTGGTGTCAGGAAGGTCTTCGAATGCAGAGTGAAAAGTGGAATGGCGCAGGCAGTTGGGAGCCTGCAAGGGTCTTAAGCAAAGGAGTAGTGGCTCAGATGAAGGGGCAAGAGGGCATTTCCAGAGGGCTGTGACAGGAAGCCAGGCTTCCCCACTTCATGTGGGCATGAGACCTGGGGAGCCCCAAGGCAACAGAATCTGTGCCATCCTTCTCCCCCATCCCTGGCCACTTCACCCTCTGGGTGCCAGGCGCCCACAGAACTACTCAGCCAACCCTCTCTTCCCCTGGCTGTCCTCTGAGCCCCACCCATGCATGTCCCCTGTGCCTGCCTTCTGGTCCTGGGCTGTTGGTGGGGCCACAGCCTGGACCTCTGACCTCCAGGCCAGGCCAGAGATTGGCCTTCCCATCTCAAGCGCTGCTTTTTTTTTAATATTTATTTTTATTTATCTGTTTGGTTGTACTGCATCATAGTTGTGGGATGGGAGCTCTTAGTTGTGGCACACGGGATCTAGCTCCTGACCAGGGACTGAACCCAGGCCCCTCCCTGCACTGGGAGCACGGAATGCGCTGGACCACCAGGGAAGTCCCTCAAGAAGTGCTTCTGACAGAGGAGGCCTTGTATGGCCTATTGCAGCGAGACCCTTGCTTGGCTTCATGAGAGGTAAAGCTTTCTGGTTGCCGGGGTCCTCTGACCATCCTACATGAAAAGCTGTAGCTCTGTTCAGGATTCCTCCCACCCCAGCCCAGGCCCCACCCCTGGCCCAGCTCCCACAGCTCAGGGCACAGACCCAAGGCCAGGGTTCCCCATGAGAAGCTGTACAACACCTGCCCTGGAATCACATGAGTGGAGGCCTGGATGTACAGTGGGTTGGGGGTGAGGGTTAGAGAAGGTGGATTATTTTCTTCTTATTTTTATTCCCCCTCCCAACTTTTTTTTTTTTTTTTTTTTGCTGTTTCATGAAAAACAGATATGCTCCTGGAAAATTCAGACAGTATAGAAATATGTGCCAAAGAAAATTAAAATCCCTCAAATAATTCTACCCAAGGAAAACTATTATCAATCATTTGGTGGATACCTTTCCAGATCTTGATGTATCTCCATGAATAATCAGATATAGAGATAATTCTGCATATAAGGGATTATGGTTTTGGATATAAGGGATTACACTGTTTTGCCGTCTACTTTTTCTCCATGAATAATATGTCACGAAGATCTTTGCCTGTCAGTTCTTTTAAAAGAAGAACTTTTCCTTTTCATGGCTGCATGCTATTCCAGTGTATTAATAATAATAGAATTAAAATATAGATGTGTAATCTGTTTGACCAGTTTTTAAAAGCATTTATTTATTTGGCTGCACTGGGTCTTAGCTGTGGCATGTGGGATCTAGTTCCCTGACCAGGGTTCAAATCTGGGCCCCCTGCATTGGGAGTCTTAGCCACTGGACCACTTGGGAAGTCCCTGTTTGACCATTTCTAGAAGGGTTTCTTCAGGGTCTCTGCTTGGAATCTCTTAGTCCTGAGTCTCCTGCAGTAAATGAGTCCATGTGGGGGCTGGTAAATCCTTTGATTTTTTAGAGCTGGTTTCCAGGATCAGGGGTGGGACTTAGGCTGGCAACTCTGGCTGACTGAATTCAACTGACATTTAAGAGGCCTTCTCCGTATGAGTCATTGTGTGAGGCAGTTCAGGGTGCATCTGTGCAGACAGGGCGCAGTGCAGCCCTCCTGCTGCTTTGCACCTTGAAGAGGTTTCATTGGTTTCATTCATAATTTCTACATATATTATTCAAAGTATTTAAAAACCTTATTGTGAGAAGGAGTTTATCCTTGCCTTCACAGGACTGCCAAAAGAGTTCATGATTTAAAATAAAAGAAAAAGGATGAGAACTCCAGACCAGGAAGTCTCTTAGGGGCCTCCTTGCTCTAATGTGTGTTCTCTCTGGTACCCCTCACCACCCTTCTACCAGTCATCCACTTAATAGGGAACCTAAGCAAACACCCACCGTATCCCAGACACTGAGGGCAGCGAAGGCTATTGGTCTCACTACTGACTGAGCACCTAATGTGTTCAGAACCATTGACAGGCATCTCATAGAATGTGGGAGGGAGATGGTCCCCAACCTTGGTGAGACTCTGGCTTGATGGAGGAGGCAAGGCCCCCGCCTCTAGGGAGCCCCCAGTGTCCTCAGGGCCACTCTGACCCCTGCCTTGGCAAGGAAACTGAGCCCTTAGGTTGACTTCACCGAGAAAGATTGCAAGGTCTGCTCCAGAGAGGCCAGCTCTCCCAGGTTCATGGCTGTGGCTACTAGTTTGGACCTGAGGAGGGGCGTTCAGAGGAGAGCGCAAGGGGTTGATGCCCAGTCCCACTCCCTCCTGCTGGAGATCAGCACTGACCCCTTTCCTCCTGCCCTGTCTCTTGCTCAGACACCATCTGGCTACACATCCGGTCCCAGGGCCAGTGGACCAGCAGGTTGTTTGAGTCCTTCAAGAAATCAGACGCAGTGTTCTGTGGTTCCAAGAGGCTCTCGAGAAGCTTGGAGATGAAGAGGAGTCGGAGGAAGCCCCAGGTGAGTGACTGAAAGGGAGAAAGGGTCCACCATGGTGACAAACCCATGGGGACCGAGTTGCCTTCGTAGCTGGCAACCCCTGAGCAGTTGTGAACACTGGCTGGGACTGCACAGAAGGTAGGTAAATTCAGAATGTGTGGTCCAAGAGCCTCCTTGAAGCCGGACCACACCTGATCCTTCCTGGTCCAGTGCGCTCCATTAGAAGGCAGGGGACAAGGCAAAGAGGGGGAAACTGAGATGAGAAAAATCCATCTCTACTTCTCTGCTCTAATACTTTCTAACTGCATGGGCACACCTTTTAGCCTTACTGAGCCTCAAGTTGCTCACCTGTGAAATAGAGGTGGTTCCTGTCCTTGGCTCTCCTTTCTAACGTGATTGTTTTAAGAACCCATGGAATGTATACATGTAAAGTATTGCATGAACTGGGCAGCATGGGCCAGGTGGACCATTCATTACCCCTATCAGCACTACCGCCACCTCCATCCTCGTCACCACCATGAGTTTAGCTATCTTTTGAGCCCCGATGAAACCCATACAGTTGACAAGCTGCCATTGAATACAGCCTCTGGGAGGTTTGGGAGGAATGCAGAGAGATCAGAGCAGCACTTGAAGAAGCAGGAATCGATGCAAAAGGCTGAGGGTGTCTGAACACTAGTAGGCTGTGCCACCAGGCCTGGAATCAGGTTAATATGTGGAAACCCTGCTGAAGGTCAAAGGAAGAGATTCCCCCAGGCCTGACCCAGCCCTGCCTTGCCCTTGTGGAATATAAAGTCCAGAGAAGAAAACCATGTGGAATCCTGCCTGGCCAGACCAGAGGGCCCTTCTAGAACAGTGCCAAGAGCAGAACTTTGGGAAATGGAGAGGTAGCTAGAAACAGACAGGGTGTTCTTTCCTGTTAATCAGAAGAAATCTCCTGAAGGAGGAAGCTGATTTTCAAAATCAGGTGAGTCCTGACACACTGACAATTGGTGGGTAGATATACTAAAAGCTGTGTTTCCTTGGGGTCTTAGGCACCACTGCCAAAGAGTAAATTAGCACAGACTTTCTGGTGGACAGTCTGGCTATATGTGTCTGCATTTTAAATATCTATACACAGTGGCTTAAAAGTGAAAGTGTTAGTTGCTCAATCGGGTCTGACTCTTTGTGACCCCATGTACTGTAGCCCACCAGGCTCCTCTGTCCTTGGAATTCTCCAGGCAAGAATACTAGAGTGGCTAGACATTCACTTCTCCAGGGGATCTTCCCCACCCAGGGATGGAACCTGGGTCTCCCGCATTGCAGGCGGATTCTTTACCATCTGAGCTACCAGGGAAGCCTTCCTACCCAATGACTTAGCAATACCATTGTTAGGAGTTTAATCCTAAAAAGTTATTTGGACTTGTATGCAAGCTCCTTAACCACTTCATTCCTTCATTCACTTAGCAAATATTTAGGGCTTCCCTGATAGCTCAATTGGTAAAGAATCCACCTACAATGCAGGAGACCTCAGTTTGATCCCTGGATTGGGAAGTTCTCCTGGAGAAGGGAAAGGCTACCCACTCCAATATTCTGGCCTGGAGAATTCCATGGACTCCGTGGGGTTGCAAAGAGTCAGACACGACTGAGCAACTTTCACTTCACTTATTGAGCACAGGATCTACTGTTTTCCAAGTACTATTCTAACTGCTGGAGATTCATCAATAAGCAAAATACCCATTGTCACTGCTTCCAGTCCAAAGGGGGTGGCGGACAGTACGTACGCAATAGATACATAATGTGTCACATGGAAATAAAGGCCGTGAAGAAAAGAAGTCGGAAAGAGCTGTTTTATACACCATGGTTGTTAACAGTAATGAGAAAATGAGTATAATCAAAATGCCTAACAACAGGGAAGCAGTTTATTTATTTTTCAGAAGGTTTTATTTTATTTTATTTTTATTGGAGGCTAATTACTTTACAATATTATATTGGTTGGTTTTGCCATACACTGACATGAATCTGCCCCAGGTGTACATGTGTTCCCCTCTTGAACCCCCGTCCCACCTCCCTCCTCCCCTTATCCTTCCTCTGGGTCATCCCTGCACACAAGCCCCGAGCATCCTGTATCATGCGTCGAACCTGGACTGGTGATTCGTTTCACATATGATAATATACATGTTTCAATGCCATTCTCCCAAATCATCCCACCCTCACCCTCACCCACAGAGTCCCAAAGACTGTTCTATACACCTGTGTCTTTTTGCTGTCTCGTATCTGGAGAAGGAAATGGCAACCCACTCCAGTGTTCTTGCCTGGAGAATCCCAGGGATGGGGGAGCCTGGTGGGCTGCCGTCTATGGGGTCTCACAGAGTCGGACACGACTGAAGCGACTTAGCAGCAGCAGCATATAGAGCTATCATTACCATCTTTCTAAATTCCATATATATGCGTTAGTATACTGTATTGGTGTTTTTCTTTCTGGCTTACTTCACTCTGTATAATAGGCTCCAGTTTCATCCACCTCATTAGAACTGATTCACATGTATTCTTTTTAATGGCTGAGTAATACTCCATTGTGTATATGTACCAAAGCTTTCTTATCCATTCGTCTGCAGATGGACATCTAGGTTGCTTCCATGTCTTGGCTATTATAAACAGTGCTGCGATGAACATTGGAGTACACGTGTCTCTTCCAATTCTGGTTTCCTCGGTGTGTATGCCCAGGAGTGCGATTGCTGGATCATATGGCAGTTCTATTTCCAGTTTTTTGAGGAATCTCCACATTGTTCTCCATAGTGGCTGTACTAGTTTGCATTCCCACCAACAGTGTAAGAGGGTTCCCTTCTCTCCACACCCTCGCCAGCATTTATTGCGTGTAGACTTTTGGATAGCAGCCATTCTGACTGGTGTGAAATGGTATCTCATTGTGGTTTTGGTTTGCATCTCTCTGATTATGAGGGATGTTGAGCATTTTTTCATGTGTTTGTTAGCCATCTGTATGTCTTCTTTGGAGAAATGTCTGTTTAGTTCTTTGGCCCATTTTTTGATTGGGTCATTTATTTTTCTGGAATTGAGCTGCAAGAGCTGCTTGTATATTTTGGAGATTAATTCTTTGTCAGTTGTTTCATTTGCTATTATTTTCTCCCATTCTGAAGGCTGTCTTTTCACCTTGCTTATAGTTTCCTTTGCTGTGCAGAAGCTTTTAATTTTAATTCAGTTCAGTTCAGTTGCTCAGTAGTGTCCAACTCTCTGCGACCAGGTCCCATTTATTTATTTTTGCTTTTATTTCCAAAATTCTGGGAGGTGGGTCTTGGAGGGTCCTGCTGTGATTTATGTCGGAGAGTGTTTTGCCTATGTTCTCCTCTAGGAGTTTTATAGTTTCTGGTCTTACATTTAGATCTTTAATCCATTTTGAGTTTATTTTTGTGTAGGTATTAGGAAGTGTTCTAGTTTCATTCTTTTACAAGTGGTTGACCAGTTTTCCCAGCACCACTTGTTAAAGAGACTGTCTTTTCTCCATTTTATATTCTTGCCTCCTTTGTCAAAGATAAGGTGTCCATAGGTGCGTGGATTTATCTCTGGGCTTTCTATTTTGTTCCATTGATCAATATTTCTGTCTCTATGCCAGTACCATACTGTCTTGATGACTGTGGCTTTGTAGTAGAGCCTGAAGTCCGGCAGGTTGATTCCCCCAGTTCCATTCTTCTTCCTCAAGATTGCTTTGGCTATTCGAGGTTTTTTGTATTTCCATACAAATTGTGAGATTATTTGTTCTAGCTCTGTGAAAAATATTGGTAGCTTGATAGGGATTGCATTGAATGTAAAAATTACTTTGGGTAGTATACTCATTTTCACAATATTTATTCTTCCAATCCACGAACACGGTATATTTCTCCATCTATTAGTGTCCTCTTTGATTACTTTCACCAGTGTTTTATAGTTTTCTATGTACAGGTCTTTTGTTTTTTTAGGTAGATATATTCCTAAGTATTTAATTCTTTTCATTGCAACAGTGAATGGAATAGTTTCCTTAATTTCTCTATTTTCTCATTATTAGTGTATAGGAATGCAAGTGATTTCTGTGTGTTGATTTTATATCCTGCAACTTTACTGTATTCATTGATTAGTCTAGTAGTTTTCTGATAGAGTCTTTAGGGTTTTCTGTGTAGAGGATCGTGTCATTGGCGAACAGTGAAAGTTTTAAAAAGTTATCAATCACCCTTCTAATGGAAGAGTAAGTTGCCTAAAAAAGATTATGTAAATGTATATACATTAGCATGTAAAGCTAGCCAAGAGGTAATAGGTGGAAAAGCCGAGTTACAAAGCAGTATGTTCTGTTTATGTAAAAGAGGGTGTGGAAGGACAGAGAAAATGGTTAGAGAAGTTGTGTTTTCTGATTCAAGGTGCTTTTTTACTTTATCCTTTAAAATTCTGTAGTTTCTGATTTTTTAAAAAAAATTGTATTGATTTATGATTTAAATAGACTTCCTTGTAGCTCAAATGGTAAAGAATCTGCCTGCCATGCAGGAGACCAGGGTTTGATTCCTGGGTTGGAAAGTTCCTCTGGAGAAGGGAATGGCAAGCTACTCCAGGATTCTTGCCTGGAGAATTCCATGGACAGAGAAGCCTGGTGGGCTACCGTCCATGGGATCGCAAAGAGGTGGACACAACTGAGCGACTAACACACACATGATTTAAATAATAAAGCAATATTTGTTTTGAAACCAAGCAGGGCTTGCAGCCCCAGCCCATCGATTTCGGAGCCTCAGCACAGGATGCAGTAGCCTCCAACAAGGAGGTGATTGTGGAGCTGACATCATACAGGCCGGAGGGAACTCCGTGGCAGGGACACAAAGGCCTGGTGAACACGGGGACAAAGGATAGGACTCGGGCACAGAGGGAAGCTACCGCCGAGGACCAGGCCCTGGTAAGGCTGAAGAAGCTGGGGCTGGAGGTTGGAGAGCCAAAGGTTTTTCTCCCAGGGATGGTGGGTGGGTCCTTGGAACTTGAAAGAGAGGGCCACAGTCAGGAAGGACCGCACACCGCATGATGTTTCTGCAGCCTCTCGCCTGTATGGCAGGCACCTTTGTCACTTTTACCATATTTACTTCCCATAGGTAATATTTCCCACTGAATGTTTCTCCTTACAGCCCAACATTACTTTAAACTTAATTGTATTTTAAACATACTAATCTTTTTAGTATGTGTAATGGAAAATAAGTATCATGTGCCATAAAAAAGATAAGTCTAAAAGCAAAAACAATGGTATTGAATTCTTGCCCGGTGTTTCTGCCTGTTGAATGAGGCGCTGAGCCTGAAGCTGCTCTCCTCGGCTTGTTCCCTCTCTCATGGCCTCCATTTCTTTCTTTCTCGCTTTGTTAAAAGGAAAAAGAAGGAAGAGGGAATAGTCAATGTTAGAAGTTACGGGGATATAATAACCATGATGTAAGGCTTTCTCCTTGCAATGAGAAGGATTTTAAAAAACTGTTAGAGGAGTAGCCCTCTCACAGTGCACCTCCCAAAAGAGCCATCACAAGTGGTTCAAGGCCAGCACCGTGGAGGACACAGAATTCAGTTGCCCCTGGGCAAAGGAGCAACGTGGTGTGACGTGGTGAGCGCAGGACAGGCAGACAGAGACCCAGGCTCCACCCCGGCTCTATGGGAACTTGAGAGAGTCATTGTCACACTCCCAGATTCAGCTTCTCTTCTGTGAAAGGAGGGATTTGCCTGGATGATTGTGAAGGTCACTCCTAACCAGAGAGAAGCTATCACAGGCGTCTGAAGCCCTTTTGCGGGTCTGTTTCCTTCATCTTAAGGAAGGAAGCACATGAACCTCAAGGAATCTGGTCTGCCTGTGCTCAGGGCCAGAGGAGTCAGGCAGAGTAGACAGAGGAGGCCTGCTCCCTGCCCTCAAGTGGCTCCCCATCAGTGAGTCCCGAACAGGGTCCCCAGGGCAGGGGTGAGCTGTGAGCCAGGCCAGCACCTGGTTTTTCTGCCCGGAGCCACTGGACAAAGACTCTAAGAAGGTGGCCACTCTAAGCAAGGTGCAGGCTGAGGGATGCACAGGAATTTGCCAGCTGGGGGGAGAGGAAAGTGTGGGGTGCTCTAGGCACAGGGAAAGCGTGTTCAAGGCCAGGGGTGTCTAGAAACATGAAAGCAATCGGATGTAGCTGAGCCCATGAGGCAGGTGGAGCTGAGTGTTCTCCTGTCACAACTGAAGCTGACTTGTATTGGACCACAATAGCGGTTGTTAAGTTTTCAGGAATTTTGAGAGCCTGTTTTTTTTTAATTGTTGTTATTATGTATTTTTTATTTTTGGCTGTGCTGGGTCTTCATTGCTTTGCCTGGGCTTTCTCTAGTTACAGTGCCGGGACTTCTCATTGCAGTGGCTTCTCTTGATGTGGAGTACGGGCTCCTGGCTTATGGGCTCAGTAGTTCCAGCATGCCAGCTCAGTAACTGGGGCTCAAGGGCTCTAGAACATGAGGTGGGTAGGGGGCAGCCAGTTATTAAAACCAGTCATTCGTGGGAGCCATGATGACCGTGTTTACATCAGTAATCTCAACACTAACAATCAGCATTTTGTTTTTGGTGGTCCTTTCTTCTTCTGAGGAGTCAGTTTACCAGCACATCACTGATGTTTTCCCTCAAAAGCACCCCATGCTTCTTGGAATGGTTTGGGTAGAAAAGGCAACTCCCTTTTTGTAAGGTTGCTCAGACTGCAAGGGCGAGTAAACCTCTGAGAGATGCCTGGCCCACCCACTCCCAGAGACCCACTTTCTCTGCCCTGTGCTCTGCAGGTCTCCGAGATGTCCTCTGAGAACCACCAGTTCTGTAACATCAAGGTGAGAGGTTCCAGGGGTGGCCATGACCAAAACCGCTGTCCCAAGCGGAGGAAGCAAAGCCTCTGCCCATGGGGAGGGTTTGCTGGGGCGCTCAGTTCCTGGGCTCTTCAGTCCCCACAGCCTGACTCCCAGGTCTCCAGATAATGGGAATCTGACCCCTGCCCACCCTCACAGGGCACACATCTGTGCTGGCTGGACCCTGCTCTCACCAGATCTGCATGTGGGAGTGCTAGGGTGCCCCCAAACTCAAGCTCAGAGCGCAGTGTGTGAACAGTGCTCTGAGCAGGAGCCACTTACTCCCGGGTCCCAGCCCAGGAGACAGCTGCCTACATATACAGGGGGCGTGATGTGTCGGGGTCCACTTCTTGCCCACCCACCCACCCCTCTCTTTCCTCTGACCCCTCCTGTGTGCAGTGCTACATCGATGGCCCTTACGGGACCTCCACTCGCAGGATCTTTGCCTCCGAGCATGCTGTGCTCATTGGTGCAGGCATTGGCGTTACGCCCTTTGCCTCCATCCTGCAGAGCATCTTATACAGGTGAGTGGGCAGGCTGTACCTGTATCCTGGGGCAGAATCCTGAGAGATGCCCACCCCTCCCCGCTCCCTTCTGTCACCTGTCTCCGTCTCCCCTTTGACCTCTCTCCTCTTCTATTCCTCCTCCTGCTCTTTTCTGGGGTCTCATCCCTCCCCCTGCCACCCCACCCTCCCTCCCTGTCCCCTGCACTGGGGTCCTGAGAAATCTCATACTCACCCCAAACTCAAAATCCCCTCCTCTCACCTCCCCTCAGACACCAGAAGAGAAAGCACATTTGCCCCAATTGCCAGCACTCCTGGATGGAGAGTAGTCAGGACGAGGAAATGAAACTCCAGAAGGTGAGTGAGCACTGCCTCCTACAGGCAGGACTCCAGAGCTTCTCCCCAGACACCAGAGCTAGTTCCGCCCCGCCCCCCCAAGGCAGGCATCTCATTAAAGAACACGGAGCCTGAGAGTCAGGCAGCCGGGATGCAGTCACAACCATGATGCTTGCTAGCCGTGACCTGATGGTGGTTTTAAAATGAAAATGCTGCAGTTCGCCAGTCCAGGTTCGATGCATGAGACAGGATGCTCGGGGCTGGTGCACTGGGATGACCCAGAGGGATGGGATGAGGAGGGAGGTGGGAGGGGGGTTCAGGATGGGGAACACATGTACACCCATGGCTGATTCATATCAATGTATGGCAAAAACCACTACAATATTGTAAAGTAATTAGCCTCCAACTAAAATAAATAAATTAAAAAAAATTCATTAGTCTGTGTAAGCCACTTAAAAGAGTTTCTAAAAAAAAAGTTCTTCTGGCTTAATAAACTTAACAGCTCAGAACATTGCTTGCTGTGAGCAATGGATTATTAGAGAAAATCCTGACCTGGCAGTCTAGAACCCAAGTTCTGGTCCCATGCTGCTCTGTAGCCTCATTCTTTACCTCTGTGAGCCTCAGTTTACACCCCCATCCCACTCCCCTCCCACTATCCCAGTTAAATGGGAATGATAGTGTGTGCTGTGCTAAAAGCAGGGTGGTCACATGCGGGAGCCTAGGGAGCACAGCTAAGAGTGAATGAGGTAACCCCACCCCAACCTGATCTGGGCCCTTCTCCCTAGGTGGACTTCATCTGGGTTAACCGAGACCAGCAGTCTTTCGAGTGGTTTGTGAGCCTGCTGACCAAACTGGAGATGGAGCAGGCCGAGGAGACGCAGGAGGGTAGGATAAGGGTGGGCTGGAGGATGATGGGGGGGCAGTAGGGGGTCTCTGTAAGAAAGTGTTTATTCCATTTCTATCAGAAATGTAGGGGAGAGGGAGCTGCTTTTTTCCCCCAATAAAACATAATAATTTGTGAAACTTAAGAGAGGGGGGAAAAAAGCCCATTCATAATCCCATCTAGCTACCCAGACATTTTGAAGGATTTCCTTCTGATACTTTTTTCTTATTCACATTTTATAAAAATGTCTAGCCTGTTTCCCTGGTAGCTCAACTGATAAAGAATCCACCTGCAATGCAGGAGACCTGGGTTCATTCCATGGATTGGGAAGATCCCCTGGAGAAGGGAAAGGCTACCCACTCTAGTATTCTGGCCTGGAGAATTCCATGGACTATATGGTCCATTGGGTCACAAAGAGTCGGACACGAATAAGCGACTTTCACTTTCCACCCATTTCTCTCTTTTTAATGACATTTCTTTTTGTTCAAAATGAGCACTTATGAAAAAGTTAGGTTCGCAGGCCTCATTCCAGACCTTCCAAATCAGATTCTCTGGAAGTAGGGCTAGAGAAGTTACATTTTAACCTGCTTCTCAGATGACTCATATCCACACTTCTTTAAGAAATGTTTTGAGGGGTAATATATGTACAGTAAGATTCATCAGTTTAAGTGTCCAATAAATATAATGGCACTTTGACAAATGTGTCCAGTTGTATAACCTTAAAAGCAGGGAGGTCACATGAGGGAGCCTAGATAGCATAGTCAAAACACGGACCATTTCTTTTGCCCCCAAAGCTCCCTCCTCTCGCTTTGCATCAACACCCTCTCTCCACTCACAGCCCTTGGCAACCAGTGATCTGCTTCCAGTCACTATAGTTTTGCCTTTTCTAGAATTTCATAACAATGGAATGTTTTAACTTCTTTCACTTAACATAGAACTTTTCAGATTTACCCATGCTGTCGCATCTTTCAGTAAGTAGTTAATTGCTTTTTGTTGTTGAGAAGTGTTCCATTTTGTGGACGTACCACAATCTGTTTTTCCATTCAGTTGTTGGCGGATATTAGAGTTATTTCCACTTTTTAGCCACTTTTGACTGTGCAACTCTTTCTGTGGACATACGATTTCCCTTTCTCTTGGGTAGATACTTAGAATTTGTATTGCTGGGTAGGATGATATATGTTCAGTTTTACTCTATAAGAAGGTATCAAATTGTTTTTCCCGAGTGACTTTACCATTTTGTATTTCCATCAGTAATGGAGTTCCAGTTGCTCTACAACATCATCAACTACAGCCTCATTTGATGTTGGCAGTCTTTAATTTTAGCTCATCTAGTGGGTGTATAGGGGTATCTCAATATGCTCTTTTTTGTCTGTTTTGCTTTCAGTTTTTTAAATTGAAGGGTAATTACTTTCCAATGTTGTGTTGGTTTCTGCTGGACAGCAACGTAAGTGAGCCATAAATATACATATATTCCCTCCTTCTTGGGCCTCTCTTCCCTGCCCATCCCACCCCTCTAGGTTCAAAATACTCTTTTTAAAAAATTATTTATTTATTTTTTATTTTAGGTTCAATATACTCTTAATTTGCATTTACCTAATTACTAATAACATTAAGGATATCTTCATGGTCTTGCCGTGTGTTCCTTCTTTATAAAGTGTCTGTTCAAATATTCTATTTGCTCTTTAAATCCAGATTTTTTTTTCTTTTTATTAAGCTCTGAGTTCATCATATATTCTGGAAACAGGTCTATAACCAGGTGTACATTTTATAAATATATTCTCCCAGTCTGTGGTTTGTCTTTTCATTTTCTTAAACTATCTTTTGAAGAACAAAATTTTGAAATTTTAGTGATGTCCAATTTATCAGATTTTTTTTCTTGTAGAATTCATGCTTTTTGTGTTCTATCTAAAATCTTTGCCTTACATGAGGTCACAAGTATTTTCTTTTCTGTTTGCTCCCAGAAGTTTTATAGTTTTAGCTGTTTATTTAGATCAGTTTTATAATGAATTCAACAAGGTCCAGGATATATGGTCAACATGCAGAAGTCAATTCTGTTTCCATTTGTCGTTGTTGTTCAGTTGCTCAGCCATGTCCAGCTCTTTGCGACCCCATGGATTGCTGCATACCAGGCTTCCCTGTCCTTCACCCTCTCCTGGAGTTTGCTCAGACTCATGTCCATTGAGTCCACGATACCATCCAAGGATCTCATCCTCTGTCATCCCCTTCTCCTCCTGCCTTCAGTCTTTCCCAGCATCAGGACCTTTTCCAACAACAAATAATTAGTATTTGAAAATCTTTAAAATATTAAAAGCATGAAATGCTTAAGGATAAACTTAGCAAAATATGAGTAAGATCTGAACACTAAAAACTATAAAACATTTCTGAGAAATAGTTTTTTTTATATTTCTTGTACTTGGAGTTTATTGAACTTCTCGGTCATATGGACTTAGAGTTTTCATCAAATTTGGATAAGTTTCAGCCATTCTTTCTTTGCACATATTTTTCTGTCTCCCCTGCCCCTTCCTGTCACTTCAATTACACAGGTTTTATACTGATATCTCACAGGCTATAGGTAATCTGCTTGTTGGTTTTTTCCCGCTCAACCTATGCCGCATTTTAGATAGTTTCTGTTGCTATGGTTTCAAGTACATCTTTTCTTCTGCAGCATAGTACAGTACAGTGCAGTGCTCAGTCCTATCTGACGCTTTGTGACTCCATGGACAGTAGCCCTCCAGGCTCCTCTGTCCATGGGATTTTCCAGGCAAGGATACTCGAGTGGGTTGCCATTTCCTGCTCCAGGGGATCTTCCTGACCCAGGGATCGAACTGGATGTCTCTGGCATCTCCTGCATTGGCAGGCAGATTCTTTACCACTGAGCCACCTGAGATCCTTCCAATTCTAGTAAGAGTCCCAGCAGGTTTTTATAAATAGGTATTGAGAAGCTGATTCTAAAATTAATATGTAAAAACCAATCCTTTGTGCTTTTCATTTCTGTTATTGTGTTTTTCTTCCACAGAACTTGTATTTGGGTATCTTTTATGTCTTCTACCTCTCTCCTCATCATGGCCCTTTGTTTTGTCTTTACATCCTCAAGCCTGTTTATAATATATGTTGTAGTATCTTTGAGTCCATCATCTCTGACATTTCTGGATCTGTTTCTCATCACTAATTTTCTCCTGGTTATGAATTGCATTCTGCTGCTCTTTCGCACACTTGACATCTGTTACTGGATGTCACACGTTGTGAGTCACGTGTTGTCCTGTTCTGGATTTTGTGGTATTTCTCTAAACAGTACTGTACTTTGTCCTGGCGCACAGTTGCATTATTTAGGATGGTCTGGATACCTTCAAGCCTTGCTTTTAGCTTCTGTTAGGGTGAGTCCAGAGCAGCCTTTACTGTGAGTCTAATTCGGCCCCAGAGCTAAGGTGCTACGCCTCTGAGGACTCATTCTACTGCCTTGTATATTACAGGCTCTCTGCATCCTTGATGGTGGAATGCAGATTATCCCCAGCTCTGTGTGAGCTCCAGGCACTGTGGCGCCTCCTGTTTCCTGGCAGTTTTCTTTCACGTGTGTATAGACTGACACTCCCCCAGAGACTGAGGGGGAACTCCATGCAGCTCTCTAGAGCCGGTGAATCCCTGTCCTCCCTTCTCTTTCTCTTCTTCCTTCTCTCTCTTTTTGTCTGCAGGTGCCTTTCTTCTAGTTTTGTGCCTGACACGTTCTAGCTGTCTTGGCCTCTCTGAACTCCAGTATCTGTCTCCTCAACTCGGTGAGGCTGACACTAGTCGGTCGTAAGGCTCACTTCATTGTTTCCTCTCTCAGCAAAGACAATTCTGCACAACACGTTGATCAGTGTATGGAAACCATTGTTTTATAAATCTTGCTCATATTTCTGGTTGTTCAAGAAGAGAGAGTGTTATGATTCCTTTTATTCAGATATGGTTTTAAAAAAAACATTTTAATTTGTTAATTGTTTATTTGACCACACTGGGTCTCAGCTGTGCGTGGGGTCTTTTCTCGAGTTGTGGCAGGCAGGCTTCTCTTGTTGTGGGGCCCGGGCTCTAGAGTGCACGGTCTCAGTAAGCACAAGTGTGGGCTTAGTCACCCCAAAGAATGCAGGATCTTAGTTCCCTGACCAGGGGTCAAACCCACGTCCTCCGTACTGGAAGGCAGGTTTTTAACCACTGGACCACCAGGGAAGTCCCTCCAAGATTGATGTTTAATAGATGTAATCCGTAAGTAGAGATAAACATATGTGTTTATTTGTGGTGTGTGCTCAATATTTTTCCTGATGAGGTGGCAATCAAAAAATTCAGAAAGTGGTCTAAGATAAAGATTATATAGCTTGGCATGTCCACATTCTTTTATGGATGGTCCTTTCTTTTATGTGTTTGTTAAACTGGAATGTTTCAAGTCCTCTCGCAGCCCCTGCAGTCTCCCCTCCCCACCCAGCAAGTGTACATTTTTTACTGAGCACTGTGTGATAACATGTTTCTCTGGGATACATAACAGTCCTCTTGGGACATTTTTGTGGAATACTGAGGTTTTGTACTGTACTTAAAGTTAATCTGTTAGTCATTATTTTGTTTTGTTATGCTTTACTTGTGGAAAATCTTATAAAAGAAGGAACATTTTTAGATATGTTTCTAACCTCAAGAGAATTGGTGAGGTTTTTTTATACTGTTGAGTTCACTAGAACTAGATATTATTTGGCTGTTTAATTATCACAGGGTTGCCATAAGTAAATTCAAATTCCTATGATAAACATAGTTTATAAGCTCAAGTAATCAAACACAGTTTTCTACCAAAACATTCCAACACATGTAGTTTACTATAACAAACATCCAAAGCCTTAAAGCGCAAGTCAACAGTCTTTGGAAGATGACAATTAAATCCTAGATGTTCCAGTAAAGCTTCTTGCCCTTTCTTGTAAATAATAATTAAAGCAAATATTTATATAACATTGACGTTGTTCTAAATGCTTAAGTATTTTAATTCATAAGAAACTTGCTTTTATGATGATAGCCTCAGGGGAAGTTTAGATTTAATTTAAATTTTCTGGTTGCTGGTATATAAATATTTACTGTTTGCTTCTTCCTAATCTGTGTAAGCAGAGGGTTACAGTGAACCCAGCGCTTTGCATTCTCAAAGTCACTTGAGTCAACAACTTTGCTACCTCAAATTTCTTCCAAGGTTTCTCATTAATTGCAGCTGAAGCACATGGCCTCTGATTTCAACTTTAATTATACACCAAGGTTTGAGTTAAACTATTTGTGGTTTATAATTTTTGATGTCTTTAGCTTAAGCTGCAGTCATTTTGTTTGACTTGAACCTTCTACTCTAACCCCAAATAACTCTAGAACCTTGAGCACCTTGTTTTGCCTCTACTTCCTGATCTGAAAAATATGGACACTAAGTACCTACCTCTTAGGGTTGTCATGAGGATTGGATGAGAGATCATCTGTATAGCACCTAGAACAGGAGCTGGAACTTAATACCTGCTCAGTAAAGTTAGCGGTAGCAGAGATAGTCCTAAGATTAGTAGTAGCAGTAGTAGTAACTGCTCAATAAATTTAACATTAGAAGTAATAATAGTGGTAGTAGTTGCCCCATAAATTTAATAGTAGTAATGTATCAGTACTAGTAGTATTTAATGACTTATCTAATGAATAGTACAGTTAATGGTTTGCCATAAATTATTCAACCACGCCCCTACTATGGGAAATTTGGTTTATTCCTAATTCTTTATTATCACAAGTAAAGCTGCAATTAATATGCATGTGCTCATAGATTTTTTTCCCCCCTTTCTTTGGATGATTTCCTTAAGGGAGTGTCCCAGAAATGGGAGGACTGTCTTGAACACAAGTGTCTTGGAGAGAGTGGAGACCTCCACAGCACCTCCTTTCCCTCCCGCCCTGGTGTCTCCTCATCTCCTTTTTGACCCCCAGGTGGGGGGTAGTGACTGTGCAGGAGGGGTGGGCATCCCTTATGGTCCATCTCTTTCCCTCCTGTGCCGCCAGCACCGCTCAAGTTCAGTGACATGTGAAATACAATGTGGTGTCCCTCTAGGGTCATTTGCATTAAAAAACTTTTTATTGGAGTATAGTTGCTTTACAGTATTGTGTTAGTTTCCACTGTACAGCAAAATAAGTCAGCTGTATGTGTACATATATCCCATCTTATTTGGATTTCTCTCCCATTTAAGTCACCACAGAGCACTGAGTAGTTCCCTGAGCTGCACAGCAGGTTCTCATCAGTTATCTATTTTATAAAAACACAGTAGTGTCGGAGAGCTTCCCAGGAGGCACTGGTGGTAAAGAACCCGCCTGCTAGTGCAGGAGACGTGAGACACAGGCTCGATCTCTGGGTCGGGAAGATTCCCTGGAGAAGGGAATGGTAACCCACTCCAGTGGGTTATTCTTCTTACCTGAAGAATCCCATGAACAGAGGCGCCTCACGGGCTGCAGTCCACGGGGTCACACTGAGTCAGATATGACTGCAGCGACTTGTCACGAGTGCACGTATATATGTCAACCCCAGTCTCCTAATTTATCCCTCCCTCCTTCCTCCCTTGGTGTCCATATGTTAATAGGGCCATTTTCATTTTAGCAGTGGCTGAGATTTTAAGCCAAAGGAAAAGTGGGCTAATAAAACACTAGAGAACAAGCTGGGATGGCCTGAATCCTTGAGGGAGAGGCAGGAGTGTGGGCGGCGCTCAGCAGTCTTCTCCCCATCCTGGCACACAGGGAAAGTGATTACATTTTTTTGCCACCTCTGGGATCATAGAGGAAACTGCTTGAGCACGGAGATGCCCACTGAATGCACCAATTCCTAAAGCTGGCGGGATCAACATCTCACAAAGCTGTCCCATTGCAGATATGGAGCTGTGGACACTCACACCTAATGGGTCTCCGTGATGCCAGTCTCTGCCCTGTCCCTTCAGTCCTCTGACTCCCCTCCCTGAAATGCTCTTTTCATCTCATCATGCCCTGCTCCAGTACCCTCTGCCTGCCCTCCTTCCCTAGCAGGGCATTCCAGATCCTTCACATTCTGGCCTCAGTGTGTATTCAGTCCTAGTCTCTGTCACGCCCACTCAAGGATGCCCTCTTCCAGCCTGGCAGTCACATCGTGACCCACAAACACCAGTCTCCTGCCCTTGGCTCCTGCTGCTCCCTTCTGAGTGTACCTTCCTTTCACCTCCCCTTTGAGTCTCACCCGTCTGCCAAGACCTCACCCAATCTGCACCAGCCCACGAGGCAGCTCTGTCTGCTCCAGCCTTCCCTGCATATCAATTGCATTTGCCCTCTTATCTACTCCCTGGTGCTTCAGATGGTAAAGAATCCGCCTGCGATGCCGGAGACGCAGGTTCAGTCCCTGGGTTGAGAAGATCCCCTGGAGAAGGGAATGGCAACCCACTCCAGTATTTTTGCCTGGAGAATCCCATGGACAGAGGAGCCTGACAGGCTACAGTCCATAGGGTCGCAAAGAGTTGGACACGACTAAAGTGACTTAGTATGCACGCACACACTCAAATACGAGGTCTAGCTCCTGGGGTGGTTGTAAGGCTTACACTGGACAGTGGCTGTAAGGTAACTCATGCGTGCCGTGCATAGGGCCTGCCCAGCTCAAGCAGCCCAAGGTGGCCATCTTTCCTTTCTATGGTGCTGGTCAGATGGAGGTACTGGATGAACATGTTAGCTGGTGGTATTTGTATGAGTCCTGCTCCAAGCCCTGGGGCAGAGTGGCTGGTGTCCTGCCCTGTCCCATCACAGGTGCTGGCCCCTCAGTCTTGCCCTCTCCCCCCACCACGTAGGCCGTTTTCTGGAGCTGCACATGTACATGACCTCTGCGCTGAGCAAGAATGACATAAAGGCCATTGGTCTGCAGATAGCCCTCGACCTCCTGGCCAAGAAGGAGAAGAAGGATTCCATCACAGGCCTCCAGACACGCACCCAGCCTGGGCGGCCTGATTGGAACAAGGTAAAGGCCACCTGGAGTCCTGAAGCCTGCAGGGACTAGTGGGGCTGAGAGCCTAAGGCACTGGCTAGGGAGATTTAGGCCAAGCAACCAGAGGCAAAGCTTAGGGCCAGTATCCAGAGTCCAGCTAGGCTCTCAGGGCTGGAATGGGAGGCAGGGTACCTACGTTCTGGCTCCGTCACTACCTCACTTTGTTCCACCACTAGCCTCTGTTTCCCCATCTGATCACAGAGAAAGTTAGTCCATGGGACCTTCAAGGCCCCTCCCAGCCTGCAAACCCCGTGCAGAACAGAGTCCAAAGGACCCAGTGGACAGAGTTCTGAGGAGATATCAGGCCTTATCCCAGTCTTTCTATTTTATTCCTCATATTGGTGTTATTATTATTTTTCCTCCCTGAGCACTTACCAGTTGGGGTGCAGTGTTTGCCTGAAATGACCAGAAGGTATTGCTTTTCAAACTGCTATAGGTGATCCATGTTTAGATGGTAAGATCTGTTGGGGAAGGGGATGCCAGCAGGGTTCAAATACCAAGAAAACTTTAGGCAAGGCAATTCTTAAGCAGAACTTGGGGTGGAAAATGGTCCTCCCTGGGTGAGAAAGCCTGACTTCTCCTCCTTTCGATGGAGGCCTGTGAGCTGGCGTGAAGTTGGGGCGTTGGAGCTCAGTGTGCCTGCTGGGCTCTGCCATCACCCCCCAGCACTGCTGCTGGTTAGTATGTCTCCCCTATGGATGCAGCTGCTTGAGTGGAGGGCCTGGGTCTTATCTGCTACTGATCCAGCCCTCCCTGGGGTCTGGGTCAGGTTATGCAATGAGCATATAGCCTCTAAATTAATGGCTGAAGCCAAGCAGCTATGCCCTGGAGCTCCTCATGGGGAGGACAGCCACCTTGGCCCATTATGCCCTCAGTCCCACTAGGTGAGTCACTTGGTGGGTCTGAACTTTCCCCCTTCTCCCTCTGCTCTTTCCCAATTCTGTGGACTCTAGGTGTTCCAGAAGGTGGCCGCTGAGAAGAAAGGCAAGGTGCAGGTCTTCTTCTGTGGCTCCCCAGCTCTGGCCAAGATCCTCAAGGGCCACTGTGAGCAATTCAGCTTCAAGTTTTTCCAAGAGAACTTCTAGCCCGGCCTCTCCCAGCTCTGCCCAAACCCACTGCCCACCAGCCTGATCAGACTGCTGCTAGTGCCTTGCAGGGACCAGCCTCAAGAGGACCCAGCAAATCCAGCTCCACATGCATAATAGGAGGCCCTATGAGGCAGGTGGACTTCCTTGAGAGCCCAGGGAGAAGGCAGGGCCTTGTAGGGTGCTGTTGTGAGTCTGAGAATTGCTATGAAGCTGGGCAGACTTGGCCAGGGGGTAGAGGGGTGGAAGTGACATGGTTGGTGAGCACAGGAGGCCTTCCCCAGGGCAACACCTTCTCCAGAAGTCCTTTGAGGACACCTTCCTTCCTACTACAGTGGTCCCAGACCCACCTGACCATCACGGTCATTCTGGAACTTACACACAGCATTTTATTATGAAAATTTTCAAACATACAGAAAACTAAGACTTGTCCAGGGAACAGTGTTACCCACTTTCTGGGTTCCTCAGTGAACGTTTGCTGTGTTTGGCTTACTGCATGTTTTCCATCTCCCCCTCCCTCTATTCATCCATCAGGCTATCTGGTTTTTCTGCTGCATTTCAAAGCACACCTTGCTACTCAGAGGAACTTTCTTTAAAGGTAGATTCCTGGGACCCTGCCCAGAAATTCTGACCCTGCAGATCTGGGGTTGGGGGCTGGAATGTGCGTTTCATCCAGAATCCATGTCTGCAGGGAGAGGTGAGCAGCTGATTTCCCCCTCTTTACGCCGTTGTCTTCCCACCTCTCTTTATATCTGTGTCCCTTTTCTTCTCTCTGTCTCCTTGTGTCTCTCCCCTGTGTGCGTCCCTTCCTTGCTTGGCGTGATGCTTTTCCCTTCTCTCCACACACTGAGTCATTAGAGGAGTGGGATGGAGACAGAGTCTCTGTGTGTGTCTCTTCATGGGGGTCACAGAGAAGTCCCGTGCCTGGGAATCTAGCAGGTTGTGACTTGTAGCTCAGTTCAGCTGTGCCCCAGCGGTGAGCCCTGGAAACCTCGTGGAGCTGGTTTCTTCACCTGAAGGATGGGCCTGATGCCCCGCCTCCCTGATCACAGTTACTGGGAGTGAAATGAGACATCGCCAGCAGTGCTCAGGACGTTCATCCTCCGTCCCTGGGTGGCTCTTTATTGCTCCAGCATCCAAGTTTCTGCATCTTCTCTCTACTTCATGAAAGTGAAAGTGAAAGCCACTGAGTCGTGTCCAACTCTTTGTGACCCCATGGACTATACAGTCCATGGAATTCTCCAGGCCAGAATACTGGAGTGGGTAGCCTTTCCCTTCTCCAGGGGATCTTCCCAATCCAGGGATCAAACCCAGGTCTACTGCATTGCAGGCAGATTCTTTACCAGCTGAGCCACAAGGGAAGCCCAAGAATACTGGAGTGGGCAGCCTGTTCCTTCTCAAGGGGATCTTCCTGACCCAGAAATCAAACCAAATCTCCTGCATCGCAGGCGGATTCTTTACCAGTTGAGCCGTCAGGGAAGCCCATTCTCTACTTCATAGCTCCCTCTATGTCCGTGTTGGAGCCTCTTTTTGCATCTCTCCCTGTCCAGACAGGAGTAGATGGCAAGGACAGCAAATACAGAAGCTCCCCTGGGAGACTCTTTGGGGAGGAGATGTCCTGGGTGGTAGGCAGGGGCAGAAGGGCTGGCCTCACCCCTCAGACCTGAGCTGAGTGTTTTCTCTCTGCCCCACACTGCAAGCCTCTGGGGACCTCACAGTTTGCTACATGTCCTCCGCCTTGCAGCTGGTCTTGCTGGGTTCCATCTCTTCTGTGACAGTCTAAACTCTCCTCCCCAAAGTGACTTTCAGGGGATTGGAATCAGGCACTTTCCAACGGGATTGTAGAATATACCTTTCTTTTCCGTGGGTTAGAAGTCTTGGGCACAGAACCGGTAAAGGTGACAACCATGATGGTGACACCTCTTATAAAGGGCTGGGCGTCAGAGAGGGACCTGGGGCACAGCAGGTGAGGGGCGTGTGGAGGACACTTGGAGTCATCTCGTGGGTGACACTGAAATGACACCGGTGAGAGAAGTTCTTTTCAAATAGCAGCAGCAAAAGGGGACTGCCCCGGTGGCCCAGTGGCTAAAACTCTGTACTCCCAATGCGGGATGTCCAGGTTTGATCCCTGGCTAGGGAACTAAATCCCACATGCCACAACGAAACGTTGCCATTCTGCAACTAAGATATCCCACATGCCACTACTAAAGATCCCACGTGCCACCACTAAAACCCAGCACAACCAAATAAATATTTTTTTAAAAAAGCAGCAGCAGCAAGAAAAGGGGACGGTGGATAAGGATGTTGGAGTGCTCCTTGGGGCAGAACAGCATGAGGACTGGGACAGAGAAAAGGCAGGACACAGGGCATCGCATACCAGATGCAGGAGGAGCAGGAGGAGGCGCGCAAGAGGAAGAGCGGGACCCAGCTGGCAGCCAAGGCGAAGGAGGCAGCCACGCGAGAGAGCCGTGTGGAGAGCAGGAAGGGAGGTACTGGGTTCACAGGGCCTCTCCTGGGGTGGGCATCAGCATATGAGAGGCCTTGTGTTGGGGCCTCTGTGCGCGATTGTGTTTCATTTCCAACAAGCCTGGGATAGACATCTAACTCCCATGGGGAAACTCGGAGCAAGAACAGTTAACTTACCAGCCTGGGGTCACACTCTTGGAGCCCATTTCCTCCTCTTGAGTCTGTGTTTTTGCCTTGTCATCAGACTTGGGAAAGCTTGGGGGAAAAAACAACTCGCTCAGTGGCGTGTAGATGTAAGCCAAGAGGGTGTCCCGATGGGGGCTGGTAGAGAGAATAGAGGAAAGCCATATGGCAAGAGTTTGCAGAGCATTCTAGTGTGTGCCAACAGGACTTCACACACACACACTCATGCACACACAGTCACTATTATCTTACAGTTTGCCCAGGACAACTGTTCATATTCCCCTGAAACACTGGTCCCCCAGTCTGCAGTCCTTTGCTCTCTCATTACAGATTTCCACTGATCTGCCACTGTATACAAACAGCAATTTTATCTCCCAACGTGCTTGGGAGCATGTGGAGGAACTTGCACCTAGATTCTAAAATCCTTGAAGGCTCCACAGGTGTGACTTGTTACCATGTGTGTCCAAGGCTTTCTCTCCAGACATATTCTAGTTACCCACTGGAGGGCACTGCGGAACCAGCGATCTCAAGAGGGTTTGTTTTGCTGGGAGGGAGACTGGTTTCTGAATGGTAGTGAATCAGGAAGAGCCAGGGAAGAAAGTCCCACCCCAGAACTCTCTGCTGGAGGCAACAGCTCCACGCCAGGACTCAGGCAGAAGTGAAGTCAAGAAACTTCATTTTCAAGCATAGAGTTTCTTGGGACTTTGTGGTGGTCCAGTGGTTAAGACTCTGTGCTTCAGAGTCTTATGCAGCTTCACAGGGTGCATCCCTGGTCGGGAACTGCCACATGTCATCAGTTCAGTTCAGTTCAGGCACTCAGTCGTGTCCGACTCTTTGCGACCCCATGAATCACAGTACGCCTCCCTGTCCATCATCAACTCCCGGAGTTCACTCAGACTCATGTCCATGGAGTCGGTGATGCCATCCAGCCATCTCATTCTCTCTTCATACTGTTCATGGGGTTCTCAAGGCAAGGATACTGAAGTGGTTTGAGGCACAGCAAAGAATAAAAGTCAGTATCTTTAGCTGCCAGCCTCTTACCCCAACACACAAACACACAAATGCACACACAGCCCTCCACCTCCCCACCCTCTGCTACACACACACCCCCCACCCGTCCCATCCCTGTACCCAGTGTGCAAGTTCTGGGCTCTCCTCTTTTCTAGCTGCAAGGTCAGAGCAGGTCTGGGGCGGTGGGCTGGAGGGTGGGGGAGTTCACTGGCCCTGGCTCTGCCACCTCACATCGTCACAGGTGACAGGATCGAATATGTGGGTGCACAGATCAGCCAGGCCGTCCATCTGGATGTTTCCTAGATGCTCAGATGGGGGCCAACCTGCCATCAACCAGAAACAAGCGCCTCCCCTCGACTGGCTGACTTCTGGCCTTCCACCCAGGTGTTGGCAGTGCTGTAGGCGAACAGAGAGGGGATGCAGGTGAACTCGAGATCAGGGCAGGTTATCAGGGTGTGTACCGCCCACTCCATCAAGCTGAGCGCTCCCAGAGGTCAGGCCGGTGGCCCCAGGGCCTCCTGTAGACGCCCGGAGCGGATATCAGCTCCCCCCCACCCCAGGGGAGGGGCTTCTTAAACAGAATCCTCCTCGGGGAGCGTCCTCCGCGTGTAACTGTCACAGTAATCTGGGGAACAAAAGCGAGAACACAAGCCCGCTGAACGAATCGCTTTGCCAGGCTCCACGACGCTGCTCTGCTGTGACGCCAGCTCTGGAGGGGACGGCAGCATCAGTGACACAAACCTTTTGACAGCCCCCCGCACGTGCAGCCTATTAACACAGAGAGCCGGCGGTGCTGAGGAGCGTCGCCGCCTTGCAGACAAGGCGGAGGTTGTTGCTGTTCAGCCAGTCGTGTCTGACTCTGCGACCCCACGGACTGCAGGACACCAGGCTTCCCTGCCCTTCACCATCTCCCCGAGCTTGCTCAAACTCCTGTCCACTGAGTCCGTGATGCCATCCAACCATCTCGTCCTCTGTCCTCCCCTTCTGCTTCTGCTTTCGATCTTTCCCAGCATCAGGGTCTTTTCTGATGAGTCAGCTCTTCGCATCAGGTGGCCGAAGTATTGAAGCTTGGAGAGATTAGCCACTCCAGTCGAGATGAGCTGTGGGCAAACTCCTGGGAACTGTGCAGTGTGGAAAGGCTTTTGCCCTTTGAAATCCAGGAGCCAGCCTCTGCATTTGCTCTGTGACCTTGATCTGCCCTGTGACCTCTTGGAACTCTCCCTGCCTCAATGAACAGATGAATGATATGTGCATTTAAACGCTTGTACATGCATAGTCTTTCCAAAAAGTTACACAGAAATGTGTTTTATCTGTTTGCTCTGAGTGAGTGGGAAGGATAGTGTTGGGTTTTTATTTTGCCTTTTTATTTTCTACCCCTCTATCAATTTTGAAGTGTTTATGACAAACATGTATTAGTTTTATAGCTGTATTAAAAATAAAAAGAAATCCAAAATAGAAGGTTAATTAAAAATTCAAATGCCATGTTTTGATGTGTTTCCATTCCTTCTAACAAAAAACAAACAGTGTCTGTGTATCGTGCAGGAAGTCAATAGAAATGTGTTGGAAGAGGGAAAGAAGGATACACCTAACAGTGCCCAGTGGTCAACGGGGAGGAGGGCAAGGAGCGCTTTGAGCAGCCTTCTCTGTTCTGTTTCATGTATTTCTGTATCACCCACGGAATGTTTCACAGCATAGACTTTTATACCGTGCACTTCACATATTACTCGGTTTTTATCTGTGTACCTGTGTGATGGCCTGTGTCGCTTTTAAAAGAATAAAGCAGGATGGAGAGAGTGTCTGAAGTGAAAGTCACTTAACTGTGTCCAACTCTTTGCAACCCCATGGCCTATACAGCCCATGGAATTCTCCAGGCCAGAATACAGGAGTGGGTAGCCTTTCCCTTCTCCAGGAGATCTTCCCAACCCAGGGATTGAACCCAGGTCTACTGCATTGCAGGTGGATTTTTTACCAGCTGAGCCACCAGGGAAACCTGAGAAGAATAAAAGCAGTCCAGAAAGAATAATGCAGAATGGAAAGAGCATCTGAGATGTCTTCTAAAGACCCCTCATATTGATTAGTTCTCCAATGGGAGTGTTTGGGGCACTGCTGGCCCTGGGAATGGGCCCCTTCCACTGGGGGCGCTGTCACCTCTTCTACAGAGCAAGGCTGCGCCAGTGCCCAGATTCAGAATGCAAAGTTGCAGGCCAAATGTGCTCTAAGTATTCAAATTAAAGGCCCTTCCAGGCCCAGGGCTGGTCCAGAAAGACTGCCTCGGGGGCACTGACTCTGCTAAACAAATACTCACATTAACCAGCCTTCCTGACAGATTGATGCATCTTTTTATGATCTGTCTTTACAATATGATGACTCTCTCCTTTTAAAAATAAGATTAATTCAGACAAGACATTTATTTTACAGGGAAATCCATCCCAGGGGGGAAGAAGACTCCAGCAGAAAGGCAGAGATGGCTGGAGAAAGACCACTGTCAAGGGAGCTTCCCGCCTCCCAACATTAGCTCTGTGAGTGGCCCCAAATTAGATGCCCTAACCCTACACCCCCTGGAGTCACCCCAGTGGCATGAGTGTTGCCTCCTGGAGAAAACAAAATAAATCAGGGAGTGGGTTTCAGTGTGTTGGGGGGGGGGGGGGCAGGAGGAAGTGAGGGAGGGAATGGGTGTATTTTTCTTTTTTTTGGTAAAAGAGTTGAGATTCTCCCAAACTTTTTTGGACATATGTGTATACAGATTAAGCTTGTCTTTAAAGAATAGAGAAGTACACCCAAGGGAAATGAATTATTCGTCTCTGTCTCTGTGTCTGGAATAGCACTGCCATCTAGCAGGTGCTTGGCAGTGGTTCGTGAAGGCTTCTGCGCTGTGATCCCTGTTTCGGCTGGTGGCATCGGCCGGGTGCCCTGACTCCTCTGTCCCCCGTCTTCATCCCTCAGCCAGCCACCAAGCACTGCCAGCGTGTTTCCCACAGCCATCCCCTCCCGTGCCACTCCTGCCTCGGTTCAGTCCTTCCATGGACTGTCGCCTGGACTCGTACATCCACTCCCGGCTGGTCTCCCTTTCTCCAGCCTCCCGGTCTGGTCCATCCTCCCCACTGCGGCAGATCTGGTTAGACCCCTTCCTGTTGGATAGCTGTCCTGACACAGTCATCAGACTCCCAAGACTGGCACTCAGGCCTTGCTGCACGAGCACTTGATTCGGTTCTGCAGGCAGTATCATTACTGGCTTTCTTCCTGTGTCTGGCCAACATCCATTTCACCTTCATGCTCTAAAACTGCCGTAGAACTCAGCGTTGCCCGGAACACTATGCCATTTCACACCTTCAAGCCTTTGCTTCTGCGGTGCCTGACATTTGGAGCATGCTTCCCCACCTTCAGATTGAGATCTCAGAACATTTTATCAGCTCATCTGTGAAGACTTCGTTGCTGGTCCCTCCCGGTGTAGAACAACCTCCTCTGTGTGATCGCATCAGACCTACTTCCACTACAGCACCTGTCGCAGGGATCAGCTTTACCTGGACCTGTCTGTGAACCCCTTGAGGGTAGGAACAGTGTCCATGCATCTTTGTCTCCTCCATACCTGGCACATAGTAGGTGATCATGTGATGGTGTTGGTGAGCCACCACAACTCACTTGAAGCCCCGTCTCTCTCTACTCCCTTTCCCTGCTCTGCTCTGCCCCTTCAAGGATAAAGTAACATCTCTGCCGGCAGACTGCATCAGCCTTACATGTGGATGCAGTAGGCAGCTGCCTTCAAGGTGCAACTTAAGGGTCCCTAGAAAGATCCCTGCCTCCCCCGTCTCCCATCCCTCCCACAGTTGCTTCTCTTCTATGAGTGGAGGTCAGCATTCCTACAGGAATCCACACTCCACCTCCCGCTCCCCCTGTAGAATAAGGAGGTGGGACTCAGGGTCCCTGGTAACCCTGCGATACTTCCTCCTCCTCTTCCTGATTCTTCTTCTTTCTTCCTCTAACTCAAGAGATGAATGACTTAGAAAGAGCCAATGAATCAGAAATAGGGAAAGGAAAAAAAAAGAGTAATTTTGCCAAGTTATTATTCAAAGGAGCTCTCTGGGACCAGGAGCAGAGCAGCGCCATCAATCACCGCGCAGAGCTCTGGGGCTGGGGTTGGGGGAGGTGGCCACGCTGTCTGTGGACGGCTCTGGGCTCCGTGCGTGAGTGAGCAGCCAGCCCGGGGAAGCTGGAGCCCTCTGCCAGGCACCACAGAGGGAGGGAGGGAGGCCAGAGAGACACTGAAAGGGGACAGGCAGCCCCAAGGCCTGGGACAAGGCTTACTGACCTGCTTTCCTCAACAGGCTGGAGCCCTGGAGCCTGCACTCTGGACTGGACTGGGCCAACTCTGGGGAAAGCACCCTTTGGAGCAGAGGGAAGAGGGATATGGGAGGTAGGGCTCAAGTCTGGAGCCTCTTCTGCTCAGCTGCTCTCCCCAAGCCTTTGCTACCCTGAGGGAGGCAGCCTTGTCCCACCAGAAGGGGGCCTAGCTCACACTCATCCCTGCATCCCAGGGCTTAGCTCAACGCAGCTTCCTTGAATGAGTGAGCCGATTTGAGGATGACAAGCTTGTTACAGGACATTGTTTGCTTCTCTTTGGGTTTTTTAAAAATTACTTTACCGGAATTTTTCTGCATAGGTTATCACCGCTTATTACATTGTAATTGTAATCCACTTGGGGCAGAAGGGAAATCTGATTCCTCTCCATGCACACGTTCCACAAATAGGAAGGCCCTGACAAATACGTCTGGAGGAAGGAGGACAGGAGGGAGAGGCAGAGCTTTTTGGCATCTAAGCCTCCACGCATCCCCATGGTCCCACTGTGCCATCATCGGGGTCATTGCTGGCCCCAGGCTCTGTGTTAGAGGACACTTTGGTGCTGCTACTAGATGAGTCTGTTGCATTCCTAGGTTCTAGGTGCTGGAGTTGAACAGTGGACAAAAGATTTCAAGGTCTGCTCTCAGTTTCCTCATCTGTAAAATGGGGACAACAATAATAATGGTACCTGTCAGATAGGGAAATGGTAAAATGATTACATAAATCAATGCGTATAAGGTGCTCAAGACAATGCCTGGCAGGTAGCAAGTTTTAATAGATGCTAGTTATTTCTGGCTTAGTCTGTTTGGACTGCTATAGCACAATACCATAACCTGGAGTCTTATAAATGACAGAATCTGTTTCTCCCAGTTCAGGAGGCTGGAGTCGGAGATCAGGGTCCCAGCATGGTCCGGTTCTGGTGAGGACCCTCTTCCAAGTTGCCCCTCTGCCATCGGGGGGGTCTGCAGTCCTTTGTCTTCAGGTCCATTATCACTAGACACATTTGGGAGCCTGATAGACAACCTTCCTTCCTAGGGAGGACTACCAGGCTCCCAGGAGTCCACAAACACTGCCCGCCACCCACCATGTCCCCAGGGAAGCCTTGACCTGCTATGTGGACATCACTGCATTGTTTCCCAAAGCAGCAAATCTTCCTGGGCTGCAGGAGGCCTGGAAAGACGGGAAGATGGAATCACAGCCCTTCCAGCTCTTCAACTCTGCATTGTGAATTCCGGGGATAATGAATCTTGTTTTCTCCCCTGATTGCTCCTGAAATCTCCTGCCTGTTTATCAAATCTGAGTGCTTCGCTGCACTTGGCTCTTTAGCTCTGTCTGTGCACCTCTTCTCTAGAAGAGGGAAACAGGGACGTGCTCCTGGGGGATTTCCGTCCCGTGCTGAAGACAGGAAGGCCAGTTTCAATGAGGCTGTCCCCATGTCACCAGGGGAACAAACAGGTGGGTGGGCTTTCAGCGCATGAGGCAGGAGGGCCTCAAAAAGCACCTGAAACCCCTGTCTAGGCTGGACTGAGGCTAATCTCCCAGAAAGGAAAGTCCCCTCCTCACACTCCACTCTTCCAACAGAACCCGATCAAGTCAGCTGAGGCGTATTCATTCATTCAATCCACAGGCATGGCGCCAGGGGACAAGGACAAACAAGCATGGTGCCAATGCAATGAGGCAAATTTCAGGACAGGGCCTCATGAACTGCTGTAGTGGCCAAAGCAGAGGGGAATCAAAGTTAGGGTTGGAGAGATGTCCCCTGACCTTGATCTTGGAGGAGGCATGGGAAACGCGTGGAGGGTGTATTTGTACACAGAAGTCCGGGCATGTGCAAAAGCACAGAGGCGTGACTGTTTAATCTTAGGATGACTCAGTCACCCTCAGTCCAGTCTAGGCAGGTCAGGAGCATAGGTAGGGAGGGAGTCAGATAGGACTGGAGACTGAGCTATGAGGAGCTACTCAAAGATGTAAAGCAAGGGCCTGGCAGGGTCATGTTAGAAAGACCACTGTCCGCAGGGAATGAAACGAAGGGGAGGACAAGTGCAGGCGGAGCAGCTGGTGGACGAGGACTTGGCCTAAGGCAGAGGTGGGGGATGGACGGGGGAGTGGGAGAGAGGTGGATACAGGGCGAGGGGTGAGCTTGAAGTCTTCCCATGCCATGCCATTCAAGCTGAGGCGCAGAACCTGTTCAAACCAGACCTCATAAAGGGAACATTAATGGTCACAATGGAATGGTAACCCCAACCCCAGTTCAGGATGGGTCAAGTCAGGAGTGAGGCTGCCCTTTGAATGGGAGAGAGGTGGATACAGGGCGAGGGGTGAGCTTGAAGTCTTCCCATGCCATGCCATTCAAGCTGAGGCGCAGAACCTGTTCAAACCAGACCTCATAAAGGGAACATTGATGGTCACAATGGAATGGTAACCCCAACCCCAGTTCAGGATGGGTCAAGTCAGGAGTGAGGCTGCCCTTTCCTTCTTTTTTAAAAAAAGTTTTTTTTTGGTTGCGCAGCAAGGCATGCAAGATCTTAGTTCCCTGACCAGGGATCAAACCTGCAGTGGGAACACAGAGTCCTAACCACTGGACTGCCAGGGAAATCCTTGCCCTTTCCTTCTTGAGGATCTGTGTGGTCTCCTGACATGTCTCTCTAACCATGAGGTATCAGGACCTTTCACCCTGAGCGGCAGTCTCTGTGTCTCTTCAGATTCTCAAGACAGCACCTGAGTGGCCCAGCTCACGTCCTTCCTGCCGGGTATGGATTGGCTGCCTTGGGCTCAGGGTCCACGTCTGATCCCATCAGCCATGGCTGGGGTTGGGGAGGGGCCTGGCACTTATAGGATCACAGGGTTAGGAGCTGTGACATGTTCCCCAGGGGGTGTGCGCAGGGCAGGCGGTGAGCAAACCTTGGACCATGACGGCCTTTACTTGTGCCTCTATTCGATACCGTGCGTTCAGATCCTACCAAAGCCTTTTCACTCTTATGGTCCCAGGTGGTTTCAGCTGTGTGTGTCATTTCCAGCTAGCCTGAGAGCTCCCCGAGACTGGATCCTTTCTCCACCACCCTCGCATTTCCTACAGAGCCCTTGGAAAAGAGCTTAGTAAGCAGAATACATAAAGACTTTTTGCCCCATCTTGGGTTGTATTAAAGAAAAAATGTCATTTTTTTTAACATTAAAAAATTTTTTTGGCTGCACCCCACAGCATGTGGGACCTTAGTTCTCCGACCAGGGATGGAACACACACCCCCTGCATTGGAAGGCAGTCTTAACCACTGGACCACCAGGGAAGTCCCTCCAGTGTTTTTAACTGCTTTGCTATTTACTTAAGGTTTGCAATAGGATAGTTGTCTCTTTGTCAGGGCCACACCCTGTGAACAGTTAAGGAGCAAGATAACCTGATCCCAAAATCCTTCCCTCTTCTCCTCTGCAAGCTGACCCCTGACTTTGTGCTGGACAACCCCAGGTGATAACTAATGACCAGATTAATTATTCCTGAGAACGCTGAGGCAGCCCCCTGCCCCTTCTCCGCAGTGATGGTGAGAATCCGCTGGGGACTCTGGGTACGTTTTCTTTTTCCTGATAAAAGGAACCGGAGAGGCTGGTGCCACCTCTCTCGTGTGCTTCCTGTCTGGTTGAGATTCCCGGACATCCCAAGTGATCCTAGGAGGCGGAAGCCAGTACAGAGGGTGCACGGAGGGCAAAGGCAGAAAGGCCCGGGCACTTCAGGCCGTGTGAAGCCTCTGCTTGCACCAGGGCGTGCCTCCTTGTTCTAGGACAGGAAGTTTCTTTACTCTGCTCTGTCCCCGCTCCCAGAATACTGCCAGGCATGAAGTCGCCTCTCAGTAGTTCGCTGTGGATTGAGGGAATGTCTTTCTTATTTAGACCACTGTTAGGAGTTGTGCTAGAAGTGAAAGTTAAAGGCTCTCGGTTGTGTCAGACCCCATAGACTATACAGTCCATGGAATTCTCCAGGCCAGAATACTGGAGTGGGTAGCTGTTTCCTTCTCCAGGGGATCTTCCCAACCCAAGGATGGAACCCAGGTCTCCCGCATTGCAGGTGGATTCTTTACCAGCTGAGCCACAATGGAAGCCCAAGAATACTGGAGTGGGTAACCTATCCCTTCTGCAGCAGATCTTCCTGACCCAGGAATCAAACTAGGGTCTCCTGCATTGCAGGCAGATTCTTTACCAACTGAGCTATCAGGGGAGTTGTGTTACTTACAACTAAACATATTCCTAACTGATTCAGTATCTGTAAAAATCTGCGTATGCTAAGATTCTAAGTGGAGTAGGCTTGGTGGACCCACAAGCTCAGGTGGCATCCTAAAAGTTTGAAAAAAGATGCCCCTGGCCCTCAGCCTTCCTCTGCATGGAGTGGGGATCACTTGCCCTTCTATCTCCTTCAACTTGCACTTATACCCCTTCTTGTTCCTCAAGGGAAGGGCAAAGTTGCTCATTAGTTTTTACAAGTCAGTATTTTTTTGGCGCCACCCATCAGTTTCTGGCCTGGCCCTGACTCCCAGAGCTAAGGAGACAAATAGGACCCAGCCCTTCCTAGGTAAGAGGCCTGAAAGCTCCACCAAACACTAGGGGGTGGGGAGCAGAGAGAGGGAGACTTTCAAGTCATTTCCTGCCCCCTGGCTTCAGCCTTGCATTATCCCTGATGTGAATCATTAACCTGCTAATTACCAACCAGTTACCTCTGCTGAAGCTAGCTTCCAGCCTTTTAAACCTTTCTTCTCAGTACACAAAGGGCCTGACAACCTCAATTCCCCACCCCCACCCCACAAGCTATCTTTGGTGGGGACTTAAAAAGTCCCTCTGCAAACAGATCCTACACATACTCTGGCACCCCTCCCAATGGGTGCTGAAGGGAACTTCCCCCAGGAGGCTACACAATCACAAGTGCTTGTAAGTCAGCAGGGAAGTGAGTAGTATTATTTCTACCAAATGGTACGGAGGAAGTAAAGATCATGAAATGACCAGCTTTTCTGAGGTCCCCACTGCAGACCTAAAGCCTCACTTTGTAATAGCCCCATTATTTTTACATCCAGCTGAAACAGGAGGGAAGAGGGCAGGGAACAACCTTTAAAAGAATGACATAGCCATCAGTTCAGTTCAGTTCAGTTCAGTCGCTCAATTGTGTCTGACTCTTTGCGACCCCATGAACCACAGCACGCCAGGCCTCCCTGTCCATCACCAACTCCCGGAGTTCACTCAAACTCACATCCATTGAGTCAGTGATGCCATCCAGCCATCTTATTCTCTGTCGTCCCCTTCTCCTCCCGCCCCCAATCCCTCCTAGCATCAGACTCTTTTCCAGTGAGTCAACTCTTCGCATGAGGTGGCCAAAGTATTGGAGTTTCAGCTTCAGCATCAGTCCTTCCAATGAACACCCAGGATTGATCTCCTTTAGAATGGACTGGTTGGATCTCCTTGAAGTCCAAGGGACTCAAGAGTCTTCTCCAGCACCACAGTTCAAAAGCATCAATTCTTCGGCACTCAGCTTTCTTCACAGTCCAACTCTCACATCCATACATGACCACTGGAAAAACCATAGCCTTGACTAGACGGACCTTGGTTGGCAAAGTAATGTCTCTGCTTTCTAATATGCTATCTAGGTTGGTCATAACTTTCCTTCCAAGGAGTAAGCGTCTTTTAATTTCATGGCTGCAATCAGCATCCACAGTGATTTTGGAGCCCCAAAAAACAAGTCTGATACTGCTTCCACTGTTTCCCCATCTATTTCCCATGAAGTGATGGGACCAGATGCCATGATCTTCGTTTTCTGAATGTTGAGCTTCAAGCCAACCTTTTCACTCTCCTCTTTCACTTTCATCAAGAGGCTTTTTAGTTCCTCTTCAATTTCTGCCATAAAGGTAGTGTCGTCTGCATATCTGAGGTTACTGATATTTCTCCCGGTAATCTTGATTCCAGCTTGTGCTTCTTCCAGCCCAGCGTTCCTCATGATGTACTCTGCATATAAGTTAAATAAGCAAGGTGACAATATACAACCTTGACACACTCCTTTTCCTATTTGGAACCAGTCTGTTGTTCCATGTACAGTTCTAACCGTTGCTTCCTGACCTGCATACAGGTTTCTCAAGAGGCAGGTCAGGTGGTCTGGTATTCCCATCTCTTTCAGAATGTTCCACAGTTTATTGTGATCCACACAGTCAAAGGCTTTGGCATAGTCAATGAAGCAGAAATAGATGCTTTTCTGGAACTCTCTTGCTTTCTCCATGATCCAGCGCATGTTGGCAATTTGATCTCTGGTGCCTCTGCCTTTTCTAAAACCTTCTTGAACATCTGGAAGTTCACGGTTCACATATTGCTGAAGCCTGGCTTGGAGAATTTTGAGCATGACTTTACTAGCGTGTGAGATGAGTGCAATTGTGCAGTAGTTTGAGCATTCTTTGGCATTGCCTTTCTTTGGGATTGGAATGAAGACTGACCTTTTCCAGTCCTGTGGCCACTGCTGAGTTTTCCAAATTTGCTGGCATATTGAGCGCAGCACTTTCACAGCATCATCTTTCAGGATTTGAAATAGCTCAATTGGAATTCCATCACCTCCACTAGCTTTGTTCATAGTGATGCTCTCTAAGGCCCACTTGACTTCACATTCCAAGATTTCTGGCTCCAGGTGAGTGATAACGCCATCATGATTATCTTTGTCTGCTGCTGCTGCTAAGTCACTTCAGTCGTGTCCGACTCTGTGCGACCCCATAGACGGAAGCCCACCAGGCTCCCCCGTCCCTGGGATTCTCCAGGCAAGAACACTGGAGTGGGTTGCCATTTCCTTCTCCAATGTGTGAAAGTGAAAAGTGAAAGTGAAGTCGCTCAGTCGTGTCCGACCCTTAGCGACCCCACGGACTGCAGCCTACCAGGCTCCTCCATCCATGGGATTTTCTAGGCAAGAGTACTGGAGTGACTTGCCATTGCCTTCTCCGGAAGGAGAGATTCAGTTCAGTTCAGTTCAGTTCAGTCGCTCAGTCGTGTCCGACTCTCCGTGACCCCAAACACCATCATTTTTAGCTGCCTATTTATGAGATGTCTTACATGTGTTATTTCATCTGATCCGATCTTCATACCCACTTAGAGATGAAGAAACTGAGACTCAGAGGTGTTAGGTCATCTGCTCACAGTGGTGGAGCTAGGTCTCTCCAACCCCAAGACCCTTCCATCATACCAAACAGAATCATTAGAGAATGGTATAAGGTTTCTAGTCTACAGAAACAAGACCCTGAAAGTTGAAACTGGCCAGGGTCCCCCAGTCAGGATCCTGATCCCTGCCATGGGAGAGAACAGATGCAAAAGCAAGCATAGGGCCTGGCACAAAGTAGGTATCCAGTAAACACAGGACCTAGCACATGATAGGTTTCCAGTAAACACAAGCGCCACCTCTCCACTCCAAACCTATTTCTTCCACAGCTCGCCATCATGGGATCCAGGCGGCAGTCACGATGCTGAGCTATTGACATAATTGCAGACGTAACTGATTCACTCTCTGATTAGAAGGGAAGTTGGATGGCCAGCTCAGAGGGCTCTGCCCACTCCACCTTACTCCTTTCCTCGCTCACACTTCATCCAACCATCTTGTGCTTTTTGAGAAGTCTGTTCCTGAAGAGCAGAGGAAAAGAACAGATTGGTGCATTGACTGTGTGTGGCCAAGTGATTTATTTGTAATGTGACTAAACAAGATGTGCACCTGCCTGTGGAAATGCGATCACACTGAGTCATCAGGGATTTGGATGGCTGTTTAGGCAAGAAAAAGACAGGAGACAGAGGAGAGGAGGAGGACAGAAGAGACAGGAGGGGCGGGGAGGGGAGGAGAAGAGGCTGGGCCAGTGCCTAAAAGTTATGGTTTCAATAGCATCAGTGCGGCACCTCCAGCTGGGCCAGGTGTCCGCAGTTAGCTTGTCTGATGCCTAAAATTTCGCAATTAGACTTTCATTCCTCTAGTTTAATCATACGCAGCATGTCCCCCACTAAAGCGTTAATGAAACAGAATCAGGGCGTAAAACTACATCAGCTGTTTCTCAAGGAGAGGAGAACGCTCTTACAAAAGCAGGATTTTGTGGGGTTTTTTCCCTAGGCAGGGATGGGCATTAACCCAATGTTTGAAGGAGTCACCAGTGAGGGAACAAAAGGGCACAGAGAGGAAATTTGGGGGTTCTAGTTGTTTTACAACATTGTGTTATCTTCAGGTGTACGCAAGGCGATTCAGATACACACACACATATTGTTTTCCCTATCAGTTCAGTTCAGTCACTCAGTCGTGTCCGACTCTTTGCAACCCCATGAATCGGTCATTCCAAAACATTGAGTATAGTTCTCTGTGCTATATAATAGGTCCTTGTTGGTTAAGTATTTCATATATAATAGTGTGTATATATTAATCCCAAACTCCTAATTTATCCCTCCCCCTGCTTTCCCATAAATAAATTCGTTTTTTGTTTGTGAATCTATTTCTGTTTTGTGAATACGTTCATTTGTATCCTTTTTTTAGATTCTGCATATAAGTGATATCATGATATTTCATGGCTCTTCTTAATCATTGCAGCTGCCTGTACTGAGCCTTTGCCACTTCGGGCCGTGGGCACCATCCCATACACGTGTTATTCCATTCAGTCTTCCCAGCAGATGTCCCTCTCTGCAGGTGAGGAAATGGTGGCCTAGCCTTGACTTGTCCATCTTAGCGCCCCAAAGGGAAGCTTTTCTCACGGGACTCTCAGCACTGCCCACAGTGTCCGGCTCTCAGGAGGCACTCAGAGCATCATCTGTCCGTAGAGTGAAGTGTGGTGGAGATGGAATGCCATGTGGGCACTCTAACACCAGCACCCGTGCCGTTGGCCATCTGCCGTAGCTTTCTCCCAGGTGAGCCACTCCCTCCGCCCCGCTTCTGGCCAGAGTAGCATGAGAAACTCGTGAACCATGCCTTGGGGAGGCTAATGTCCTCCATCTTTGCTCCCTCCTCCAGGTGCCTGGCTCAGCCCCGATAACTGGACAGCCAGACCCTTCCACTTTGCCCTGATGGTTGTCTCTTTTCAGATATTTGCTGTCCCCAGTTCAGCTGTCAAGCCTCTGAGGGCAGGCACAGCTTCTCTGCAGAGGCTCTTTCGGTGATGGACATGTACTTTAGAGTTGTAAGAGGACCTTTCTTGACAGCAACATTTTTTTTAATTTATTTTTTTTAATTGAAGGATAATTGCTTTACAGAATTTTGTTGTTTTCTGTCAAACCTCAACGTGAATCAGCCATAGGCATACATATGTCCCCTCCCTTTTGAACCTCCCTCCCATCTCCCTTCCCATCCCACCCCTCCAGGTTGATACAGAGCCCCTGTTTGAGTTTCCTGAGCAGTACAGCAAATTCCCGTTGGCATCTGTTTTACATACGGTGATGTAAGTTTCCATGTCACTCTCTCCACACATCTCACCTCTCCTCCCCTCTCCCATGTCCATAAGTCCGTTTTCCATGTCTGTTTCTCCATTGCTGCCCTGAAAATAAATTCTTCAGAGCCACTTTTATAGATTCTGTATATATGCGTTAGAATACGGTATTTATTTTTCTCTTTCTGACTCACTTCACTCTGTGTAATAGGTTCTCAGTTCATCCACCTCATTAGAACTGACTCAAAGGCGTTCCTTTTTATGGCTGAGTAATATTCCATTGTGGAGAAGGAAATGGCAACCCACCCCAGTGTTCTTGCCTGGAGAATCCCAGGGACAGGGGAGCCTGGTGGGCTTCTGTCTATGGGGTCACACAGAGTCGGACACGACTGAAGTGACTTAGCAGCAGCAATATTCCATTGTGTGTATGTACCCCAGCTTCTTTATCCGTTCATCTGTTGATGGGCATCTAGATTGCGTCCATGTTCTAGCTATTGTAAATAGTGCTGCAGTGAATAATGGGATACATGTGCTTTTTTCAATTTTGGTCTCCTCAGGGTATATGCCTAGGAGTGGGGTTGCTGGGTCATATGGTGGTTTTATTCCTAGTTTTTTAAGGAATCTCCATACCTTCTTCCATAGTGGCTACATCAATTTATATTCCCACCAACAGTGCAAGAGCATGTCCTTTTCTCCACACCGTCTCCAGCATTTATTGTCTGTAGACTTTTTGATGATGGCCATTCTGACTGGTGTGAGGTGATATCTCATTGTAGTTTTGATTTGCATTTCTCTAATAATGAGCGATGTTGAGCATCTTTTCATGTGTTTGTTGGCCATCTGTGTGTCTTCTTTGGGGGAAATATCTGTTTAGGCCTTTTTCCCACTTTTTGGTTGGGTTATTTGTTTTTCAGTATTGAGTTGTATGATCTGCTTGTATATTTTGGAAATTAATCCTTTGTCAGTTGTTTCATTTGCTATTATTTTCTCCCATTCTGAGGGCTGTATTCTCACCTTGCTTATAGTTTCCTTTGCTCGACAGCAACATTTTACCTTTGTGTTTTCTATTAACCTGACTGTGGTAGGCTTTCTGGTCAGCATCCCTCCTCTTATTCCTAGCACTTGGTTCAGCTGCAAAGGAGGGGGATGATGAAGTTGTAAGTGAAGGGGGAGTCCAGCAGAGTGGTAAATTTTTAAAGCTTGAGAATATTGTGTGTGGGCAAGGATGGGGGAATGGATATGCAGATGCTGTGGGTGAAGCCTCTTTAGAAGGCAAATCATCAGTAAACAAGAGTGGCTTAAAATAGAAGTTTTATTTTTCTTTCATACAAAAATCTAAGCTGGCAGGATGTCCTGCGAAGAAGGGTAGCTTGGCTCCTTGAGGTTATCTAGAGGCCCAGATTCTTTCTATACATTGTTCCACCATCCTCAAAGGCACTGTCTTCATCAGCTGGTGGAAGCTGGTTCCCACCACCACCACATCTGCTCTCCAAACAGCATTCTCAATGGGGAAAGAGGAAGTAGGCCAATGGCTACTTTTAAAAGCATGACTCAGAAATCTAACACAATACATCCCACTGGCCAGAAGTTAGTTACCTGTCTCCCTTGTCTGTAGCAAGGGAGTGTGGGAAACACCTTCTCAAGCTGTGCCTAGATAAAACTTGGGAGATTCATTGCTAAAACGAATAACAGAGCAAATATTTGTTGGGCAGCTTTAGACACATAGAGGAATTATCAAAATTAAAAGTGAACATGTCACTTGATCCAGAAATTCTAATTCAGAAAATC
Organism: Moschus berezovskii; assembly: GCF_049115385.1. Lineage (NCBI taxonomy): Eukaryota > Metazoa > Chordata > Mammalia > Artiodactyla > Moschidae > Moschus > Moschus berezovskii. The sequence continues at coordinate 91,278,640 of NC_142468.1, forward strand.
TATTGTAAGGATGTGTTCACACAAGTACATAAAGATTATATAAAAGGGTAGTACTGATGGCTTTCAAACAAGTTTGCAAACTCTTTGACACTCCTCCCTTCAAAATGGCTGGACTCGGTGACTGACTTCTAATGAACAGAATGACGCAGAGATGACAAAGTGTGACTTATGAGGCTAGGTCTTAAAACGCATTGCTGCTTCTGTTCTCTCTTGAATAACTCACTCTGGGGGAAACCTGCCGCCATGCTGTGAGGACCCTCAATCAGCCTCGTGGAGAGGGCCACTGACGGAGCTAGGAATTAGGGCTCTCCACCATCAGACAGCCAGCAACCCACTCCAGTATTCTTGCCTGAAGAATCCCATGGACAGAGGAGACTGTCAGGCTACAGTCCATAGTGTCATAAAGAGTCAGACACAAGATGCTAAGTACCTTACCATGGCATGGCACCATCAGACATCACCCACTTGCCAGCCCTGGAGGGAGTGAACCCTCCAGCACAGTCAAACCTCAGGGATTGTAGCCCCAGCCAACATTCTGACTGCAACCCAATGAAAAACACAAAGCCAGAAGCCATCCAGCCAAGCAGCTCCAAAATTCCTGTCTGGCAAAACCTGTGAGCCATGTTAAATATTTATTATAGTTTTAAGTCACAAAATTTTGGGGTGATGTGTTAGGCAGCAATAATATTACTTCCTTGTTTGTAGTAGCAAAAAACAGAAATACAAGAAATAATGATGAGAGCTTAGAGAGGGTGCTGTCGCCTGTGGGAGTGGGTTTGGGCTCCCCATGTGCACCCCTTCTGGCACACTGTTGTGTATATGCATTGTGTACCCAAAATGCCTTTCTGAACACATAGTACATACACAACCGTGTATATATTTTGTATACACAAAGTGCCTTTGTGGACACATATACACAGTTTTTATATAGGTGCTGTCCCCTTGGGCTGATTCAATCAGCTGCTAGGTCCACAGCTCCCATTGTTAAAGCAGTCCCCATAAACAGGTAACCCTCACTGATTTGATCAACATGCTTGTGTCATGTGACACCTACATATTAAACCAGCCCCTAAAACATGTGACTCCCATTGATTAAATCAGCTCCATTAAATATCCTGACCCCTACTAAATCAATCATCCTTCTTAAACCTCCTGGCATCCATTTTACCAATCAAACCCCTTAGGTTTCCTGACCTCCATTAAATTCATCTGCCCTCTTATCTCTCCAGATACCCATTAAGTCATTCTGTCTTCTTAATTCTCCTGTACCCCATTAAGTCAATGGGTCATCGTCTTCTTTTTTTTTTTTTTTTTTTAACATTTCCAAAATAATAAAACATTTGAGATTTGAGACTAATGGGAAATTTTAAGTAATGGGAATTGGACTCTTATGGGGTCTTCCGGGAAATCAGAAGCACCACCCGCTTCTGCAGCTCAGTGTTTCTCCAGTTTAGTGATCAATTCTTTCTCTAGACACCATTGGTCTGCTGGTCACAGACATAGCAGCAAGGGGTGGTGTGAAAAAGCTGCAGCGCACAGAGCTCACAGAAATAATGCCTGCACTGGGTTTTGGAAGGTCTGGCGACAGAGGAAACACTTGAATGGTGTTTCCTCCTGGTCACTTCCCACTTCGTAGTTTTCGTCCTCTTAGACGCCACAGGGACGCTCATCAAGTTCGTGTGCGATCTGCCACCCTTGCTTGTGATCTGAGAGGTCATGGAGGAATTTGCAGCGGTCTGTGAAGCCGCAAAAACCAATCTCCTCATAGTCCTTAGAAATGTCGAGCTGGTAATCCCAGCACATGGAGATGCTGGGGAGCTCGGATGGGGCCCTTCCTCACCATTCCGGAGGAAGCAGTGCCCATAGACATATCCTTGGGCTTCATGTATTTCTGACAATGATTGATTATTAGATCTTATTAGCTCTAATGATTATTAGATCAAATCACCCAATAGATCATCTTCCTTGCCCCTCAGCGCCTCCTGGATCTTCCGGCTGTGCTCAAAGATGGCTTGGGCTTCAGCTCCTCTGCGTCTAGCGTGGACAGCAGTGGCCCTCACATTCTCTGGCTCTATGGGTTTCCCCGAGCGAGTGGACTTACAGACCACACCCAGACACGTGGGCTCGTTCTCCTCCTCCTCGCTGCTCCAGTCACCATATGCCACCTCTGTGTACCACTGCCACGGGCCTTCTGTATCATGGGGTTGTGGGGACCTTGCTACTTTTCCAGGCGAGCCACAGTTCCCTTTGTCACTGCAGCTGTTCTCTCCGGACTCTTGGTTGCAGATGGGGCGTTTCCTGCAGCCTGCAGCCACTTTTTGCCCAGGCTTTTTGAAAAGAAAGGTCTTTTTCACAACTGGTCTGTCCTCTTTCCTGGGGAAAGTTGCTCTGCCATTTTTAGAGTCTGGAGCTCCAAAATGGCTGTGGTCTGCTGGGTGGCGCAGGCCTGCTCATCGCTACACTGTCGAGTGCTCCACTGTGAATTCATGCAAAATCTGCGGGGACAGGTGTTCTTAGTCGCCTGACCAACCTTAAAAAAAAAAAAAAAAAACCTTAAATCACGTGACTGCCTTTGATTCAATCAATCCCCTTAAATCAGCCTGGGAAGGGGGCTGTCCTTCTTCAGGGGTGTTTGGATAGAGTATAATTGATAATTAATATCATGTTAGTTTCAGGTGTATGCAAAGTGATTCAGTAATACATATACATGTATCTATTCTTTTTCAAATTCTTTTCCCATTTAGGTTTTTACAGAATACTGAGCAGAGTTCTCTGTGCTATAGGGTAGGTCCTTGGAGGTTATCTATTTTGTTTTAGTGTTTGTTTGGGTTATCTATTTTAAATATTGTGGTATGTGTATGTCAGTCCCGGTCTCCCAATTTATCTTTCCCCTTTGGTTAACTTTGGTAACTATAGATTTGCTTTCTAAGTCTCTGAGTGTGTTTTACGAATTAGGTTCACTTGTAAGATTTTGATAGCTTACAGTGAACGGGGTCAGATTCATGATCTCCGAAGAAGAAAATTTAGCTTCAGGATCAGGGACCAGGCTTGACCACTCAGGGCTATGGTGTAGCAGAAGTTTTATTACAGTGAAAAGGACAGAGAATGCTTCTGACACAGAGATCAGAAGGGGGCGGAGAGTGCACCCCTCACTAGTCTTAGCAAGGCCTCACATACTTTTACCAGACCCACTCCCACAATATGCATCTTAAATTAACAGGATTAGGATCAACAATAGAAAGGTCTTACCAGACCCTATTTGAAACAACAGACTGGTTCCAAATAGAGAAAGGAGTATGTCAAAGGCTGTATATTGTCACCCTGCTTATTTAACTTATATGCAGAGTATATCATGAGAAACACTGGTCTGGATGAGACACAAGCTGGAATCAAGATTGCTGGGAGAAATATCAACAACCTCAGATATGCAGATGACACCACCTTTATGGAAGAAAGCAAAGAAGAACTAAAGAGCCTCTTGATGAAAGAGAAAGAGGAGAGTGAAAATGTTGGCTTAAATCTCAGCATTCAGAAAACTAAGATCACGGCATCCAGTCCCATCACTTCAAGGCAAATAGATGGGGAAACAGTGGAAACTATGGCAGACTTTATTTTTTTGGGCTCCAAAATCACTGCAGATGGTGACTGCAGCCATGAAATTAAAAGACACTTGCTCCTTGGAAGAGAAGTTATGACCAACCTAGACAGCATGTTAAACAGCAGAGATATTACTTTGCCAACAAAGGTCCATCTAGTCAAAGCTATGATTTTTCCAGTAGTCATGTATGAATGTGAGAGTTGGACTATAAAGAAAGCTGAGCGCCAAAGAACTGATGCATTTGAACTGTGATGTTGGAGAAGACTCTTGAGAGTCCCTTGGACCACAAGGAGATCCAACCAGTCCATCCTAAAGGAAATCAGTCCTGAATATTCATTGGAAGGACTGATGCTGAAGCTGAAACTCCAATACTTTGGCTACTTGATGTGAAGAACTGACTCATTTGAAAAGACCCTGATGCTGGGAAAGATTGAAGGCAGAAGTACAAGGGGATGACAGAGGATGAGATGGTTGAATGGCATCATCGACTCGATGGACATGAGTTTGAGTTAACTCTGGGAGTTGGTGATGGACAGGGAGGCCTGGTGTGCTGCCATCCATGAAGTAGCAAAGAGACAGGACTGAGTGACTGAACTGAACTGAACCAGACCCTCTATTTACATTTTAAGATGACAGGATTAGAACTAACAACAGAAAGATCTTACCAGACCCACTCCCATAATATACATTTTAAGATAACAGGATTAGTCAGAAGGTTCTCAAGAAGGAGAAACATGTCCTCAAGCAGGATACATTGTTGTTATATAATCCTTAGTACAGAGTTTAAGCTGAAATGTTTTGTTGTGTAAACATCTGCTCTGGACTTAAAGAAAAAAAAATGTTTTATGTGACTAACTGCTGTGACTAAGGAATGTAGAAAAAAAAGTTTGTCCTTTTTCTCCTTGAAAACTCCAGACCCCTATCTCCTCTTTGAAAGCCCCAGACCTCTTTCCTCTCCTCGGGGACTCCAGACCTCTTATCAACCTACCTAAGAATTGACTCTCAATTTTTTTAGATTCCCCATGTGAGTGATATCATATGATATATGTCTTCCTCTGTGTAACTTACTTAGTATGCTAATTTCCAGGTCCATCTTTGTAATGGCTGAGTAATAGTCCATTTTATATTGTACCACATCTTCATTATCCATTCATCTGTTAATGGGCTGTCAGGTTGTTTCCATGTCTTGGCTATTGTGGACAGTGCTACAATGAACTTTGGGGTGCCTGTATCCTTTGAATCATGGTTTTCTATGGATATATGCCAAGGAGTGGAATTGTTGCATCCTATGGTAGCTCTACTTTTAGTTAATTAAGGAACCTCCATACTGTTTTCCATAGTGGCTGTACCAATTTACATTCCACCAACAGTGTAGAAGGTTCCCTTTTCTCCACACCCTTGCCAGCATTTACTGTTTGTAGACTATTTGATGATGGCTATCAGATATGCAGATGACACCACCCTTATGGCAGAAAGTGAAGAGGAACTAAAAAGCCTCTTGATGAAAGTGAAAGAGGAGAGTGAAAAGGTTGGCTTGAATCTCAACATTCAGAAAACAAAGACCATGGCATCTGGTCCTATCACTTCATGGGAAATAAATGGGGAAACAGTGGAAGCAGTGACAGATTTTGCTTTTTTGAGCTCCAAAATCACTGCAGATGCTGATTGCAGCCATGAAATTAAAAGACGCTTATTCCTTGGAAGGAAAGTTATGACCAACCTAGATAGCATATTAAAAAGCAGAGACATTACTTTGCCGACAAAAGTCCGTCTAGTCAAGGCTATTGTTTTTCCCGTGGTCATGTATGGATGTGAGAGGTGGATTGTGAAAAGCTGATCACTGAAGAATTGATGCTTTTAAACTATGGTGTTGGAGAAGACTCTCGAGAGTCCCTTGGACTGCACGGAGATCCAACCAGTCCATTCTAGAGGAGATCAATCCTGGGTGTTCATTGGAAGGGCTGATGCTAAAGCTGAAAGTCCAATACTTTGGCCACCTCATGTGAAGAGTTGACTCACTGGAAAAGACTCTGATGCTGGGAAGGATTGGGGGCGGGAGGAGACGTGGATGACAGAGAATGAGATGGATGGATGGCATCACCGACTCGATGGACATGAATTTGAGTGAACTCCGGGAGTTGGTGATGGACAGGGAGGCCTGGCATGCTGTGATTCATGGGGTTGCAAAGAGTCGGACACGACTGAGCAACTGAACTGAACTGAACTAAACTGATTCTGATAGGTGTGGGTTGATATCCCTTTGTAGTTTTGATTTCAATTTTTCTAATAATTAGTTATGTTGAGCATCTTTTCATGTGCTTCTTGGCCATCTGTATATTTCTTTGGACATATGTCTATTTATATCCTCTCCCCATTTTTTATTAGGTTGTTTGTTTTTTTTGATATTGAGCTGCATGAGCTGTTTGTAAATTTTGGAGATTAATCCCCTGTTGGTCACATCATTTGCAAATATTTTCTCCCGTTCTGTGGGTTGTCTTTTTGTTTTGTTCTAGATTTTCTTTGATGTGCAAAAGCTTTTCAGCTTAATTAGGTCCCAATTGTTTATTTTTGTTGTTATTTCCATTACTCTAGAAGAGTAAAAATGTTGCTGCTATTTATATCAGAGTGCTGTCTATGTTTTCCTCTAAGAGTTTTATAGTGTCATGTCTTACACTTAGGTCTTTAATCCATTTTGAGTTTTTGGTGTGTGTGAGTGGTATAAGTTAGCAGTCCAGTGTCATTGCTCTATATGTATTTCTCCAGTTTTTCTCAACACCATTTATTGAAGAAACTGTCTTATCCACATTGGGTGCTTATGGCTCCCTTGTCAAATATTAGTTGACCATATAAGCGGGGTTAATTTTGAGCTCTGTTCTTGGTATATGTGTCTATTTTTGTACCAGTACTGTGCTGTTTTTATTACTGTAGCTTTGTGGTACAGTTTGGAATCAGGAATGTGTGAGTGAGTGTAAGTTGCTCAGTTGTGTCCGACTCTTTGTGACCCCATAGACTATACAGTCCATGGAATTATCCAGGCCAGAATACTGTAGTGGGCAGTCTTTCCCTTCTCCAGGGTATCTTCCCAACCCAGGGATCAAACCCAGGTCTCCCACATTGCAGGCGGATTCTTCACCAGCTAAGCCACCAGGGAAGCCCGAAAGTGTGTGATGCCTCCAGCTTTGTTTTCTCAGGATTTCTTTGGCTATTTGGGGTCTTTTGTGCTTCCCTATAAATGTTAGGATATTTTTCTACTTCTGTGGAGACTATTACTGATATTTTGTTGGAGACTACATTGATTCTATAGACGTTTTAGCAATATTAATTCTTCTGATCCATGAGTACAGATATTTTTCTAATTGTTGTGTCTTTTATTTCTTTTCAGTAGTCTTACAGTTTTTGTTGTATAGATCTTTTACTTCCTTGGTTAAATTTTTTCCCAAGTATTTTATTGTTTTGATGCTATTGTGAAAGGGATATTTTTATTTCTTTTTCATATATTTTATCCTTAGTGAATAGACATAAAACTGACTTCTACATATTGATGTTGTATGGTGCAACTTTACTGATATCACTGATTAGTTTTAACAGTTCTTTTGGTAGAGTCTCTGGGATTATCTATATACAAGATCATATCACCTGTGTTTCTGTATAAGTAATACTTACTGAAAGGATAAGTTTTACTTATTCTTCCCCAATTTGCTACTGCTGCTAAGTCACTTCAGTCGTGTCCGACTCTGTGTGACCCCAGAGACGGAAGCCCACCAGGCTCCCCCGTCCCTGGGATTCTCTAGGCAAGAACACTGGAGTGGGTTGCCATTTCCTTCTCCAATGTGTGAAAGTGAAAGTGAAGTCGCTCAGTCGTGTCCGACCCCCAGCGACCCCACGGACTGCAGCCTACCAGGCTCCTCCATCCATGGGATTTTCTAGACAAGAGTACTGGAGTGGCTTGCCATTGCCTTCTCCGACCCCCAATTTAGATGCCTGCTATTTCTTTGTCTTAGTTGGCAGCCCACTCCAGTGTTTTTTCCTGGAGAATCCCAGGGATGGTGGAGCCTCGTGGGCTGCCGTCTATGGGGTCGCACAGAGTCGGACACGACTGAAGCGACTTAGCAGCAGCAGCAGCAGCAGGGCTTCCAATACTGTATTGAGTAGGAATGGTGAAAACGGACATCCTTGTCTTATTCCTGATCTTAGAAGAGCACTTTCAGTCTTTCTCCATTGAGTATAATGCCAGCTGTGCATTCATTATACATGACCTTTATTATGTTTAGTTGTATTCCCTCTGTACCCAATCTGCTAAGGGTTTTTATCATGAAAGGATGTTGTATTTTGTCAAATGGTTTTTCTGCGTCTGTTAATATGATCATGTGATTCTTATCTTTTGTTTCATTAATATGTGTTATATTTATTGCTTTGCTTATGTTGAGCCATCCTTCCATACAAGGCATAAATCTCATTTGGTTGTGGTATATAATCCTTCTCAAGTGTTCTTGAATTCAGTTTGCTGACACTATGTTGAAACTTTCTGTTCCTATATTCATCCAGGATATTGATTCATAGTTTTCATTTCTTGTGGTGTCCTTATCTGGCTTTGGTTTCAAGGTGTTCCTGGCCTCATAGATTGAGTGTGGAAGCATTCCCTTCTCCTCAAAATTTTGGAAGAGTTTGAGAAGGACTGATGATGAGATATCAGAGAACTCTCTCTCTTGCACATGCTGAGGAAAGGCCCTATGAGGACATAGTGACAAGGCAGCCATCTGCAAGACAGGAAGAGAGTGCTCACTAGAAACCAAAATGGCTTAACCTTGACCTTGGACTTCCAGCTTCCATAGCTGTGGGGAAATAAATGCCTATTGCTTAAGTGGCCCAGTCTATAGAATTTTGTTATGGCAGCCTCAGGAGACTGACTAACACAGGTAATACTCCCATTTCTTCTCTGTCACCCTCTCTGCATTGAGAGGTCTCAGAAAGCAGAGAGGCTTGGTTTTGCATATAGTTGTGTCCCCAGAACCTAGCAAAGGGCCTGACATACCACTGCACCCAAATAAATACATCAGCATTTGAAGTTTGCCATTCATACCTAGCAAGACAAACAGTATGAAGTAAAAATGCATACTTCATCCTGGCCTGCACAATTAATTAATTTATTCCTTCACATTATTCAGCTTGTCGATATTTATTGAATTCCTCCTATGTGCCAGACAGATAACACTCAATATATGTTAATTCCCTTCCTGGTAAAATGGACTTGGTGTCTATCTAACTTTGCTGGAACTCTAAAAGGAGCCAATCATCCTGCTGTCTCCCTGGGCGTCTGATAGAACTCAGCGTGTCCATCATAGCTATAGGAATATCACTAGCAGGCAAGGCTAGCTGGATTAGACCAGCAGTGTTTAAAGTTCAGCAAGAAAGCTTTCTGCAAATGTCAACACTACCGTTCCATTCCCAGCAAACCAGTGTCCCAATCAGCAGGGCTGCCGACTCTAGTTTATTGAGTAATGCTGTAGAGAAGTCCTGACAACACAATCAAGTTCTCTAGATGAGGGATACCAGAAGGCAGGTGGGGAACAGCCATCACGGCTGCCTATTACGCACGACGTGCAGGACTTGCAGCTTCAGTTGTGTCACCTCTGATCCTCATGAAAACGCTGACGGAGGGAGAGATGAGGCTCACAGGGGTCACGTAGCTCCAGCTGAGCGTTAGGGAAAGTAAGTGAATAGTCTGGTTTAGTCTTCAGAGACAAAGCAGAGCAGGCCTCTGAGCTTCCTTCTAGCCTGCCTGGACACTGCCCTGGCTGGGAGTGACTGCCTGCGGTGAGTGCAAGACTGGCAGCACCAGAGTAAGATGGGGGAGGAATCTTGAGATTGTTGAGACCCTGGAGGGGCCTTGGCCAACCAAGCCCCAGGTTTAACTACCTTCCAAGTTTTACACAACAAAACAAACAGCATTAACAGGAAACCAGACTTGCACTTTGGTGACAGATTGATGATGCTATCAGTTTGCCTCTGTCCCGGGATTAGAAGCAGGAACCCTGAACTGCAATCTTGGAAGTCTCACCTGCAGAGTGGACATGCTGCCTGGGACCCTTTCCCAATTGGGACTTCAGATGTGCTATGACATGACTTCCCAGTGCTGTTTGAGTCTGGATGTTGGTCAAAACCCAGTTTGGTGATATATTCTCTGCTCTTTCTATTTCTCTTTTCTTTTAATGTTAGTATGTTGAAAGGAAGCCAGATAATTCTCTAATAAATATCTGTATTATTTATTTGTATGTAAAAGTGGCTTATTTTGTTAACAAATCATTTGAACCTGAGTCAAAACTTTCCGGCAAAACACTGAGGCCAGTTGGGGGGGTCTTCCCTTCAACTTCTTAGAGTGGGTGGGGCTTCAGAGGCCAGTCACAGGATAAGAAGAGAGCAGTGCTCTTCCCCAGGTGTCCTAGGACCCCAGTCTTCTCCCTCTTCAATTCTCCTCTGAGGCCACGTATAGTGATGTAACAATTTTGGAAATTTTGAGCTGAAGGAGGAAAACATTTTCTTTTCTTCTAACGGGGGAGTTCTTAGGGTGTTTGCCTGTTGGAGTGCTGGGGTAGCACCTGGTAGCTTGATGGGATTTTAAAAGAAGTTGTTAATGGAAATTACACACTGGGAATTACACAGTTTCCAGAGCAATTGCTACTAGTGAGTGCTCATGCTGGGAGATTGGGAGTGTGGCTCCAGCTTGTCACAGCTGTGCACAGAAGGTACTGAGGCCAGGCATGGCTGAAATGGTACAGAAGGGTCTTCTTGCAGATTTGGCTCTGCACAGGAAACAGAGCCAAGGAGGAGCCAAGATAAATGTACAAAACCAGATGCAAAGGGACTTCCCAGGTGGTCCAGTGGCTAAGACTCCGTTCTCCCAGCGCAGGAGGTGTGGATACAATCCCTTGTCGGGGAACTCCCACATGCCACAACTAAGAGTTTGCATACCACAACTAAAGATTACTTATGCCACAACTAAGATCCGGCACAGCCCAATAAATTAATTTTTTAAAAGTCCGGATGGAAAAGACACATTCCCTGAGCTAGCTATCAATCTGTCCCTGGATGGAAATCTGAAATATGAAGATGAAATATCTTGAACACAGGCAGGCAGCTGTATGCTAGAGCCTAATCCCCGATTCCTGGGCAGAGGCGGATAGCCTGGAGGCAGCAAGTTCCTCATTTTGATCGCCCTTCATCCCTGAGACAGTGTGGGGATTGGAAGAGAGACACTACGGTAGGGAGAGCCGCGTGGGTGGGGAGGTCTGGAGCATGGCTAGGGTGAGAGCCCATGGGCTGGAAGGTGGGGGCTGAGGCTGGAGAGGGCAGTAAGTACCACATCGCGACCTGCCTTGCCAGTGACCTTAGTCTTAGTCTTGGGTTACATGTCTCATCGCCTTTCAACCTCAAAAGTGCACTATGGGGACTTCCCTGGTGATTCAGTGGTTAAGACTCCACGCTCCTGTTGTGCCCAAGTTGCGCAATCTCCAATAACCACCACAGGAACCATTTTCCGATGCAAACGCACAAGGGTCGGTTTATTCAAGCTCGAGCAGGGACCCCCACCATCACCGACGCAGTGGATCCGGATAGGAGCCCAGACTCTCAAAATACAGAGGTTTATATAGTATATTGCATGCAAAAGTACTGCAAGAGTTAGCGACTATTGCATCAGCCTAGAAGTGATTGGTTGACCTTTACCTAAAGAGCACTTGGTGCTTTCTGGTTGGACTCTTTAAATTTGCTCAACCTGGGGCTTTCTTGTTATTCTCTGATTGGCCCTAAGGAGGGAGTTTCCCCTGGTTGCGGTTTTTCCAGGAATCCCTACCCAAGATGGCGTCCACTTCTAAAACGGAGTAAGTTTGGTCCTGTGAGCAGCAAGCAGTAAGCAAAGTACAGAAGCAAAAATGCATTAAGGAAGCATTAAGTTCTACACTCCCAATGCAGGGGGCCTGGATTCCATCCCTGGTCAGGGAGCTAGATCCCACATGCCACAACTAAGACCCAGCACAGCCAGATAAATCATGGTGGTTGTTTTTTTAATGTCTTGTTGGGCAGTAGATTCTATGGTTGCCCTACTAATAAGCCATTGTGAAATGTATGCTCTTTATCCTAATGGTAAGTAGTTAGAAAAGGAAACAGGAGTCCAAAATGGTGGTGGCTAAAAGACAAGGAAGGGAAAAGCCCTCGAAAACAGAACAAAGGAAGGTCCGAGGACCGGAGTGAAGTCCCGAGGTAGAACAAACAGCACTCCTGGCTAAGCCCAACTTGCATAGGGCAGGCTCACGGGGAGGAAAAACATATCAAAGGAGGAGCCAAAGCGCTTTCTCTTTCTCTCTCTCTCCCGCGCACTGGCACGCTCCTCCACTCTCTTCTCTTAGTGTCTTTGGGTTGGCATGCCCTCACGCTTCGAGGATGGATTCTCCTGCTATCTTCTAAATAAAATAGAGCTGTAACACTGATTTGTCTAACAGCTATAACACGGTTTGTCCAAGACCCAAGAGATGTGACGCGCCAAGAGCTTTAATGTCTGTCACTCCAAATCTTTGTTGTGACGAGACAGAACCAAGGAGCATACACTCGCCTGACACTAGCACTGATGAGAACGATTGTAGGGTTTTAAGTGAAGAGAGTTACACAGTCAGATTTGAGTGTGTGTGAGTGTGTGTGTGTGAGTGTGTGTGTGTTGGGGGGTTGTAAGGATTGCTTAGTGAGAATTTTTTTGAGGAGCTAATACGTTCACACAGGTCAAAATGTTAAAAGATGGAGAATTCTCCCTTCCACCCTTGCCCTCCTCTCATCCACCCGTCCACTGACCCCCATGACTTAATTTTCCTGCCTAAAAGCAAATCATGTTACCAGTTTCTTCTGCGTCCTTTCAGAGGTATTGAATGCACATATAACAGAACTTCTTTGTCTTTTGTTTCTATCACTTTCTCTCCAATCCTCTATTTTCTTTTAATTTTCTGACTTCCCTTTTTTCTCTCACTTTCTCTTAGTGACTTGTGCTGTGGCTTCTCTGTCTTTGGTCGTGGGGTGTCTTTTTTGGTAGGCTCCTCCTGTCGATGGTCATTCAACAGCTAGTTGATTTTGGTGCTCTCAGAGGAGGAGATGAGCACACATCCTTCTACTCCAACATCTTGAACCAGAAATCTCTTACTGATTTTCTAGCGGTATTTTTTTCTCCTTAAGATGTTAGACTTCTTTTTAAGAATGAAGATTAAACGGTTCTTTTTTTTTTCTTCCACTTCTTCCCTGAGCTCTGTCAGCTCAAGATTCATTTCCTCCTGTTGTTTCCATCTCTTTCCTGAGGTCTCTTCACTATGTTTTCTTAATTTTCTGGTTAGAATTTTCATATGGTCTGTGGCAATATTTTTTTGATGCGCCTTTGCCTTGCTGCTGTTTTCTTTTTTTTCTCCCTCCTTTTTCCTTGTCAAATCTTTGTTTAGATGATTCACCATTAGAGCAGGTGATTTCTTTTTCCCTTTCCCATGGACCTTCTGTCTGAGAGTGGCCAAGGCTGCCTTCTAGGTGGTCTGAATTTTCCTTATGACCCAGGGTTAATATTAGCAACCATAGCCTGAATTGTCTCCAGCCAGTGGTGATGCTTTTCCCAGTGTAAAGCCTTTCCTCCCCTGTTGCCACAGAGACAGATCACTTCCCACAAACAGCTTGCCTCATTTAGTCCTGATCCAGCAGAACTCAAGCCACCAGCATGCACACCTGCTTCCTGCTGTTGCAAACGAGGGCTTTCTGTAGTGCACTTCCAGGTGTGCCCTCTGCCTTCTAATGGGTGTTTTGCAGGTTGTCCTTGAGACTGCAGCAAATTGTCCTCACTCCACTTCCTCTGCTTCCCCCACCCCCCCCTCCCCCGCACTGTGCCATGCATCTGGCAAGATCCTAGTTCCCTGATCAGGAATTGAACCTGGTGAAAGCATGGAGACCTAACCACTGGACCACCAGGGAATTACCTGAGTGCCTCTGATTTGGGGGCAGCTCTTCTATCTATTATGTGTTTTAAGCATCTCCTACTTGCACTCAAAGTGGAGTTTTTCCTTTCTCAGTTCCTTTTCACTTTTAGATTATTTCCACTAATAGAAAGGGGGATTGCTAACTGGACGCCATTTTCAAGTCAGAAGTTCTCAGCATAAAAAGACGATGCTGTCTGTGGCCTCAAAACAGACTGAGGCAGAAAGATTGTAGGTTGGTAGACCAGTGATCATAGAAAAAGCAAGAGAATTCCAGAAAAACATCTACTTCTGCTTCAATGACTATACTAAGGTCTCTGTGTAGATCACAACAACCTGTGGAAAATTCTTTTATGTGATGGGAATACCAGACCACCTTACCTGGCTCCTGCAAAACCTGTATGCAGGTCAAGAAGCAACCATTAAAAATGGACATGGAACAATGGACTGGTTCCAAATTGGGAAAGGAGTTTGTCAAGACTGTACATCATCACCCTGTTTATTTAACTTATATACAGTGTACATCATGTGAAATTCTGGGCTGGATGAAGCACAACCTGAAATCAAGATTGCTAGGAGAAATATCAATAACCTCAGATATGCAGGTGACACCACCCTTATGGCAGAAAGCAACAAGGAACTAAAGAACCTCTTGATGAAGATGAAAGAGGAGTGTGAAAAACCTGGCTTAAAACTCAGCATTCAAAAAATGAAGATCATGGCATCCAGTCCCATCACTTCATGGCAAATAGATGGGGAACAATAAAAACAGTGACAGACTTTAGATTCTCAGGCTCCAGAATCACTGTGGATGGTAACTGCAGCCGTGAAATAAGACACTTGCTCCTTGGAAGAGAAGCCATGACAAACCTAGATAATGTATTAAAAAGCAGAGATATTACTTTGCTGACAAATGTCCATATAGTCAAAGCTATGGTTATTCAAGTAGTCGTGTATGGATGTGAGAGTTGGACCATAAAGAAAGCCGAGTGCTGAAGAATTGATGCTTTTGAACTGTGGTGTTGGAGAAGACTCTTAGAGTCCCTTGGACTGCAAGGAGATCAAACCAGTCAATCCTAAAGGAAATCAGTCCTGAATATTCATTGGAAGGAATGATGCTGAATCTGAAGCTCCAATACTTTGACTACCTGACGCAAAGAGCCAACTCATTGTAAAAGACCCTGATGCTGGGCAAGATTGAAGGCAGGAAGAGAAGGGGGCTACGGAGGATGAGATGGTTGGATGGCATCACCGAATCAATGGACATGAATCTGAGCAAGCTCTGGGAGATGGTGGAGGACAGGGCAGCCTGGAAGAGTTGGACACGACGGTGACTGAACGACAACGACAAGACTGGTGAGGAGACTGCTTCTGCTCTGGGGAGCTGGCGCGGGGAGGAGGAGAAGTGGGTCAGAGACGAACTCGGGAGGCGTGCTGACAGCTTTTACTGGCTGGTTAGATGTCGGAGGTGGGGAGGTGGGGAGGGTCAGGAGGAGGTGGACTATTTCAGGGCAGGCTGTGGGACGCTGTGACGTGACCATTAGAAGGACTGACCCTGAAGGTGAAGCTCTAATACTTAGGCCACCTGATGTGAAGAACTGACTCATTTGAAAGGACCCTGATGCTGGGAAAGATTGAGGGCGGGAGGAGAAGGGGACGACAGAGGATGAGATGGTTGGATGGCATCACCGACTCGATGGACGTGGGTTTGGGTAAACTCTGGGAGTTGGCGATGGACAGGGAGGCCTGGCTGCTGCAGTCCATGGGGTTGCATGGACTGAGCGACTGAACTGAAAGTGGAGTTGCATTTCTTCTGCAGCTTGCTGCTGTGTCCCAAGCCATCTCTGTTTAGGCTGGCCTTTTGGGAAGGACATAGGGGGTCCTAATGGGACAGTGAGCTCCCTACTGCTTCCCTGAAATGTCGTCTGTAAGTATCTGGATGAAAGTCTGATGGAGACCTCCAGGAAGACCTGGGGCAACCGGAAGCAGAGTTCTTGCCACTTCAAGATTCCTGTCTCAATAACCAAGTCTCACTGATGGTGAGCCCTGAAAACAGGCTTTGCAAGATTAAAAACAAACAAAAAACCTGGGCATAGTTTCCTGCCAAGCTCTGCCTAAGGAACATAGATTCCTGATTTTCCCCAGGGTGGAAGGGAGGGCCAATTAGAGGTCTTAGAGCCCACCCCTGTCTTCTGCCTCCAGAAATGCTTTCTTTGGTAATGAAACTGAAAAAAAAAAGAACAGAGAGCATTATCTTTCTCTAGGATTCTCCAGAGCAAAAAGATCAATTTTTTTCTTTGATCTGAATGTGATAATCCTGGGATTTTCTTTGTTTTTTCCCTTAATGCGGTCAGGGTTGAGAACCAAGGGCTACGCAGTCTCAGAGGTGGTCAGAGTTCAAAGTAAGAAGTTTGCTGGCCCGGCCTGCCCACTCCTGCCCAGTAATGCAACTATCTGCCTGTGTCCGGGTGAAATGTCTCCAGTTCTGCTCACTGGGGACAGATTGGTGGCTGCTGTCAATCAGGCAGGTAATGTGTCTTTTGTATCTGCTTAACACTTTTACCTTGGCTCCTCCTATGATATGTTTCTTGACCCAGCTTATGTGGTTACAGCAGGGCTGGCATCAACACCTTCTGCACACCATTTGATAACTTAGAGCCTCACTCCCAATCTAAAAAGTCTGTTTACTATTAGTAATTTCTTTGGAAAGTCTCCAGCCATTCCTAAGCTAGTTATGAGGCCTCATAAGGATTTATTTTAGCAAGAATAATCCTGAAACATTGACTTTCTTCCCCTAAAAATTCCAGTCTGTGCTCTGCTCTACAGTGGAATGTTATACCATCATTTAAGATGGGGCTTATATAAGATAAGGTGTTTAGAGAGGGTTTTAAAATGTGGGAGAATGCTTACCATATTGAAAAAAAAAAAAGAGGCTACAAAACTGTGTGATTTCAAGTCTGTTAAAGATATGTGTGACAGAGTGAAAAGAGACTTTTCACCCTGCTCTCGCCACCGCCCCACACCCACCGCTATTTCTCTTCCAAGCAATTAAAGCCATATGCTTTTTTGTCAAGTTAATGAAGGATATCTTGTCATCTAACCTTGACAGAAAGAAGGTAAATGTTCTTTTGGGCTAATAAGGTCAGAGTGTTTGCTCACAGGAAATAGAGTTACGAGTACAGTAATGGGAAGAATATTAATTTCTTATGTGGGTCAAATATTATTGGTATGGTTGTGGGGATTTTCCCTGGAAGAAATTAGTCTTGGTGTAGGGAGGTAGGTTCTTTCTTAGATGCACTGTGGGGTGAAGCAGCTATATGGAAGACCACCCCTTCTCCCTGCCTCCCGCACTTGCACCCCAGAACACAGGGCTCCCCTTTGCCCCCTGCACACTACCTCCCCGGGAAACCAGATTTTCCTCTCTGGAACAGAAACATCTGGCAGCTTGGGAAAAGACTTGGTCATTTGAAGCCAGAGGCTGGGAATGTGGGAGGCATAGGAGTAGTTTTAAGAATTCCTCATTTGAGGAAGAGAGGTCGTTCCCAGAAGGGGATAAGCTGGATTTCTGAGCAGAAGGAGGTGAAGAGTCAGAGGGGCAACAGGAAGAGAGGAAAGGAGCAAGAGGTCTCCTCTCCAAGTAGGAGACTTTGGGGAGGTTCATGCAATAGCCTACTTCACCTTCCCTCCCATCCCTGCCAAATAGAACCCCAGATCTGTTCTCATTCAGTATGGAGCTGAAATCTTCCCTAAGGGCCCAGGGGCACCTCAGAGGAAGGTTGTCTAAGCCCATCCCGAGTGGTGGGGGTGGGACAAAATCAGCACGTGTCACTGGGGACACACAGATGTAGCCAGTTGATCTTTTGACACCCTATTCCCAGAAGATACATTGGGTATCTCGTCACAGGTTTTTTCGATAATCACGATGATATGATCACTCACCTAGAGCCAGACATCCTGGAATTCAAAGTCAAGTGGGCCTTAGAAAGCATCACCACGAACAAAGTTAGTAGAGGTGATGGAATTCCAGTAGAGATATTTCAAATCCTAAAAGATGATGCTGAACTTGATATGCCAGCAAATTTGGAAAACTCTGCAGTGGCCACAGGACTGGAAAAGGTCAGTTTTCATTCCAATCCCAAAGAAAGGCAATGCCAAAGAATACTCAAACTACCGTACAATTGTACTCATCTCACACACTTGTAGAGTAATGCTCAAAATTTTCCAAGCAAGGCTTCAACAATACATGAACCATGAATTTCCAGATGTTCAAGCTGGATTTAGAAAAGGCAGCGGAACCACAGATCAAATTGCCAACATCCGTTGGATCATAGAAAAACCAAGAGAGTTCCAGAAAAACATCTACTGGGCTTTTATTGACTATACCAAAGCCTTTGACTGTGTGGATCACAACAAATTGGAAAATTCTGAAAGAGATGGGACTACCAGACCACCTGACCTGCTTCTTGAGAAATCTGTATGCAGGTCAGGAAGCAACAGTTAGAACTGGACATGGAACAACAGATTGGTTCCAAATAGAGAAAGGAGTACGTCAAGGCTGTATGTTGTTACCCTGCTTATTTAACTTAGATGCAGAATGCATCATGAGGAACGCTGGGCTGGAAGAAGCACAAGCAGGAATCAAGATTGCCGGGAGAAATATCAGTCACCTCAGATATGCAACTGACACCACCCTTATGGCAGAAAGTGAAGAAGAACTAAAGAGCCTCTTGATGAAAGTGAAACAAGAGAGTGGAAAAGTTGACTTAAAACTCAACATTCAGAAAACTGAGATCATGGCATCTGGTCCCATCACTTCATGGCAAATAGATGGGGAAACAGTGCAAATAGTGATAGACTTAATTTTCTGGGGCTCCAAAATCACTGCGGATGCCGATTGCAGCCATGAAATTAAAAGACACTTACTCCTTGGCAGGAAAGTTATGACCAACCTAGACAGCATATTAAGAAGCAGAGACATTACTTTGCCAACAAAGGTCCATCTAGTCAAGGCTATGGTTTTTCCAGTAGTCATGTATGGATGTGAGAGTTGGATTATAAAGAAAGCTGAGCGCCGAAGAATTGATGCTTTTGAAATGTGGTGTTGGAGAAGACTCTTGAGAATCCCTTGGACTGCAAGGAGATCCAACCAGTCCATCCTAAAGGAAATCAGTCCTGAATATTCATTGGAAGGACTGATGTTGAAGCTGAAACTCCAATACTTTGACTACCTGATGCGAAGAGCTGACTCATTTGAAAAGACCCTGATGCTGGGAAAGATTGAAGGTGAGAGAAGGGGATGACAGAGGATGAGATGGTTGGATGGCATCACCAATTCAATGGACTTGAGTTTGAGTAAACACCGGGAGTTGGTGATGGACAGGGAGGCCTGATGTGCTGCCATCAATGGGGTTGCAAAGATTTGTACACAACTGAGTGACTGAACTGAACTGAACTCCCAGAAGACCCCAGAAAGAAGCCTTTCACAGGACTTACAAATTCACAAAAGGAAATAGGCTTAAATGGAAACCATGGTTCCTGCTGAATATCTGGATTATGGCTATCATATTTTCCTGCTTATTTGTGTTTTTCTGAGTTTGTCATTTTAAGAGGTATGTGCTATTTTTACAATCACAGGGTAAAAAATTCCATGGCCATCTGCCCAAGGAGTCTCAAGGCTGGAGGTTTCAGAGTAAGAGGCCTGAGGCAGCTTTGCAGGGGTGGGGATATGGAGGTTATGACCATGTCAGGCTGAGAGAAATGTTGAGAAGTCATCCTGTCAACTCCCCTGCCTCTGAGATGAAGTACCTGAATAAGACACAATAGCAGAACTTCCTACCCACCTCAGAAACTGCCCGTTGCTCTCCTCATCCTGCTCCCAGCACAATCCCCAAAGAGCTTCAACTGCATGGTAAATGCTTTTATTGCTCTCCTGTTTCCATCGTTCACCTAAGTAGAAAATAGGGCACAATCTTCCTGCAAGGTTTTTGCTTGCAGATGTCTGCAGGACCTGCCTACGGGCCCTGTCCTCTGAGAAGACCCAGTCACCCAAGGGGCTAGTGGAGTCAAGCTGGGTCCCAGGGGAGGGGGAACCCAGGTGAGGAGGGAGAGAGTGCATTGGCCCCGGACTTAGCAGGGAGACCTGCTGGGCCTGGGAGAAGCAGCTGCCTCCACCCTCACCCCCAGCATCCCCCATACCGCTTCCTTTTTTCCTTCCTTTTCTTTCCAATTGCATTCAAGGGCTGGGTTGCAACAACAGCCTAAAAACGAATATTAAAGAAAAAATATTTACTTATTTATTTGGCTGTACCAGGTCTCAGTTGCAGCACTTGGGATCTTTAGTTGCTCTAGTTGCAGCCTGTGAACTCTTGGTTGCAGCATGTGGGATCTAGTTTCCTGACCAGGGTTGGAACCTTGGGCCCCCTGTACTGAGAGAATGGAGTTTTAGCCACTGGACCACCAGGGAAGTCCCTGAACAAAAGCCTAGGCTTTGACCCCTGGCTTCCAGGAGCTTATAACCTGGTGAGGGGGGGAAGACTCAGCTGGGGGAGTTAATTTCCTAGCACAGGTGTCTGCTTTCCATAACCTGTTCCTGTGCCCTATGGCAGGGAGGCAAACAGGAATCAGACATGGTGATGTGACAAGCCTTGAAGAGTAAGGATGTCTCTGTTTAGGTAGGGTTGCAAGAAGAGGTCTGTGATGAGGCTTAGGTCACACCAAGTGTAGAGCGTTCCCGAGTTCTGGAGATGGAGGGAGAGCTATGCTTTGGCTTTGGAGCGATACTATTGTTTCTTCCTCCCTCTTCCGTTTCTCTGAATGATACCTCCTGTCCCCATCCCAAAGATTCTCTGTCCTAATGCCTGACGTTTGTGAATATGTGATTAATGGTTTTGAGATGGGGCGATTACCCTGGGTTATCTAGATGGCCTAACGCAATGACAAGGATCCTTGTAAAGAGGCGATAAAGCTCTCAGAGAGCGAAAAGATGAAAGGATGGGAAGAGAAGCCTGAGAGGAAAGGAGATGCAGCGTTGCTGGGTTCGAAGGTGGAGGAGAGGGCCATAAGCAAGGTGATCTCTGGCAGTTGGGAAAGGTGAGGAGTGGATTCTCCCCACCTCTACTCCAGCCTCAAGGAGGAACACAGCCCCTGTGACCCTATTGAGACATCCAGACTCCTGAACTGTCAGTCACTACATTTGATTTGTTTTAAGCCACTAAATCAGTGGAGATTTGTTGCAGCAGCAGTAGAAAAGCAATACAGCTTCCCTCCGCCATGCCCACAGTCCATGTGAGGCAATCATTCAAACTACCTCTAGAAACAAGAAAGACCTCCATGGATTTGAAATTAAACATTAAAAAACAAGGGAAACATATTTGGAACATATAAAGTTGACCAAGAACTGACTAATTTATAAGAGAGTCTGATGAGAAAAAGATCCCAAATCAGATTAGCCAATGAGCAAAGAATATGAACCCTACATGTTCAGGAAAAGAAACATGGATGGCTTTGTGCTGAAATGGAGAGATTCTCTCAGATGGGTTACTGGGTCAAAAACAAACAAACAAAAAAAGAAAGAATAAGCTGCAGAAGTATCAGGCGACCCCATTTGTGTAAAAACAAAATTGAGTCATACATATCAGATTACATATGTTCTTTTTTACTGGAAGGAATCCCAAGAAAATGTTGGAAAGATTGCCTTTGGGGGAGGAATACAGGGGAAGAGCATTTAATTTTTAAAATTTCCTGTTGCTTGCATTTTCTCAATTTAGATTTTTTTTCTAATTTTATTGAGATATAATTGATATAACATTGTATTCATTTGAGGTGTATAACATAATGATTTGATACATGTATATATTATAAAATGATGAAATAAATATATTTAATGATTTTTTTTAATGTCAAAAAAAGCTGATTTGACCAAGGAGATTTTAACTCATTTTTAGTTTGCTTCTTGGCACCTCTTTGTATTAAAAAAAAAAAAAAGAGTTCAACCAGCACAATAAAAGGTGGACCACACAGGGAGAAATCTGGCAGAGAATGTATTATGATATATTTATATTTTTTTCTTGCAAACAGGAAGCACTGGGTTTGTTCCTTAAGGTTTGCTGCTCAGGCTTCTCCTTGAGGGGCAGAGCCAAAAGAGGTATAATTAAATCTCCAGGACATGGGTTACCAAGGGCCTCAGATCTAAACAGGATTGTGTTGTCAACCTGGTGCCTCCAGAGCTGTGGGGAAAACAAATTTGCATTCAGCTCCCAGTGTTGCCTGGTGGCTCAGTGGTAAAGAATCCATCTGTGAATGAAGCAGAAGCAGGTTTGATCCCTGGGGCGGGAAGAAAAGATCCTCTAGAGGAGGAAATGGCAACCCACTCCAGTATTCTTGCCTGGGAAATCCCATGGGCAGAGGAGCCTGGAGGGCTATAGTCTGTGAGGTCGCAAAAGACTCGGACACGACTGAGCATGCACACATGCCTGCCTGCACGGCCCGTGTTGCCACTCCCTAATCATTCAACCTCTGGGCAAGTCAGGAGACTTCTCTGGGCCTTTGTCTCTTCATCTGTAAAATCGGGATTATGAAAATGCTTGTTTTGGGGGTTATGATGAGGCTTAAATAAGATCATAAATTTAGGAATACCCAGGGATCACCCCAGGCAAGAACACAACAAAACCAAGTTTTCTTCTTCTTCCTTGTCTTTCTTTCCAAGCCTGTCAAGGGCTGAAGGAGGCCCTGTTTAACAGGACAGAAGTAAGAGCAAGTCTTTGGCTATAAAAGCACGGCAACCTCGTAGAGAAAACCAAGTCACGAAGCCACACATCTATTAATATTTCCACATTTGTATGTTTGCCACCAGCTTGCGGTCTCTGCCAAGTCACAGAAGGTTCATAAACATTGTGAGTCTTTAGAGCCAAGCAGGCACATTTGCTCTCTCCCTGATGCAACTTTATTGTTGCTGCAGTAACTGAAATCCTAGGTGTCTTTAGCCTACCTGTTCACCCCGCATGTGTGACCAAGCTGGGGCAAAAACAAGCCCACTTTGTTCCCAAGGCCCCTGTGTTAATGTGCTAGTTTTCTGGTGAATTCAAACAAGAAATGGGGCAGTCCAACTTATAGCTGCTCCAGGTGGTTCCTGTGGCCAAATGTACTAAGCTGAAAGGAAAAGCTGAGGTCTTGGAATCCCAGAATATGGAGACTGGAAGGGTCTTTAGGAATCCTCTGCTAGGGTGGCCAGCTCCCACCAGAAGTGCCTCTGTAGTGTCCTTCCCACGGCGGGCAGCCCTCTTAGTGTTAAATGTGTGTGAGGTGGGTTTCAATTGCTGGAGGCCCCACACATGGTTGGTCAATTCAGTTCAGTTCAGTTGCTCAGTCATGTCTGACTCTGCGACCCCATGGACTGCAGCACACCAGGCTTCGCTGTTCATCACAAACTCCTGGAGATGGCTCAAACTCATGTCTATCAAGTTGGTGATGCCATCCAACCTTCTCATCCTCTGTCATCCCCATCTCCTCCTGCCTTCAATCTTTCCCAGTGTCAGGGTCTTTTCCAATGAGTCAGTTTTTCACATCAGGTGGTCAAAGTATTGGGAGTGTCAGCTTCAGCACCAGTCCTATTCCAATGAATATTCTGGACTGATTTCCTTTAGGATGAACTGATTGGATCTCCTTGCCATCCAAGGGACTCTTAAGAGTCTTCTCCAACACCAAAGTTCAAAAACATCAATACTTCAGCTCTCAACTTTCTCTATGATCCAACTCTCACATCCATACATGACTACTGGGGACACCATAGCTTTGGCTAGATCAATCTTTGTTGGCAATGTAACGTCTCTGCTTTTTAATATGCTGTCTAGGTTGGTCATAGCTTTTCTTCCAAGGACCAAGGGTGTTTTAATTTCATGGCTGCAGTCAACATTTGCAGTGATTTTGGAGTCCAAGAAAATAAAGTCTGTCACTGTTTCCATTGTTTCCCCATCTATTTGCCATGAAGGGATGGGACAGGATGCCATGATCTTCATTTTTTGAATGCTGAGTTTTAAGCCAGATTTTTCACTCTCCTCTTTCACTTTAATCAAGAAGCTATTTAGTTCCTGTTTGCTTTCTGCCATAAGGGTGGTGTCATCTGCATATCTGAGGTTATTGATATTTCTCCCAGGAGTCTTGATTCCAGGTTGTGCTTCATCCAGCCCAGCATTTCGCATGATGTACCCTTATTTATAAGTTAAATAAACAGGGTGATAGTATCCTGCCTTGATGAACCCCTTTCCCAATTTGGAACCTGTCCACTCTTCTATGTCTGATTCTAACTGTTGCTTCTTGACCTGAATACAGATTTCTCAGGAGGCAGGTAAGGTGGTCTGGTATTCCCATCTCTTTAAGAATTCTCCAGTTTGTTGTGATCCACACAGTTAAAGGCTTTTGCGTAGTCAATAAAGCAGAAGTAGGTTTTTCTGGAACTGTCTTGCTTTTTCAATGATCCAATGGATGTTGGCAATTTGATCTCTGGTTCCTCTGACTTTTCTAAAGCCAGCTTGAATACCTGGAACTTCTCAGTTTATGGACCGTTGAAGCCTCAGTTGGAGAATTTTGAGCATTACTTTGTTAGCGTGTGAGGTGAGTGCAATTGTACAGTAGTTTGAGCATCTTTGGCATTGCCTTTCTTTGGGATTGGAATGAAAACTGACTGTTTCCAGTCCCGTGTCTGCTACTGAGTTTTCCAAATTTGCTGACATATTGAGTGCAGCAGTTTCACAGCATCATCTTTCAGGATTTGAAATAGCTCAACTGGAATTCCATCACCTCCACTAGCATTGTTCATAGTGATGCTTCCTAAGGCCCACTTGACTTCGCACTCCAGGATGTCTGGCTCTAGGTGACTGATGACACCATTGTGGTTATCTGGGTCATGAAGATCTTTTTGTATAATTTTTCTGTGTAGTCTTGCCACCTCTTCTTAATATCTTCTGCCTCTGTTAGGTCCATACCATTTCTGTCCTTTGGTGTGCCCATCTTTGCATGAAAGATTCCCTTGGTATCTCTAATTTTCTTTAAGAGATCTCTAGTCTTTCCCACTCTATTGTTTTCCTCTATTTCTTTTCATTGACCACTTAGGAAGGCTTTCTTATCTCTCCTTTCTATTCTCTGGAACTCTGCATTCAGATGGGTATATCTTTCCTTTTCGCTTCTCTTCTTTTCTCAGCTATTTGTAAGGCCTCCTCAGACAACCATTTTGCATTTCTTTTTCTGGGAGATGGTCTTGATCACTGCCTCCTGTACAGTGTCACAAACCTCTGTCCATAGTTCTTCAGGCACTCTATCAAATCTAATCTCTTTAATCTATTTGTCACTTCCACTGTATAATCGTAAGGGATTTGATTTAGGTCATACCTGAATGGTCTAGTGGTTTTCTCTACTTTCTTCCATTTAAGTCTGAATTTGGCAATAAGGAGCTCATGATCTGAGCCACAGTCAGCTCCCAGTCTTGCTTTTGCTGACTGTACAGAGCTTCTTCTTCTTCTTTGGCTGCAAAGAATATAATCAATCTGATTTCAGTAATGAGCATCTGGTGATGTCCATGTGTAGAGTCATCTCTTGTGTTGTTGGAAGAGGGTCTTTTCTATGACCAGAGCATTCTCTTGGCAAAACTCTGTTACCCTTTGCCCTGCTTCATTTTGTACTCCAAGGCCAAACTTGCCTGTTACTCTAGGTATCTCTTGACTTCCTACTTTTCCATTCCAGTCCCCTATGATGAAAAGGACGTCTTTTTTGGGTGTTAGTTCTAGAAGGTCTTGTAGGTTTTCATAGAACCATTCAACTTCAGCCTCTTCAGCATTAGTGGTTGGGGCATAGACTTGTATTACTGTAATATTGAATGGTTTGCCTTGGAAACGAACAGAGATCATTCTGTCATTTTTGAGATTGCACCCAAGTACTGCATTTCAGACTCTTATGCTGACTATGAGGGCTACTCCATTTCTTCTAAGGGATTCTTGCCCACAGTAGTAGATATAATGGTCACCTGAATTAAATCCACCCATTCCAGTCCATTTTAATTCACTGATTCCTAAAATGTTGATGTTCACTCTTGCCATCTTGTTTGACCACTTCCAATTTGCCTTGATTCATGGACCTAATATTCCAGGTTCCTGTGCAGTGTTGTTCTTTACAGCATTGGAGTTTACTTCCATCACCAGTCACATAGACAACTGGGTGTTTTTTTCACTTTGGCTCCATCTCTTCATTCTTTCTGGAGCTATTTCTTCACTCTTCTCCTGTAGCATATTGGGCACCTCCCAACCTGGGGAGTTCCTTTTACAATGTCCTATCTTTTTGCCTTTTCACACTGTTCATGGGGTTCTCAAGGCAAGAATACTAAGGTGGTTTTCCTTTCCCTTCTCCAGTGGTTGGTGAGAGTCACCTGCTCTTCCCTAGGCCTTCGGGGAGGTTGCCTCTTTTTCCCTAGAAGAATTCTCTTACATTTTTTGATCATTCATCCATTTGTTTGTTCTATCCACACATTTTGGTAGAAGTCTTTAAGTACCTGGCATTGTCCTGGGCTCTGATCAGTACAGCAGTGTCCATGGCATAGACCCTGACCTCAGGACAAAGCCACAAGGTGTCAACTGAAAAAAAAAAAGTACAACCTAAGGGTTGAGAGTTATGCGGTTTTGGGTTTGTTTGGGGTTTTTTGTCATTGCTGTTGTCAATCTTACTTGTTTTTATTGAAGTATAGTTGATTTATAATATTATGCCAATCTCTGCTATACAGTTATACATATGCATGTATGTTCTTTTTTAATATTCTTTTTCATTAAGGTTTACCACAGGATATTGAATATAGTTCCCTGTGTTATACAGTGTGAGCTTGTTTTCTTTATCCGTTTTAAATGTAATAGTTTGCATATCAATCCCAGACTCTCAGTTCATCCCTCTCCCTCCCCTCAGCCCCAGCCTTTGCAACCAGAGAGCTATGTTTTACTCAGTGGACAAAACTGAGGACTTCAGCCCCTCAGATAATGTCTGAGCATCTCAAATAACTTGGAAAAACTGCTCCCAAGAGGCAAGAGGGGAGTCAGGATACATAGGAGTTTTTGCAATAGGAACCAGGTAGTTGGAACATCAAAAATTTACTGTTAATTAAGGAAAACCAGATATATCAAGTTAAGGGATTTAGTGCTTTTCTATGGATGGAAAGATGCAAGAGTCTGGCCTCACTGACATCTTTCCTTTGATGTGCTCCTTAGCTCTCTGGGGCCAGTATCCTGTGCTCTTTTATCCTGGGTCTCCTCAGCGTGTCCCATCAGGGCAGCTGTAATGTGACGGCTTGGTGGCTGCAGATCCTTTGTTTGCTGATATGGCAGACAATATTTTTCATTCACAAAGGGGATGAAAGGAGCAGTGAGCAGGTCTTCTGCATGGGGGATGGTGCCTTGGCTAAAATAGAGACCAGTGGTCACCTAGGACTTCCTGAATACCTAACATGAGCAGGGCATTCGAGCTCCAAAAAAGGGAGCTGGAATCTAGAGAGATTTATGGCCTGGGGCTCGATGAAATTTGGGCCAAGAGGGAGGGAAGGAGTCAGGGGTGATCCAACTCAGTGATGAGGGGGAGAATGTGGCAGGGGCTAGCTGGACCCCAGGCTGAGTAGCCGGAGTCTGCCCCTGTGGGCAGACACTCCAAGGTGAAGAGGAGGAGAAGCTAAACCGGACCCAGATAAGAGACCACATATTTCTTATTCTTGAGGCCAAGGAGACCTTCCTGACTACACGTCCTCTGAAAAGTCCCTCGGTGGTCACAAGGGAGGAGGCGTCACCTCATAGTCAGTGATGTCAACCTACCCATAAGCCTCTTTGCTGGAATCCATCTTGGCTAAGAGATACATGCACACACATGGGAGGACCCTGAGATAGAAGAACCAGGCAAAGCAAGATGATTGGTCAAAGGAAACCCAAAATAAATGACCCATAAATGTGACTCAAACTACCCTGAAGACAAGACTCTCTGAGCCCACACATGTGTGTCTATACACATGTACCCTTTTTCCTCTTAATAAGCATTACTTGTTTCACTACTTTTCTTCTTCGTGGGAATTCATTTTGACAAAGCCGAAGGGCCAGGGCCTTGTCACTGGTCACTGTTCTCTTGTGGTCTGGTGGTTAGGATTCAGTGCTCTCACTGTTGTGGCCTGATTTCAGTCTCTGGCTGGTAACTGAAATTCTGCTTCAAATGGCTGCAGGCTGAGGCCACTGGAGATCAAGAACACAAACAGGAAACACGTTGAGGGGAGTGAGAATGAGCTGGGATTCAGACCCAGCTGTGGGGTTCTGGGCCACCTCCAAGCGGGCAGGCCCAGTGGTAGCTGCGTCTACCGTTTCATGGCACAGGAGTGACATCTAGATTGGTCATGGGGAATCAAGGCCATCAATAAATGGTTAGTCAGGGAAGGCGGAAGAGACAGCTCCAGAGAGAGAAGAATTATGACAGCACTGGCAGGCCCTAACCGTAAAGGATGGGAACCCCAAGCCTGAGAGGAGGGGGCGTGGAAAGGGAGGGGGACACACAGGAGGAGAAATCATAGTGGCCTTGCGTCCATGCCCCGCTGCCTTTTTTAAAACAGCACTTACTTATTTTTGGCTATGCCAAGTCTTAGTCGTGGCACACAGGATCTTCTGGCATGTAAACTCTTAGTTTTGGTATGTGAGATCTAGTTCCCTGACCAGGGATTGAACCCAGGCCCCCTACACTGGGAGCTCGGAGTCTTAGCCACTGGACCACCAGGGAAGTCCTCCTACCCCACTACCTGCGGAGTTTCCTTTGGGAAGTCACCCTTTCTCCTTTGTCTTTCATGTGGTTTGAGTGAATGTGGTGGTGGTAGTGGGGGTGGTCCTTAGACAGCTGTGTATGCCAGCCCCCCACCTTCACCTTGACTGATCTAGGGATGGTGTATAAACCCTCGGGGCCAACAGGAAGCAAGGAGACATGAGGGAAAGGGAGGCCTTGGGGGAAAGAGGAATTATTCTACTAGAAGAAAGACTCCCCCTTGGCTTGGGAAGCGTAGGGTAGAATGTGAAGTCAGGCTCCAATACAGCCGTTTAAAACTGATAGAAAGCCTAGAGCTACTGGAAGCTCCCTAAGTGAGGCCTGAATCTGAAACCTAAATTGTAGGTGGCAGGACATAGAGGCCGGGTCTTAGCTGACATTGTTTGAGCCACTAGATCAAGCTTCACCAGAAGCTAGCATGCATACCTGCTAAGTCGCTCAGTTACGTCTGACTCTTTGCGACCCTATGAACTGTAACCCACCAGGCTCCTCCGCCCATGGGTTTCTCCAGGCAAGAATACTGGAGTGGGTTGCCATTTCCTTCTCCAAGGGATCTTCCCGACCCAGGGCTTGAACCCACGACTTTTATGCCTCCTGCATTGGCAGCTACCTGGGAAATCCATACTTCTAGGCTTTTCAGTGATGTATGGCAATAACTTCCTTTGACTGTTGAAGTCAGTTTGAGCAGCGTTTTGTTTTGTTACTTGCAATACAGAGTCCCAATTAATGCACAAGCTGAGGAATATTCCTCCTTGGGTCAGTGGGTAGAGCATGGGATGGGAGGGGAGGTGTCAGGATTTCAGAAACTTTGACACTTCCCTGAATCACTATCACCTATAGGGCCACATCAGTGGGTTTTCTAGTTTGTAATCTTCTTACAGGTTTTCCCCCCTTTCCTGCTGTATCACCTCCCTGACAGAACAATTAACATGATTCTAAAGTTGCTAAAAGTGAGATGTTGTTGGAAAATACGCTGGACTCTCCTTCTCCTTATGTTGCCTGCCCAGATACTGAAAGGCTGTCCTAGTCAACCAGGGTCAATGGCATGGAAAAGCAAGTTCTTGAGTCTCTCCCCACTCAGATCCATCCTCCACACTGTGGCCCAGTATGCTGTCTAAAATATACATCCCTGCCTATAAAATGGCCTTCCCTGGTGGCTCAGGGGTAAAGAATCTACCTGCCAAAGCCAGAGATGTGGGATTGACCCCTGGATTGGGAAGATCTCCTGGAGAAGGAAATGGCAAGTATTCTTGCCTGGGAAATCCCATGAACAGAGGAACCTGGTGGGCTACAGTCCATGAGGTTGCAAAGAGTCAGATGTGACTCAGCGACTGAGCATGATTAAAAAACTGTACTTCCCATGGCCTGCTGGAATAAACAGCAAACCCCTTAGCATGGCACATGTGGTCACATACATGGTCTAGACACTAGGCCCCTTGCCTGCTTTTGCTATCTTCATGTGAGCCCAGCACTGCACCCACTAGTTGTCAAACTGTTTGAACATGCCATGCCCTTCCACACCTCTATGACTGTATGACCGCTTTCGCTTGCCTAGAGAGATCATTAATAACAAGAGATCATGTTTGTTGGGCACTTTCCATGGACCAGGCACTGCATGAACTGCAGCCCATGGGTTGTCTCATCTAATCCTCACAGTTTCCCAGTGGGTAGTGCTACTCTCACCACTCCCAGGGTGTTACCCCTGTCGCCGCAACTCAGACACAGGCAGGGGGAAGTTGCTGGAAAAGCAGTCATGGATTCTGGACTAAGGTCAACCCTGGAGTTAGGCAATGGGTGGAGGATCAACGGGGAAGGTTGGACAAAATATAATTGTCCGGAAAAGAGTCTGAACAGGAAGTGAGAACCAGGTGAGGACCTGGACGTCATCTCCAGCTTGGGAAATTCCATCTCACTGGACGTTGGGGCTCCACCCACCTCAAGCAAAGGTCTCAGGGGACCTTGAGAATCCACATTGGTCAGGATAGGTCCTCTAGTCTATGTTCTACCCCAGAAGCCACAGGTAAAGTCTATCTCTACAATGTCTCTGCCATGCATGCATGCGTGCGTGTGTGTGTGTGTGTGTGTGTAGGGGACTATTTGCATCTTTGTCAAAGTCGGGAGTCTGTGTGACAAGTAGGGTCCCCGATGGCCACTCCCATCCAAGGTCCCCCAGGGTGCAGTCCCCATCTCCCATACCTGTCCCTTTCCTGGTTGGGAAATGCTCCCAGTTTTCTACTTCAGCTGCTTCCTTCTCACCCCCTCCATTCCCTCCCTCTTTTCAGACAATAAAGTATAATTCCTGCAAAGATGTGTTTTCACCAAACAAAAGGCAGGAAGGGGAGGATGGCTTCTGGGTGCTTGGCAACAGCAGCCTGCAGCTCAGGCTCACCCAGCAACACAAAGGCCTCTGGGAACAGAACAAATGTACCAACGCCGGGATTCCTCCCGCGCTGGGGTCCCCATCTGCCACAGGAGGAGCAGGCGTGTAGGAATATCTCCACCACCCCTCCGTTCCTGATCCTGGAGTCACTTGATTATGGCTGTCTCCTGTGTTCATCACTTGAGCCGAAGCTGCATGAAGGCAGGACTTTTGTGTCTATTGTGTTCAGCTTGCTACTAGCACAGGGCCTGACACACAGCAGATCCTCAGTAAGTGTTTGTGGAAGAAAGGAATGGAGGAAGGAGGTGCTACAGAACCTGAGGGAGGTTACGGGCAGGATAAGGGCAATAGTGCCGTCATTTCACCTTTATCCCCATCCGTTTCCTCAGAGCCCCTCTGATCCTGTGTCTGTGCTCCCTCACCTGGAAGGGAGAGGGTGGGCTTCCTGCCTACAAAAGACCTTGGACAGCTGCTCTCTCTGGCTCCCCTAATGAGAAGCAGCATGGCTTAGGGGGAAAGCACACAGGGGGAGTCAGGCAGAGCTCGGTGTGAATTCCACTTAGTGACTTTGGGCAGGTTAAACTAGTCTCATCAGCAAATCAGCAGATCGAAGCTACTTAACTGTATTAAACGAGCTGCTAATATGTAAACATGCCTGACTCCTGCTGGAGGCTTGAGAAATGGAGCTATTATCATTTACACATTTTCGAACTTCATTCATTCATCTCACTCTAATGACCACTTACAGATCCTCCTCTCTCAGAGTTTACTTCCAGAAAGTTCTAGTCTCTTGCTTTCTGCTGGGCAAATGCAGGGCACTTCCCTTGCTAAGGGCCAGAGATCTGGGGATGAAGAAGATGGAGTCTTGTCCATTGAGGGGCTCATATCTTCCCCCATGACATTCTGGCCCCTGGTTTATCTTTCTTATCTCCTTCTCCAGTACCCGCCCTGGGCTCAGGGCCTTCTCTGGACAGAGTTCAGCCCATGGAAGCCTCAGCTGACTCCTCAGAGATGTCCTGGAGCTTCTCTTCACCCCTCAGTATTGTCCTGATGTGGGCTGCAATGGCCAGATGGTTATACTCTGTCAGTCCCCAGATGTGGACTGTGGGGGAAGGGAAGGATCTTGGGCAGGGCTTCCCTGAGCAGCTGAGGCTCTCCTGAAGGGGCTGACCACTGTGCTTGCCACAACCCTCCCAGCAGATCCCTCACTGAAGATGCACCTCCCCGGGCAGCCTGCCACCTGGGTAGAGAAGATCTTTTGGCCTAGAAAGATTTTCTGAGACTCTTCAGCCCCAGTGCCTCTGGTTTGGTTGAATTCTTCCAGGAGTGCTGCACAGTCATAGGACTTGCCTGGCCCTGCGGCCTGAAGCAGGCTTCCCGCACAGGCCCAAGGCCTGAGGCTCAGCAGGGTCTTTGTGGCTTCCCTCTCACACCTCAGCAGAATTCTGTCCTTGGCCTGGATGCCCTCACACTGGACTCCCTTGGTGAAATTCAGCTGTCCTCCTTCGAGACTCAGAAATTGTCTCTTCCAGGAAGCTCTCTGGGATCCCACCCCTTTTCTAGGAAGAGTGGGCCCTTCTGAGCCCCTCCGAGCATCCTGCCTTTTGTAAACGATCAATGTGGAGGAAGTTGTATGAGGTGGGGAGATGCCTTATCGATCCCTGTACAACAATAATGGTAGTTGTGACGGCTGCCGTCGGCTGCTTCCTCTGATGGTCCTGGCACCGCGCTGTGCAGATGCAGCTGGGCTGACCTCATCCAAACAACCCCGTGAGGGAAGAGTAGCTGTCTTGTAAAACAGAGGCCTCCGTGCCCATGGTCACATCATCACTAAGCATCAGAGTTATTAATAGTACACAGATGGGAGCCAGTCTGAAGTCTCAGAGTCCTCTGGAAATGGCAGTTAGGGAAGGAGAAGGGAAGGAAGAAGGAGAGAAGAGGAGAGAGAGGGAGCGAGGGAAGAAAGGATGGGGGCCCTCCGTCTGTCCATGCCCCTGGGGGCAGGTCTACTGGCTGCCTGTTTCCCGGAGCTGTTGAGTCCCTGCCCCCTCCCACAAGCCCTTCCCAGAACCCTCTCGGCCTGGGATCCTGGCCTGGGGAAAAAGCAGTTGTCAAATCAAAGCCTGTTGGTGGGGAAGTTTGCTGCACCCGGGAGTGGTGAGTTCACAGTTTTAATCCTGATGTTTACTTTCTTTCTGTCCGTCCCCCGTTGCTCCCTTTGAAGAACTGCCTCAGGCTTCCTGTTGCAGCATCAAACAGGGATGGAAGATGCAGCTCGCATTAGCAGTGGGAGCCTCTAAAGCAGCTTAAGTCCCTGGAGGTGCCTGGCACACAGAAACCTTCCCTGAGCCGGGAGCACAACAAGGGGCCAGGGAGGGGCTCGCAGTGGACAGACACACAGATGCGGTCATGTTGATGTGCCTGAGCGCACACACTGCTTACCTGCACAGGAGCATACAGGGCCCCCGAAGTGCCTCCAGACCACGTCCTCACACGCAGGCGTGCGTGCATCTAACATATGTGTTGATAGACACACACTTGCATACACAATCACTACAGTTACACACCTGGTTTCTGGTAAGAAACACAACTGTGTCCTTAGCCTCCTGCCAATGAGTCTACTGGTTCCATCTCTGAAATGTGTCTAAGTGTCCCCTGCAGCCCTCCACCCCACCACAGTCCCAGTCCCTTTAACCCCATCCATTCCGGCTGGATCTCGGCTGTATTCTTGTCCAGCCTTTAGTCCATCCTACACACCTCATGCGACGAGTTGACTCATTGGAAAAGACCCTGATGCTGGGAGGGATTGGGGGCAGGAGGAGAAGGGGATGACAGAGAATGAGATGGCTGGATGGCATCACCGACTCGATGGACATGAGTTTGAGTGAACTCTGGGAGTTGCTGATGGACAGGGAGGCCTGGCGTGCTGTGATTCATGGGGTCGCAAAGAGTCGGACATGACTGAGTGGCTGAACTGAACTGAACTGAACTGAACTCACAAGAGCAGGCTTCTCAGGTGGCGCTAGTGGTAAGCAACCTGCCTGCTTGTGCAGGAGACAGAAATGATGCTGGTTCAATCCCTGGGTTGGGAAAATCCCCTGGAAAAGGGAATGGCAACCCAGTCTTGTATTCTGGCCTGGAGAACCCTATGGAACAAAGGAGCCTGGCAGGCTGTGCAGTCAATGGGGTCGAAGAGTCGGACACGACCAAAGCAGCTTAGCACGCACGCACCCACACACAACAGCAGGGATGGGCTGGGTATCAGGCGAATCTGACCACATCACTCCTGGTTTAAAACCCTTCAGAGGCCTCCCCTCTCCTACCAGAGGTAATTCAAATCATTTGGCATCCCATATAAGGCCCTTTGCAATCTGGTTTCAGCTCCCAGCTTGGAGCCCCAGGCACTCAGCTCTCCAGCAGGGGAACTCCAGAGAGAAGCTGCCCCCGCCTGCTCACCACATGAAACCCCCTCCTCGGCCTCCAACCTTTCCTTTGCTAAACTATCACTCAGCCGTCTTTCAAGACCCAGTTCAGCCAGTGTCTCCCCACTCCACCCTGATGTTCAAGGCATTGCTGGTGTCATGTCCTTCTGCTTTCTCTCGCCCTGACCACTATCAGCGTCACCTCTGTACAGGTGAGCTGCTCCCATGGGACTCCATGCATATGCAGTACAGAGCCTAAAACCCACGAATACTCAACCAACTCCCGGGAGTGAGTGAAGAAGTGAATTGGTCTGTATGATGATCAAATGGCACTAGGTCAGATCTTTCCGGGCTGGGGACTACTCGGGCATGCGCTGTAACTTCTCTGAGCTCAGCCTAATGGAGATGAAAGGACCCAGGAACGCCTCCAGGCAGGGTTGACAGTATGGGCTACAGAGATGCATGGAAAAATCTTTGCAGAGTGGCTAGTACGTGGTGAGTGCTCCACAAATGATCACTGTGGCTGTCGCTTTTGATCTCCATTTTTATTTTCACTGACGTCCTTCTCCTCATGTTTTCTGTTGCTCTGTCCCTCTCACTGTCTAGCCCGTTCGGTGCTGCGCTCCTAGAACTGACTCACTGAAGGTCTGCTGTCGGATTGATCCACACTGTATGGCTTCTGAAGCCTTGTTTCCAGTCTAAGAATTCTGAGCTGAGGGATGTTCTTTCTCCCGGACTGCCTCCCCTGAGCCCGGAAGAGGAGAGCTCTACAAAGTACGTTCCTCCGCCTGTCTTCCCAAGCTGCACAGATGCTCTGTTGGCAGTTCTGTGAATTGAATTGTGTTGGGACCTAGGGGTAGGGGGTGGGGGGCTTCCCAGGAGGCACAGTAGTAAAGTAAAATTGGCATTCCTGCCTGTCAATGCAGGAGACATGGGTTCCATCTGTGGGTTGGGAAGATCCCCTGGAGTAGGAAATGGCAACCCCCTCCAGTATTCTTACCTGGAAAATTCCACAGACAGGGGAGCCTGGTGGGCTGCAGTCCTTGGGTCGCAAAGAGTCAGATACAGCTGAGTGACTAAGAACGGGATGTGTGGGGAGGAGAATAACTGGGCCTTTCTGCTCCAAAAGGCAGAGTCATTGCAGCCAGTCCCTCAGCAGCTGCAGGCACCACCACCCCCCCGCCCAAGATGCTGCCCAAGTGGCTGGGGTTCCCATAGCAACTTCTGTGGGGATCAGCTGTCCCTACTTTGCCACAGATCCTCCTGGACTTGTGTGAGAGGTTAGGAAGAGAATGTGGAGGATGACAAGAAAGTGATATCACTTTGACAGGCAGATGCTTTTAATCCTCACAATAACCCTGAGAGGAACATGCTATTAGTGTCCTCATTCTACTGACAAGGAAGTGGAGGTCCAAGGTCGCCCACCAACAAACAAGAGGACTGGTCTGTAGTTGTATCAGTTTGCACTGATGCATTCAGCGTGGATCAGCATAAGTCAGGATCTCTGGCCGCAAGCAATAGAAACTTCTGTAAATAGGAAAGAATGCATGGAGCGACCGTAGTGCGGTGCCAGCAACAAGGGAAAAGTACGACATGTGATTGGAAAGAACGGGAAGCAGGCCGCTTCAAGGGTCTGGGTGGAAGGAATGAACAAACAATCATTTCATCAGAACCAAGAAACTTCTGTTTTTAAATCTTTGTTCCTCTTTTAGGACTCAGGTTCAGAAGGGCCTGGGTCCAGTGCCACCTGAGAAGGCAGAGGCTGTGATTGACAGCCCAACCAAACCTATATCCTGTGGGGTAGGGAGAGGTCCCCCTGAAAACCTTGGGATGCTGTTTCTAGAAGAAAGGGGAATGAATGAATGCCAGGCAGGCCAGAACCCAAACTCACCTGACTGAACCATGCCATGGGGCACAGGATGTTCTCTAGGCTAACTGACCTTGCACACCCAATACACACACATACACACACACACTCCTTTTCTCTTTAGCTTTTAGCCTTGGTTGTTAGAAAGAGACCTGCGTGCCTGTGTGGGTGCTGAGTCATGTTCACTTCTTTGTGACTCCATGGACTGTAGCCTGCCAGGCTCTCCTGTCCATGGGATTTCCTAGGCAAGAACACTGGAGGGAGTTGCCATTCCCTCCTCTAGGAGATCTTCCGGACTTAAGGATCAAACCTGTGTCTCCTGCACTGGCAGGCAGATTCTTTACCATTGTGTCACCTGGGAAGCCCCAGAAAGAGCCCTAGTAACCTTCTAATGTTCTATATAATTTCCTTATTAGGTATTTTTTAATAAGGTTTTTTGGATGTGGACCATTTTAAGAGTATTGAATTTTTTACAACATTGCTTCTATTTCATGTTTTGGGTTTTTAGGCAAGAGGCATGTAGGGTCTTAGTTCTCCAACCAGGAATTGAACCGGCACATCTTGCATTGGAAGGCAAAGTCTTAACCACTGCACCACCTTACTGTGTTTATGTTTATTGCCTATCGCCTGCCTCTCCTGTCTCCTCTAGAATATAAGATCCGGGAAGACAGATATTTTTTCCTATTTGTTCACTACTGTGTTCCCCAGTGCCTAAAAGAGTGCCTGGCACCTAGTAGGAGCTCAATAAATGCTGAATGACTACAGAAGTACCAACCACTCCAGTCGACATTTGGGGTGTGGAAGTGAACTGAAAGCAGGATCCAGACCTCACAAAGCTTTGGATTAGTAACGCAGAAACCACACAAATAAAGAGCAAAAGAAGAAAACTAAGATAATGAAAAATTGTAATACATACTTTGAAGTAAACAAACGTGTTAAATAAAGAAAGAAAGTGAAAAATTACTTAAGATATGTCCTTCCGTGGAAGGACATGGAAAATTACTTAAGATATGCCCTCTCTCAAGCAACATTTAAACAGAGGCCTGAAGGGTGAGAAGAAGCTGATGGTGAAAAGTGTGAAGGCAAAGGCTTCCAAGTCAAAGAAAGGCCCTGAGGCTGAAAGGCATTTGGTATTTTTGAGGAACTGGGATGATAAGACCAGTGTGGGTGGGCCTTAGTAAGTGGAGTTAGCAAGGGCTAGTGGGGTGATGCAGCTGATGTGGGGGAATGTGCCAGGCACCACAGCCCTGGGGCTTCGTAGGACATGACTTGTGGTTTAGAGTGCATTCTGGGTAATCAGTACTTAAACCCATTTTTAATTCAAATGGATCCCCCTGGCTGCTGGGTGAAGAACACAGTAAGTCAGGGGACCAGTCACTAGGCGATGTGGTGGTCCGGACTGGGGCTGAACATGGGTGGCTGAGGACAGAAGATGGTGGGACACCTTTAATCCACCTCTCAGTTAAATCAGGTGCTACAATCAGGCTAGATGTCACCCTCTGGAGCCCATGAAGGTCCCCCCACCCACAGTTCACTCCCAGTCTGTAGGTGATGAATGGTCCCACTGACGAACTGACTGGGCTGCCTAAGTGACGGTGATGGATGGGATTGGAACTGAACGCTCTGAGCCACGTGGCCAACACACTGCTCTGAGGAGGACTTTGGAGCCAGGAGTTAATTTAAAGAAAGGAGTGGAGAGCTCAATAACGCTTCCTCCACGGCTCAATTAGTGGAAAGGGCTACAGGGAGCTGGAGTTTTCAAGAGCCCCTTAATCATCTTCTGTCTGCCTGGCAGTGTGCAGGAGTGTGGCAGAGATAATGGCACCTACCCATTAACAGATGCAATTAAGGCTCTGGGGCCTTTAGCACCCCCTTCTCCAATTAAACAGCAGATGAGGGGCCCATGGGGGTGGCGTTTGAGATGAATCACTTGGAGATGAAAACCTGGAGGCTGGAAGTCTGGCTAGAGAGGTGATTAGAGTCCATCAGATCATGATGGGGAAGGTGAGACCCTGGTCCAATCCCAGTCTGCTCCCGCTTGAGGCCCTCCCAGCCATTGGATGGAGAGGCCTGAGGATGAATTCGAGTTCTGCTTCACTCAGAGGAGAGTCAGTGTTTGGAACCTGTTGACCACCACCTCCAGCCAGCTGCTGCTTCTTTGCCAAAGACACACCCACAGAGTGTTTAGATTCTGGTGAATTCCTGGATCATTAATTTTGTGAGAACCATGCTGTCTGGTGTGTTGGTGGTGGGGGGCGGGGTGGAGAGGAGTGGAGTGCTAGGAAGACATGCTGCAAGGGGTGGGGTGGGGTGGGAAGGGAACCTCCTTTCCTGGGCATCTCCAATATGCTAGGTGCTGTGCTCCTTCTTGACTTATAGACCATGTCCTTCAATTAAATCCAAATCCCACAGCCTTGGAGGAAGGCCATGCTCTCTCTGTACAGGAGATGGAACAAAGCTTGGGGAGTTCAAGTGCTTTATCTGAGATCACAGAACTCGTCGGTGGTGGAACCAGGATTGAACTCTGTTCTAATATCCAAGTTGTTGCTCTCTGCACTGTGCCAGGCCCCTTTGAAATCTCAGCGGCCAAGACTGTTCCCCTGTGTCCCTTCATGCCCCACGGGGTGGACTCAGGGCCATTTCAGATGTTTATTTCCAACTCTCTTCCCCCACCCCCTTCCCCTTGGCAAACCTCTAACACTCTGTGGTCCCTGAGGGGGCTGAGGTAGGACTTGACAGGTGGTGAGTCCTGTGGTGCTGCCCATCATGCTCACTTCAAGCTAAAAGGAAACCACCCCTCCCCCAAAATGCTACTTCCTGTTCTCTTTATGCATCTCGCCAATTACAACTGCTCTGAATACTCTGTGCTGATCCTCATTTGCAATCAGCATCTCCACTGGAGCTCCAGGGCAGAGTGGAATTGAGAAGTTTGACTTTTGAGTTTGCACTGAGGAAGCTCTGCTCCGCTTGACTCTCCTAGCGCAAGGGTCCCCCCTGCAGGGACCCAGATGAAGGCCAGGAGGGGACAGCCTGCATCTGCTCAGGGACCCCACAGCCCCAGATGAATGCTGCTGTAGCTCTGTTTCTGCCCCAGGAGCTCAGGGGGTGAGTGTAATTTAACACATGAGTATAAATTACGTTTCCTAATCCCCAATTCCTCCGTCTTATTTTCCCGGGAAATTTGGATTTTCTCTGTGTCTTCCGTGAGGAGCTATTTCCAGAGAGGAACCAAAATCACTGGGGTGAAATCATCACCAGATTGTGTCAACAGGGGACTGCTTGCCAGTCATCCTGAGGCAGGAGACAGATGGGCCCCCGGAGCAAACAGTTGGCACTGGTTCTCTGTGGACTGATACTCTGAGACTAAAATAGCAGGACAATTGAGGGAGGAGGCGGGGCCCTGCCCAGAAAGACGATAAGAGACCACGTATGCCTCATTCTCAAAGTCAGGAGACCTCGACTACACATGCACAGAAAGGCTCCTCGGAGGTCAAAAAGGGAGGGGGTGCCACCCCATAAGTAAGTCATGCTAAGTACTCATAGGCCTCTTGAGTGGAATCCATCTTGGTAAGAAATGCGTGTGCACACATGGGAGGATCCTGAGATAAACCAAATAGGGACTCTGAACCAGGCAAAACAAAATGATTGGCCAAAGGAAATCTCGAAGAAACACATGAGTTTAAATTACCCACACAAGTGAATTACATTGCCACAGGGGTACAACTCTGAGTACACTTGAGTGTTTATCCATGCGTACTATATTCCTTTCCTCCTAATAAACACTTTACTCGTTTCACTACTTTTCGTCTTTGTGGGAATTCTTTTGCGCAAAGCTGAAAAGCCGGGTCCTTGTCACTGACCACTAGTCTAGTGGTTATGGTTTGGTGCTCACACCGCCGGGACCCGACCTCAGTCTCTGGCACGGAACTAAAGCCCTACTTCAAGCTGCTGCTGGCTGAGGCCACCTGAGATCAACCCTTCTTCTGAGGCCTTCCTGGGTAACACCTGCAGCTTTTCTGGGGCCTAGTGTCTTCTTGAGCTTGGGACTCTCCCGGGTCTGCCTCATTCACCCCAGACTCCCTGGAAGCTCTAATCAGGTAGGGAGAGAAAGGGGAGGGGCACCCAGCTGCAGCCTGACCCAGGTGAGCAGCCCGCTGCTGTCTGCAGCAGCCACCAGGCATGCGCTGACTGCCAGCGGGAGGGCCTCTGCAGCCCCCATCATCCGTAGGACATTGCTGCATGTTTAGGGTAGCAACCAATCCTCTCTCCACCCCTCCTTTTCTTTCCAAACATTTGCCAAAGGTCCACCACGAGTCTGGCTGAGTTCTCAGAGCTGAGGACCACATGATAAACAAGCCAGTTCCTTGTCCAGCTGGAGAGACCTCGGGTAAGTAATACACAGTAAGAAGTAGAGTGTAAGAGTTTTTTTCAGGAGAATGGGGAGCAAAGGCCTCCCTCTGGGAGCAGAGGCGGGGATAATGATACGGCTGGGGGAGACTGGCCTTTGCATTCAGTATTGAAGGCTGACTAGGGCAGGGTGGCACAGATTTTCCAGGAGGAGGAAAAACCTGAGCCAAAGTGAGAAAGACACAAGGGACGTGGCCTATTGCTGCCACCTGCGCGCTGCTGCTTCCACAGCCCCAGAATCGTCAGGGTTTCATAGTGCCAGCCCCAAAGTGGAGGGATGGCCAGGCCTCGCAGATGGCAGCCCACGAGCCAGGTCGGGGCTCTGAGGGGCTGGGTGGCACTGAGGCCCCTCCTTCTCTCCTCTCTATATTTTGGAGTTGGGGTGGAGAGGCCACAGACACCTGCTCTGGGGTCAGACTCCAGATTGAGGGAGAACCCTCAATGCACACAGGGTAGAAAGGGTCTGGCCAAGATATTTCTAAGCTGGAGTGAGCACACACAGGTGTGCAGGCGAGCATGAGAGTGTACACACGCAGCGCTGCGAGGGCCGGGATCCTTCCACTGCTCACCCTTCTTCTCTTCCATGAGCAGGTTCCCCTTCACACCACGCTGAGCATCACCAACTGACTGATGCCAAACAGATGGTGGGAAAGTGTGCTTGTTCCAAGGGGGGATGGGTGGCAAGGTCATTGCTGACCTTGAGTGAGGGCTGGGCTGCAGGGCAGTGGAAGGACAGCGAATGGCATCCCTGTCATCCTGGTGGCTCAGCCCAGGCCCTCCTGTCCAGCCACCTGTGTTCAGCGGGGAAGCTGAATCCACAAGGTTAAGTCTCCCCACAGCCAGCCTCACAGTTTCCTTCTCTTTCCTCTTTTCTTTCTTAAATTTAAACCTTCTGCTTGCTTCCTTCTCCCCTCTTCTCTATCCATTGTGGGAGGTGGAGGAGGGTGGGGAATGGGGTGTGAGAAAGGAAAAACGTGGCAGCCCTGACTTTCAGAAGCTGGCCTGACGCTCACAGCAAAGTTGGGTTATACGCCTGTTAGGTATGAATGATTTCACAGAACACCGGCCTCAAAGTTTACTCTGAGATCAAGATAAAATGAGATGAAGCAAGGCCACTTTGTAATTTTGTCTAAGACTTGAGACTTCCCTGGTGGTTCAGTGATTAACTTCACTGCAGGGGGCACATGTTCTAGTCCCAGGTTGGGACACTAAGATCCCACATATGCTGCACAGTGTGACCAACAAAAAAAGATACAGAGAACAAACTTATGGTTGCCAGGGAGAGAGAATGGAGGTAAAGGATAGCTAGGGAGTTTGGGATCAACATGTACATTCTGCTATATTTACAGTGGATAAACAAGGACCTACCACAGCACAGGGAACTATGCTCAATTTCATGTGGCAGCCTGGATGGGAGGGGAGTTTGGGGGAGAATGGATACATGTATATGCATGACTGAGTCCCTTTGCTGCTCACCGGAAACTATCACAATGTTGTTAATTAGCTATGCTGCTGCTGCTAAGTCACTTCAGTCGTGTCCTACTCTGTGTGACCCCATAGACGGAAGCCCACCAGGCTCCCCCGTCCCTGGGATTCCCCAGGCAAGAACACTGGAGTGGGTTGCCATTTCCTTCTCCAATGTGTGAAAGTGAAAAGTGAAAATGAAGTCACTCGGTCGTGTCCGACCCCTAGCAACCCCATGGACTGCAGCCCACCAGGCTCCTCCATCCATGGGATTTTCCAGTCAAAAGTACTGGAGTGGCTTGCCATTGCCTTCTCCGGTTAATTAGCTATACTCCAATATAAAGTTAAAAGTTAAAAAAAAAAATTTGTCTAAGACAAAAACAAAGTCATTCTCTGCTCTGCTGTGCTTAGTTGCTCAGTCATATCCGACTCTTTACAACCACATGGACTGTAGCCTACCAGGCTTCTCTGTCCGTGGGGATTCTGCAGGCAAGAATACTGGAATGGTTTGATATGCCCTCCTCCAGGGGCTCATCCCAGGAATTGAACTGGGGTCTCCTGCATTGCTGGTGGGTTCTTTACCAGCTGAGCTACCAGGGAAGGCCTGCCACCCACCAATACCCCTACTCTTGGCCAAGCTGGGTGACCGCTACTTCTTTACCAACGTCAATTTTCTTCACTCTCATCTCCCCTCCCCATAGATGAGAGTCACTGAAATAGTCATAGAAGAGCCCTACTTTCTGAAGCCATTGTTCTAGAGCAAGGCTGACACCCTCTACTAAGTCACCCCACCACAGCTCAGTGCTATGATGGGTTCTTTCTAAGACCCTCCAGTGGGGATAACGCCCCAGGATTCCCCACGGGGAATCTCTACTCTTCTTCTCTATCATGAGGAACAGATTCAGCTGGGTTAGTTATAGATGTCTTCCTGGTGGCCTTTGGCTGAAGGGCATCAACAGAATTGGAAGTTCCACCAAGATTCAACTGAGAATCACCACCTTAGATCGGGACCCTCGCTCAGTGCAGTGACAGTACACAGATCCCTCACAGGATAAGACCCAGGTCCTGGTATTTTTGAAAACCCCCAGGTGATTATTCTGTGTGTCCTGGATTTTG
The DNA here is from genome assembly GCF_049115385.1 of Moschus berezovskii. Taxonomy (NCBI): domain Eukaryota; kingdom Metazoa; phylum Chordata; class Mammalia; order Artiodactyla; family Moschidae; genus Moschus; species Moschus berezovskii. Next base: position 91,321,697 of record NC_142468.1, read on the forward strand.
AATGATGGGTGACAAGTCACTTCAAGGGGCCGCAGTGTAGTCAGAAAAGCAATGTCTGTAAAGCCTTGCACTCGAGCCCTGCTCTGGGTGCTCAGCTCCTGGAGCTTCATGTGTTTGCTTCTGTGCCTTATTCATTTTGCTGTCCCTTTTAATAAATGGCTGTCGAAGGAACACTGATGCTGCTGATGGGAGGCTGCAGATCATGTCAAATGCAATACATCTCAGAGCATGCCACCATTTTTCTCCCCAAACCGTCCTTTCCTCCATCTCAGTGTTCTCTCAGTCACTAAGGTTAGAGCCCAGAGTCGGAGGCTCTCACTCACCCCACAGCCCTGCCCACTCCTCTTGCAGGATCTTGTGACACTCCTTCCTTTCTGATTCTCAGACCAGTGGTGGTTTGGAATTCGCAGCCTTCCCTATTCAGTACATAATCTCCGAGTAAGCTCCTTCTAGAACTTGGCCTGACCATGACACATCCCCAGCTCAAACACGCTCCATGGACCCTCATGCATGCATGCATGCTTAGTCACTTCAGTTGTGTCCAGCTCTTTGCGATTCTATGGACTGTAGCCTGCCAGGCTCTTCTGTCCATGGGATTCTCCAGACAAGAATACTGGAGTGGGTTGCCATTCCCTACTCCAGGGGATCTTCCCAACCCAGGGATTGAACCTGTGCCTCCTGCATGTCCTACGTTGCAGGTGGATTCTTTACCCACTGAGCCACCTGGGAAGCCTCTGTGAATCCTTATTACCTCCTAGTAAGGTTCAAACCCTTATCTTGACTTTCAAGGCCTTCCATAATTTAGTGCCACCTCACAAACAAATCATACTTTAATGAAGTGTTCTTAGCTCCACAAACATCCTTCATGTCTTCAAGTCATACTTTGCTTATGTTGATCCAGCTGCCTGGCATACCCTTCCCACCACTTTTTCTAAATAAATCCTACTTATCATTCAAATTCCAGCTTAAATGCTACTTTCTCCATCTCTGATCACCTCAGCCAAATGAGGCTACTGACCTTTGTCATCTCTTAAAACCATCCTCCTCATTTGTGACTTTTTATCATACACTGAACTGAATTGTGCCTCAATTTCTTCATGTACATAATCTCATAGAGTTATGATGGATGAAATGAGATAATCACACAAGTAGAATGCCTCACACAGAACCTGACAGAAACAATAGTTAGTATCACTGTAATAACAACTGTTTTTACTACTAGGTGGAACACTCCCGGAGGAGGTGTCTTAGTTTCAGTGGGCACACAGTTCACCTGGGCATCTTATTAAAATCCAGGTATGGTTCGGGAGGTCTGGGGTGCGCCTGAGAGCCTGTATTTCTTTCCTTCTTATTTTTGGCTGTGCCACATGGCTTACGGATCTCAGTTCCCCAACCGGGGGTCGAACCCATGGCCCCTTCAGTGGAAGCATGAATTCCTAACCACTGGACAGCCAGAATTCCTAGAGCTTGCACTTCTAACAAGCTCCCAGATGGCACAAAGGCTGCTTGTCCAAGGACCACACTTGAAATAGCGAAGTCCGAGAGGGCAGGGTTTGTGTCTTGGGTACCAGTATCTTTCTTGCGGAATCGGGCGTGGATCCCTGCACAGAATAAGGGCCTCATCGTTGTTTCAATGAATGCATCTCCTGGTGGTGGTAGGAATGGGACTGCAAGACAGCCCTCCTTACTCAGAGGCTTGCACTCACACCCACTCCACCCTGGTGATGCTAGCCTTGCATGGGGCTGAGATTTCCCAGGGGCCCAGCTGCTGTGTTTCAGAAATCAGTGCTCCGAGATGGAACGGCTGCGCGCTACCCTTATAGCCCTGATGAATTCCCTCCCTTTGTTTGCCTCATTATCGTGATTAGGTTCTGCCCGTAGCATAGCAACGGCTAATTGTAGGCTGGTTGCAGAGTGCATAATTCCCGCTATTAAAATTTTATCGAGGCTTAATTGTGCTCCTTTTCTGCAGCAGCGAAGCTTCAAAGTTTCAGAAAAGAAGGGATGTGGTTAGTGGGAGCTGATGATTTTTTAATCTTAGCAAGCTCTGGAAAGCCTGGCTCTGCAATAGCATTGACCTTGAGATGATTTCCCGTGGCCAGAAAGAAGCCCATCATTTATTTATTAACCCTCCAGAAGGTCTGCACACAATCCCCTGTGGCCAGGCAGAAAGAATATTACGGGTCAAATGCCATTACAGAAAGCCCCAGAGAGAAAAAAACCAAACTATTTGGCCATGTGGGCATTTGGGCTGGAGAGCAGCAGTTTGTACACGGCCTTTGTGCAACATGTTACTCCACACAGTGCCACACGGCCACTCAGCGGCCTTCCAAAATCAGCAGCAGAATCGAGAGACTTTGAAAACAGTTTTCCAGGAATTCAAGTGCCAAAGCGCCCCAGCTGTGTGTAATGGGAGGTGAAAAGAGGTGACCCCATTAGCAGGTACTTTCTACAAAGGGTTTTCAAGGCCACGTGATCTCCAGCATCACCAGGAGCTCATTAGAGCGGCACACTTCTGGGCTCAACTTACTCATCAGGAATGAGGGGGCGGGCTGGAGCTCACTCCTCAGGTAGTGCCCATGCTGAGCCACTTTGGGAATCACTTAACCTGCAGTTGCAAGGGATTGGAAAATGTCTAAAAGCCAGTAAAACAACTGACATTTGTGCATTAGGGTGAGGGGTTCAGTGTGAACAGTCGCTCAGTGGTGTCCTACTCTGACCCCATGGACTGCAGCCCAGGATGTCCATGGGGTTTTCCAGGCAAGAATACTGGAGTAGGTTGCTGTTTCCTCCTCCGGAGGATCTTTTTTTTGCAGGGGGGAGAGGGGGAGTGTCCTCTTACTCTACTTAGCTCAAATTGGAACCATAAATTCTGATGGTGGCAGATGATCTAAGTCAGTGGTTCTCCAACTACAGAGTGCATTAGAACTACCTGGAAGTCTTCTTAAAACACAGATTGCTGCACCCTCCATACTGAAGTGTCTGATCCATTAGGTCAAGAGTGAGGCTGAGCCTTTGCATATTTAACAAGCTTACAGAGATATGCTGTTGCTACTGCTGTAAGGACCATACTTTGAGGACCACTGCCCTCAATGATGCTCCAAACTTGGACCAAATATGTCTCTTTGAAAAGAGACTGAGTTGTGTTTCTTGATCCTCACATTATAGACTGTTGCTTCACGTGATGACTCTATGCTTGTGTCTTAGACACCAACCTGTAACCAGAAACAGAGATATTTGTAATCAAGCTTTCGCCTGAGGCATTATGAAGGAGGAGTTGAATCCAGGGCTCTTGGATTTAAACATGCTGAATCCAGATGGACCCACACTCTTTTATCATTATTAAGTCAAGCAAGACTTTTAAAAGGAGGTGAGATTTTGGGCCCTGCTTAAATGAAAGGCGAGGAATTATTTGATGAGCTGATTTCAAGCTGGAAAAGACTTTAGAGAGGGTGCAAAAATGGAATGGTGGTGAATGAGTGGAAAATAGTGGGCACATTTTAGAGAGGGGCGGTAAACGGGAGGGGATGGTAATGGTAAAAAAGGGAAGAGTCAGAGGAGGTTTCCAGCAGCGGTTGCAATGCAAAAACCTTCAGAGACCAGACAGATAACAGAAATGAATGAGGTAGACAATTCAGATTAGAACCTGTGATTCCAATCTAAATAACAACATGGGGAGAGGGAACGTGGCAGTCGGCAAAGGCCTAGCCCTTCTAGAAGGGGAGCCTCAATTCTGCTTTTGCCTGTTGTTGCCAGGGAAGAATGTAGGCCCAGGAATGGTTTGCTGTTTTGAATTTTCTAGAGACGCTGGGAATCTGAATTCTAATATGGAATTTGCCAACTTTTAAAAACTGAGCTCCGGGACTTCTCTAGTGGTCCAGTAGTTAGAACTTCACCTTTCAATGTAGCTGTTGTCAGCTGTATCCCACATGCCTTGTGGCCAAAAACCAAAACATAAAACACAAACAACATTGTAACAAATTCAGTAAAGACTTTAAAAATGATTCACATAAAAAACTTTTTAAAAATTAAAAAATAAATACTGAGCCCCAGTCAAAACGTGCTTGTGAGCTATTAATTTATAACACAGGTTTAAAGAGTTCAGTTCCTACTTCCTAGGCCCTAATTCATTGGTCGGCGTCTGCAGGTAGTTGGCATGTGTTTTGCTTTTCTAGGATGAGGATTAGCTATAAGGGGAGAAAAAGGAAAAGAGTAAGAAGGGGTAGGAAGGTGAAAACAAAGGAAAACGTTGTAAAGGAGAAGGAATCTACTATTAGAAGTGCCCTGAGGGTTATGTAGGCCTATCCTGCACATAAAGGATATATCGCTTCTACAACATCCCTGATGTGGCAGAGTGTTTATTCGGTGGTCCTTGTAGAGTTTCCTCCCACAGTGACTCTGGGCTTGGCCAACGGGTCATTAGAAAGCCTGATCCCAGCAAAGTCTTTTTTTTTTTTTCTTTGATCTCTTTCTTTTAATGATGTCAACTCCTTAAGTCCAGCACATTGACTCTGTGGAATATCCCTTATCTTGGAGCTGCTGCCAATGTCTCCACTTTGTGTTACTTGCTTGTTCTTCTAGTTCTTGTATTATCTGTAAACTCAGCGGTGAGGTACTCCAGAATCGCAGCACTATACACTGCAGCAGTGGCACCGACCCTTCCATGGCTCGTGGTACGAGTCTTCAAATGTCTATGGATGCGGCCCACAGGAAACTGTAGCCCAGCTCTCTGTGAGTGAGACACTGCCTTGGCCTTGGCCTTCCCACTGTCCTTTCCAGCTTTGCCTCCAGCCATGGTCTCGGCCGCTCGTGTCCTCGGTCCCGCCGAGCTGCCGCCGCCGCTAGCGCAGCACCGACCGCCGTTGCCGCCGCGGCCGCCCGAGCCCGGACAATAACCGGGGCCCGCCTCGCGCCGCCCCCCAGCAAAGTCTTGATAAGTCCTCATGCACTGGAATGCTTATTCTTAGGATCCAGCTGCCATATGGAAAGCCCAGGTCCCCACTTTTCAGCCATCCCTGCCTAGGTGCCAGGCAGGTGAATGAAACCATCTTGGACAGTCTGACTACAACTACATAAGACCTCAAGAGAGACCAACAGAAGACTCTCTAGCTTACCATCAAATCAGAGTTGTGAGAAATAAGTGGTTGTTCCAAGCCACTAAGTTTTAGAGTGAAGATCTTCTGTGACTTATGATGGATTGTGCATCCTGACAAACCCATCACAGATCTAGAATATCATAAGTTGAAAATGTCTTTTAAGTTGAAATGTGTTTTAAATATATCTAACCTACAAACATCATAGCTTAACCTGGCCTACCTTTAAATTGCTCGGAACACTTATATTAGCTGATAATTGGGCAAAATCATCTAAACCAAAGCCTATTTTATCAAGAATGTTAAATATCTCATGTAATGTGTTGAATACTGTACTGAAAGTGAGAAACATAATGGTCGTGAGGGTATAGAATGATTGTCAGTGTATTGGTTGTCTAGCCTTGGGGTCTCAGGACTGACTAGGAGCTGTGGCTTACTGCCACTGCCCAGCTTCACCAGAGAGTATCCCTACTGTATATCACAAGCCTTGAAAATGAACAGAATTCAAAATTCTTATTAGGCTTGTACTGAGTGCATATCACTCTCCCACCTTGGTAAAGTCTCACCATCACAAGTCAGGAACCATCTGTACTTTATTATTCATAAAAATTAATGGAGACATTAGTGAGCAGTTGGCCTATGAATCAGATTTGATTCTGCAGTAGCATAAAAAGTAAATATTTGGTCTTTGTCTCTGGTTCCTAGCACAGAACTCCTAATACCCTTGGAATCTCCTGAATGATAATGTCTTTTGTATACTAATGAGATGACTGGTGACTGGGATCTCAACATAGCTTCAGGATGGGGACTGGTCACCAGAAAGACTGAGGCATGTTTAGAAGGTTGGAATGTGGAACCTTAACCCATCCAACCTCCAAGGAAGGAAGAGGGGCTGGAGACTGAGTTTCATCACCAGTGGCCGATGGTTTAGTCAGTTGTGTCTACACATACACCCATCCCTAACCCTGTGCATCTCTTCCATTTGGCTGTTCCAGAGTTCTTTTATAATAAACCAGAAAATCCTGAGTTCTGTGAGCTGTTATAGCAAGTCATCAAACCTGAGGAGGGGGTCATGAGAACCCCTGATTTATAGCTGGTTGGTCAAGAGGATAGGTGGCCCAGGACTCATGACTGGCGTATCAGGTGGTGCAGTCATGTGGAGCTATGCCCTTAACGAGTGGGGTTTGACACCAAGTGAATCACACTTGAATTGTTGGACACCTAGTTGAGGATCTGCAAATTATAGAGATTCTGTTTGGCTGGAAGTAACAGAACATCTGATAAACAGTGACCTAAACAAGTAAGAGATTTATCATGCTTGTGGCAGGAGAAATAAACTTTTAATCATTGGTCAAAATCAGCTGCAGAGACTAAGGAACTTCAACTGATGTGGCACATTGACATCCTCCATAAAAATGGGGTTTTGACTAGTAAGGAGGAAAGAGGGATGGATATATATTTCACAGTGTCCCCACTGCTAGAAAAACAAATGTGTTTCAAACACATTTCATGATTTCCTCCTTCTCATTAAACTAGCCCAGCAGCCTGTACACCAAGCCTCTACATCACATCTGTCCCATGCTCCAAGGATGAGGTCTCTGTCTCAATTTAAGGGCTCAGCATTTTGTATTTGTCTGTGTTTTGTTTGGGGAGTGGCAAATGAAGCTTAGAGACTGGTTTGTCTTTGCCAGCAGTTTATTTAGCACAGGTTCATTGTGGGAATTGTAATAATTTCACAAGCCAATAGCATCCAGGATCATGTCTCTTAATAAGCCAACAAAGAAATAACACATTCCAAAAAATGATAGATTAATCACTCTGTTGTTCCAGGCAAGGGGAGATGACAGAAATAAAGTCCAAATACAGTTTGAGGTGTACCTTTCTATGAGCTGTGGTTTCTAAGGAGAGCCGGCTTTGTCAACTGAGAGCTGACTTCTAGCTACCAGTGCAAAAATAAAAGTCCTTTGCTGCTCGAGCAGGTTACTAGGAAACAAAGGCGACGGTGCTGCTGGGCAGGCCAGGCTGCTCGGGGGTTATCACTCCAGGGACTGTGGCAGGGCTTGCACCACTGCGTACAAGGAGTACCTCCCTGAGGCAGTCTCTTCTCTTCCTGAGACTGTCACTCAGCTTAACACCTCTGCCAAACAAGAGTAGCCTGGGCATGCAGGAGCAAGTGTCTCAAAATCTCTGGAGAGCTAGATCAGCAAAGGGTGGCTTTACCCAGACCTAAACTCTTCACTACAACGCCTGCTATTTATATTCTAAATATCCCCTTGCCATAGCTGCTTCTCCACTTGTTCTTACTGATAGGCTCCCAGCAGGGCCTTCAGCAGCGACTAAGTGCCAGACTTTATTTTTTTGGGCTCCAAAATCACTGCGGATGCTGATTGCAGCCATGAAATTAAAAGACGCTTACTCATTGGAAGGAAAGTTATGACCAACCTAGATAGTATATTAAAAAGCAAAGACATTACTTTGCCAACAAAGGTCCATCTAGTCAAGGCTATGGTTTTTCCAGTGGTCATGTATGGATGTGAGAGTTGGACTGTGAAGAAAGCTGATCGCCAAAGAATTGATGCTTTTGAACTGTGGTGCTGGAGAAGACTCTTGAGAGTCCCTCGGACTGCAAGGAGATCCAACCAGTCCATTCTAAAGGAGATCAATCCTGGGTGTTCATTGAAAGGACTGATGCTGAAGCTGAAACTCCAATACTTTGGCCACCTAATGCGACGAGTTGACTCACTGGAAAAGACTCTGAGGGAGACGCCCGGCTCCGGCGGCGCAGACGCGGGAGACCCCCGGCTCCGGCGCAACCGACCACGTGCAGAATCGTGGCTGAGATGAGCTACCCCGCGCCCAGGGTTAGGGCGGTGGCCGAGAGGAGCTGTACCACGTTCAGGAGGCGGTGGCTGCTTGGGCACCGGAGGGCCGAGAGGAGCTGATCCACATTCAAAGCAGGAGGAGCGGCCTTGAGGAGATACCCCTCATCCAAGGTAAGGTACAGCGGCTGCGCCTTGCTGGAGCAGCTGGGAAGAGATACTCCACGACCAAGTGGAATATAAGAATCCAGTGTGCTGGGGAGGAAGGAACAAGATGGCAGAGGGATAAGACGGCAAGACCACTTTCTCCCCCACAAATTCATCAAAAGAACATTTGAACGCGGAGTAAAGTCCACAAAACAACTTCTGAATACTGGCAGAGGACATCAGGCTCCCAGAAAAGCAGCCCATTGTCTTATAAAGGAGAGAGAAGAAATCCAGCTCCACCCACCAGAACACCAACACATGCTTCCCTAACCAGGGAACCCGGACAAGTCACCTGTCCAACCCCACACACAGCGAAGAAACTACGTAATAAAGAGAACTCCACAAACTGCAAGAAGAGGGAAAGGCCACCCCAAGCAAAGCAATATAAGCAAGATGAAGAGGCAGAGAAATACCCAGCAAGTAAAGGAACAAGATAATTGCCCACCAACACAAACAAAAGAAGAAGATATAGGGAATTTACCTGATAAAGAATTTCAAATTTTGATGGTGAAAATGATTCAAAATCTTGAAAGCAAAATGGAGTTACAGATAAATAACCTGGAGAAAAGGATTGAGAAGATGGAAGAAAGATTTAATAAGGACTTAGAAGAAATAAAAACGAGTCAATAATGCAATAGATGAGATCAGAAACACTCTGGAGGGAACAAACAGTAGAATAACAGAGGCAGAAGACAGGATAAGCGAACTAGAAGATAGAATTGTAGAAATAAATGAAACAGAGAGGAAAAAAGAAAAACGAATTAAAAGAAATGAGGACAATATTAGAGACCTCTGGGACAATGTTAAACGCTCCAACATTCGAATCATAGGAGTCCCAGAAGAAGAAGACAAAAAGAAAGACCATGAGAGAATACTTGAGGAGATAATAGTTGAAAACTTCCCTAAAATGGGGAAAGAAATAATCACCCAAGTCCAAGAAACCCAGAGAGTCCCCAACAGGATAAACCCAAGGCGAAATACTCCAAGACACATATTAATCAAATTAACAAAGATCAAACACAAGGAACAAATATTAAAAGCAGCAAGGGAAAAGCAGCAAATAACACATAAGGGGATTCCCATAAGGATAACAGCTGATCTTTCAACAGAAACTCTTCAGGCCAGAAGGGAGTGGCAAGACATACTTAAAGTGATGAAAGAAAATACCCTACAGCCCAGATTACTATACCCAGCAAGGATCTCATTCAAATATGAAGGAGAAATCAAAAGCTTTACAGACAAGCAAAAGCTGAGGGAATTCAGCATCACCAAACCAGCTCTCCAACAAATGCTAAAGGATCTTCTATAGACAGGATACACAGAAAGAGTGTATAAACTTGAACCCAAAGCAATAAAGAAAATGGCTACGGGATCGTACTTATCAATAATTACCTTAAACGTAAATGGGTTGAAATTTTCAAAAAGGCTAGGAAACAATTCTCATAGCCATCAATAGTTCAGTGTTGAGTTCATGAATAGTTTTTAAAGTTTGGGACAAACTGTAGTATTTGCTATGTGAAGTACTATTTGTAATTGGCATATTACGATGTAACATTGGTCTTCATTTCCATCTTAAAACGCCTAAAAATGCCTAACAGGTTTTTAGATTTGTGAATTTTAGTTGAAATGTATTTTACGATGTTACTAAACCTGCAGAAATATTGAAATATTTCAGAGAACTTATTCACTGTACATTTAATTTATTTTATTTATAAAAAGTTATGAACTGTAGAAAGTTTTACTTGTTGGGTCAAATGCTTGTTGCTTCAAATGCTTGTTGCAGTTGAAGTGCTAGTTACAAGAAAATCAAATACCTTCAATGTATAAATGCTATTAAGTTTTTAAAGGACTCTGGAGTATAAGTAAGTTTGTTTAAAGAAATTTAGTCTGTTCAACTTGAAAAAAATAAATAAATAAAATCGGAAAAAAAAAAAAAAAGACTCTGAGGCTGGGAAGGATTGGGGGCGGAAGGAGAAGGGGACAACAGAGAATGAGATGGCTGGATGGCATCACCAACTCTGTGGACATGAGTTTGAGTGAACTCCGGGAGTTGGTGATGGACAAGAGGGCCTGGCGTGCTGTGATTCATGGGGTCACAGAGAGTTGGACACGAATGAGCGACTGAACTGAACTGAACTGAACTGAAGTGCCTCATCAGCTGACAACAGATGAGATGATGACATCCTGATATGGCTTCCTTACTTCATTCTGATATCAAAACCACTTCACCACTAAAAAAACCACTTTTTAAAAATCTTTGCCATGTAAGTGGGTTCAAATAATTCCACTTGTCATAAACAAGTGGCTTGGAAATTGTATCAAACCAATACACAATGGTCTGGTTCCAGGCTGTTTGATTTCCTATGAAGCTTCTTATGAAGTGATTGGCCTTGAATTTGATCCAGTCCACTGATAACCTCACCACTGATAAGAGATCCCAGGGCAATCGACTTTAGATTTGAGGCAATGGCAATGGGCAGACATTTTCAAATGCACACACCGTCTGCCAACGTTAGCTGACTTTCAGGATTCTGGAGCACAAAAAAAGAGATCATAAAAGGAGCTAAAAATAAAGTCTGTAGTTCACAAAGCTAGCCTGTGGCCATTTCATGAGTTAGAAGTGCCTTGGAAGGAGTGGGAGGAAAGCAGTAAAAGAAAATGAGATTGAAATTCACTCATTTTCTTTCTTTTCAGCAGTTTCTTGGGAGGGAGGAAATGAAGCTGAATAAGACATGAAAATCACAGAACTTAGATTTGGCAGTGTCCTTAGAAATCAATTATCTAAACTTTCACCCAATTGCAAATAATAATAGTGAACTGTGGTGCTGGAGAAGACTCTTGAGAGTCCCTTGGACTGCAAGGAGATCCAACCAGTCCATTCTAAAGGAGATCAATCCTGGGTGTTCATTGGAAGGACTGATGCTAAAGCTGAAACTGCAATACTTTGGCCACCTCATGCGAAGAGTTGACTCACTGGAAAAGACTCTGATGCTGGGAAAGGTTGGGGGCGGGAGGAGAAGGGGACGACAGAGAATGAGATGGCTGGATGGCATCACCGACTCAATGGACATGAGTTTGAGTGAACTCCGGGAGTTGGTGATGGACAGGGAGGCCTGGCGTGCTGTGATTCATGGGGTCGCGGAGAGTCGGACACGACTGAGCGACTGAACTGAACTGAACTGAACATTTATTGAATATTGACTACAAGCCAAGTGCTATACAAAATAACTGACTTAATTTTTATTGATTATATTTTTAAAAAATTAATTAATTAATTAGGCTGTATTGGATCTTAGTTGCATCCTGCAGGATCTTTCCTTGTGACATAAAAATGGCACACAGACTAGTTATGGCTCTTGGGCTTAGTTGCTCCACTACATGTGAGATCTTAGTTCCCCAACCAGGGATGGAACCCAAGTCCCCTGCATCGCAAGGTAGATTCTTAATCACTGGACCACCAGGGAAGTTCCTTGATTACTTTATCTTTAATTCTACCCTTGAAAGTGAAAGTCACTCAGTCGTGTCCGACTCTGTGACCCCATGGACTGTAGCCCATCATGTTCCTCTGCCATGGAATTTTCCAGGCAAAAATAATGGAGTGGCTAGCCATTCCCTTCTCCAGGGGAATCTTCCCGACTCAGAAATTGAACCCGGGTCTCCCACATTGCAGGCAGATTCTTTACCCTCTGAGTCACCAGGTAGGCCCAGTTCTACCCTTACCAAGTTTCTAAAAGGTAGCATAATTTTAATATCTGTCTTACAGGCATCAAATCAAGCTACTTATTCAAGGCCATACTGAATAGAAGGCTGGACCAGAATTCCTGAATGTGTACTGCCTCCTCCTTAGTTCTTTCTGTCTCATCCCTTGACAACTTCTGCCTCTTCTAGCTCTCTACTCCTCCAGATGCCTCATTCCTACTTGGAAACCTATGTTCTCAAACACTCATCCACGTATTAACCTGACATCTGTTTTTCTGGAACTTGCGTCATCTGTCTGCCCACCAGAGTAAAACGTAAGCCAGTCCCTCTGCCCTCTGATGGTCCTTCCAATATCTGCACTCCTGAATCATGCATCCTCTGAGCCTTTTCTTCTCCAAGCTAAAAGGCTACAATTACTGTGCCTCTTCCCCGTGAAACCTTCCCATATGCGGTGCTTCTTCCTCTATGTACACTGCATTCAGACTACAAATTCAAACTTCTGCAGACACCAGACCAGTAATGAAAGTAAACAGAGCAGCAGGCCAGGTACAGCAAGTCACATGAGCTTTTCATTTTTTATTTTCTCACTTTTCATAGACACAAGGATACTGAAAAGTTTTTCTCTGCGAATTCGGTAATAAAAGACAACTAACCCTCCATCTCGCTATGTGGGGACAACAAGGGATTGTAAGCACTGTGGCAAACTGCCAAGCGAACGCATGACCTAAAGAAAGCAGTGTTCAGATGCAGCCAGGTGTTGTCATAAAGGATGGTGCCAGAGCGTCTGAACTTTTTCAAAAGCTGCTGGAAGCCTGGGTTTCTATTTGAAAAATTCTGATTTTTTCAGATCAGTTTTTTCTTTTTCTTTTTTGCTTTTTTCTACAGCATTCTATAAGCCAAACAAAGTGTATCTGCAGGCTGGATCCAGCCCCTGGGCTGCTGGTTTACAACTGCTGTGGTTGTTCATCAGCTAGACCCCAGAACCTTGATGAAGCCCGGCCAGTCCTGTGGACAGTGGGATCCTCATTTCGCTTGACCTAAATACCATGCTTCTAGGAATGCAGGCTAAATGTGCAGTACCTTTCCTAGCAGCTGTGTCACATCTTTTAAGTTAACACGGAACTCATGACCAAGTGAGTAACTTCAAGTCCTCATGTAAAGAGTTGTCCAGCCTACACATTCATCCATCTTGTGTAACTGAAACTGGTGTTTCAGGGTGTTCAGGGGCCTCAAGAGCTCTAGTCCTTTATGTCTCAATGCAGAAAGAATTCAGCAAGAGGCAGAGTAATAGATAAGAGGTGATTTATTAGAATAGGACCCTTGAGAGGCTTGCAAGCAGGCCGATGAGAGGATGTCACACCCCAAGAACTTACTGGGCTACAGTTTTATAATCAAAGGAAAAGTGGGGAGAGGGAGAAGAGCTTTTTTGTCTTTCTTGAGCAGATATGCTTTCATCATCAGGTCCTCCTTGAGGTTGGGCAGGAGAGTTTTCTTGTCCCTATGTGGTCAAGCTAGGTCCACATTGTTTTTATGTGTGCAGAGAGCATGGCCCAGGGATCATTAACTCGCTGAGCTCACTGGGCAGTAGGTGGGTCTCATGCCACACTGCTTTATTGTCTTGGGGGTATGTCTCGTGCTTCTGTTGCATAGTTTTGTTGCTAAGCAAGCCTGCTTTCTTGAGTAATCATTCACTTAAAAGGGTCACCCTTGTTTTTTCTATTTACAATCTCATAGTGGGATTAACTACTTAATCACCTATTTTGTTTCTTTACTCTTTCCCTATCACAATGATATTTTGAACCTTGCTGCCTGACTGCATTCCTCCCTGTTGGTCCCCATTCTGTCTTGGAGAGTTTTGTCTATTTCTCCCTGCCTTTGTGTGCAACTCTGACCAATGCTCCTTCCAGGAAATCACCAGCTCCCGATACCCAGATGAACTCTGACCCATCCTGAAGTCATTGATAAAAATATTGGCTAGAAATATGGAGCTCCAAGGCGCCCCTAATGTCACCAATGCACTAATAATACTCTTTAGCTTCAGAATGGAAGGAAACTAGCCTGTGTTAAGCACCTGCTCTGAGCTCAAGCCTGCCAGCTCCTTTATCCTCACTTCCCACCCATTCTAGAGACCCTATCTGCAGCTCTGCTCCTGTGTCCAGGAAGAACCCCCAGGTTTCACTCCATATCATGAAGTCTGAACTCCCAGCTGTGGTCTGGAATTCCCAGATTGGTTCCTGATTGAACTACTGAACTGTGTATTTGGGTGTGGATCTCGGCCTCAGCTCTGATGTACAACCACACCCGACAGCTGGAGGGTCAGCGTGGCCCATGCCCAGCACCCATGTTGGGCACCCTGCCCTTTGCCTGTGCCTGAGACTGGGGTCTTGCTTGACCAGGGGGTTGCACACTGTGCCAGGCACTGTCCTTGGCACTGTAGCATCTATGAGCTCACTTAATGGTGAGTCCACTCACTCCCACTGCCATCTGGCCCCCATTTTTCAGCTAACCTTATTTGATTATCAGGGAATTTGTATTATTCATGCTCTTCCTGCCCCCTCATTATTGTGAGTAATCGCAGGCCGGGTGCTGAGCTGTTCACCCACCTGCACAAAGCCAGCAGCACATGCTCACTCAGATGCCTTCTCTTTTTGTGAAATAGCTCACTGTTCTCATCTATCAAATGGGGTGGTTTTGAGGGATCTATTAATAGATGTTAAACATTTATAACAGAGCCAGACGTACCGTGGGCACTTATGAATGTTAGCTTGAAGGAGCAGCAATTGAAGAGCTCATGCTGGCTACCTCCTGATCTAGCCCCAGTAGCCGAACAGGGGGCACCCCCTTCCCTAAGGGAATGTCGCTAATCCCCTACCACCACCATGGTCAGCAGCAGGCACCCCAAGTTGGTTTTCTGACAAAGGGAAAGAATTGGTTTAAACAGTTCGCATGGCCCAGGGCACCGCCCCTGGAAGACACAGACCTGATTCCTGCCTCTGTCAATTACTTGGTGCATAACTTTGGACCAGTTGTTTACTTTCCCTGAGCACAAGTTCTCTATGAAGAGTGAGCACTAGTATGTGGCTCATGGCATTATGGTGGGGGATCGAATGAGATATAAAGTAAAACCCTAGGCACACAGTAGGCACTTGATATGGTGCTGATGACAAAAATACTGAGGCAGACACTGCCTTTGGACCTTCCCAGTGAGCAAAAGTAGCCTTCTTTTTCTCTTGCCGGGTTTGAAAAAACTGAATTACAGACTTATTGTTTGGTTGTGGCAAAAAAAAAATAAAAATAAAAATAAAATCAAACTAGCAATACAGGCATTTATAAAGTAAAAAGTTGGAGTTTTCTGCCCTCCAATTCTACCTCTCCTGAGAAAGCCACTGTTAACTATTTGGGGTGTGTGCCCTTGCTGACATTTTTCTAGACACACACAAACATGCATTATTTTTATAGCAACATTAGGATCATCCTGGACGTACTCTTCTGCAACTTCTTTCTCTTTCAAGCAGAATTTCATAGCCGTTTTTCCAAGTCAGAGTATATGGGCTTGTCCAGTGTTACAAACTTAATCGTGTCTCCCGAAATTCAAATATTGAAGCCTTAGCCCCCAGTCCCTTAAAATGTGACTGTATTTGGAGATAAGGCCTTTTTAAAAATGCAGTTAAGTTGAAATGGGTCATTACTGTGAGCCCTGATCCAATATGACCAGTGTCCTTTTAAGAAGAGATTGAGACACAGAGGATCGGGCGTGTGCACAGAGAGCCATGTGGCAGCCCCCCGCAAGCCAAAGAGAGACGCTCCAGAAGAAAGCAATCTGCTGACACCTTGGACTTCTAGTCTCCAGAATTTTGAGAAAATAAATTTCTGTAATTTAGGCCACCTGGCCTGTGGCGTTTGTTACAGCAGTTCTAGTAAACTTAAACATCCAGTCTTTCATAAGATACATAGTATTCCGTTTTATGGATGGTATAAAAAAATGTGTTTGTTGATGGACTTTTAGGTTGCTTACCATTTTATGCTCTTTATGCTAAGAGTGCTGCAGGTAATATCCTTGTGATGTGTTTGTACATTTATTTGTAGGCTTTGCTCCCTTATGAGGAATGACTAGGTTGGAGAATGAAAATGAAAGTGAAGTCGTGACCGACTCTTTGCGACCCCATGGACTGTAACCTGCCAGGCTCCTCCATCCATGGGAATTTCCAGGCAAGAATACTGGAGTGGATTGCCATTTCCTTCTCCAGAGGTTGGAGAATATGCACGCCTTAATCATTGTTGGATTATTGAAATAAGCGAGAGAGTTCCAGAAAAACTTCTACTTTTGATTTGTTGACTATGCCAAAGTCTTTGTGTGGATCACAACCAACTGTGGAAAGTTCTTCAAGAGATGGGAATACCAGACCACCTGACCTGCCTCCTGAGAAATCTGTATGCAGGTCAAGAAGCAACAGTTAGAACTGGACATGGAACAGACTGGTTCCAAATAGGAAAAGGAGTACATCTAGGCTGTATATTGTCACCCTGCTTATTTAACTTAGATGCAGAGTACATCATGCGAAACGCTGGGCTGAATGAAGCACAAGCTGGAATCAAGATTGCTGGGAGAAATATCAATAACCTCAGATATGCAGATGACACCACCCTTATGGCAGAAAGTGAAGAAGAACTAAAGAGCCTCTTGATGAAAGTGAAAGAGGAGAGTGAAAAAGCTGGCTTAGAACTCAACATTCAGAAAACTAAGATCATGGCATCTGGTTCCATCACTTCATGGCAAATAGATGGGGAAACAATGGAAACAGTGACAGACTTTATTTTGGGGAGCTCTAAAATCACTGTAGATGGTGACTTCAGCCATGAAATTAAAAGATGCTTGCTTCTTAGAAGAAAAGTTATGACCAACCTAGACAGCATATTAAAAAGCAGAGACATTACTTTGTGACAAAGGTCGATCTAGTCAAAGCTTTGGTTTTTCCAGTAGTCATGTATGGATGTGAAAGTTGGACTATAAAGAAAGCTGAGCGCCACAAATAATTGATGCTTTTGAACTATGGTGTTGGAGAAGACTGTTGAGAGTCCCTTGAACTGCAAGGAGATCCAACCAGTCTATCCTAAAGGAAATCAGTCCTGATTATTCATTGGCAGGACTGATGCTGAAGCTGAAACTCTAATACTTTGGTCACCTGATGCGAAGAACTGACTCATTTGAAAATATTCTAATGCTGGGAATGATTAAGGGAGGTTAGGAGAAGGGGACGACAGAGGATGAGATGGTTAGATGGCATCACCAACTCAATGGACATGAGTTTGAGTAGCTCTGGGAGTTGGTGATGGACAGGGAAGCAAGGAGTGCTGCAGTCCATAGGGTCACAAAGAGTCACACACAACTGAGCAACTGAACTGAACTGAATCAATGTATGAATTAGTTGTACCAGTTGAAACTCCAGTACTGTAGGCAAAACATTGCCTCCCTTTACATCCTAAGCATAACTTCAAGGACTTACATTCTGTGGCCATACAACATAACTAAACTGACAGTCAGCAAAATATGACACCCTTGCCCTTGGGTTTGCTTGTAATGACCACTCCTGCCTATGCCAGGACCTGGCCCTATCAACCCTCTGCAGAAACACACTGTTTTCCAGAATGGGTAAAAGTTCTCAGCAGACCTTATAATTTCATTGTGAAGTCAAACTTGATAAGAACAAATGGCCATACTAGAAACAGAAGGACTCATTTTAATTTTTAAAGAGTATAATTAGATTTGAATCACACATGGTATATTGGATTTAGGGAGAAAATATTTCATGACAAGCTGCCACTATATTTGTTGCTTCTCATTTTTAAACAAATAGGAATGAGGGTTGAAAGCTGCAGACAGGGATACAGGTTGGCAATGCCATTCCATTAGGCAGAGTTATTTTGATCTGAGTTGATGCATCCAACTGATTGTTTAGAAAAAAATCTTTAAATAGGAACCATCCTCTGTAGTGAGAAATAGCATCTTATGGAGGTGCTATGGCCCAGGTCCTTTTTGGAGCGTGTATAAAAACAGAAGCCCTGACCACTGGCCACTTGGAGGATGTGTCAAAGAAAACTGGTCATTCCCATGGTGACCTGGCTGCTGGTTTGAGAAGAGTGGCCAGCAGTTGAGCATTGATCTTTGTTCCATCTGTCTCCCACCTTGGACTGTGGGTTACTTGGGAGCAGGAACCATGAAATGTACCTCTGCTTACAGCCCAGCATAGGCCCTGGGCACAGATTCTTTCTATCCTCCCGAGGCGCTCACCACTGAGACAGTCTCATCCAACTTTGCTGCTGCTAAGTCACTTCGGTCGTGTCCGACTCTGTGTGACCCCATAGACGGCAGCCCACCAGGCTCCCCCGTCCCTGGAATTCTCCAGGCAAGAACACTGGAGTGGGTTGCCATTTCCTTCTCCAATGTGTGAAAGTGAAGTTGCTCAGTCATGTCAGACTCATAGCGACCCCATGGACTGCGGCCTACCAGGCTCCTCTGTCCATGGGATTTTCTAGGCAAGAGTACTGGAGTGGCTTGCCATTGCCTTCTCTGCATCCAACTTTACGACTTTAAATATCATCTATTTGCTTTTGACTCAAAAACTTGTGCCTCTAGCCTAGAACTCTCCTCTTAATTCTAGTATTTATTTCCATTTGTCAATCTGGCATCTCCATTTGGATGCCTAACAATCATCTCAAGCTTAAGATCTTCAAACTGAACTTCTGGTCCACAGTTGCCTCTGAATCCGATCCACCTGCAGCCTTGTCAGTCTCCATCAGTGGCAACTCCATCATTGCATTTGCTCAGCCAAAAACCGTGGACTCATTCTTGACTCCTCATTCTCTTACTCCTCAAATCCTGTTGGCTCTGTCTTCAAAATTTATCAATAATTTTCCCAGGACCTTCACTGCTATCGTTCTTGGTTCTAAGCTACTGTCGTAGACTGAATTATGGGCCCCCAAATGACATGTCCAAATCCTAACCTTTGGAACCAGTGAATGTGTCCTTGTTTGGGAAGAGGGTTTCCTTGTAGGTGTAATTAAGAATCTTAAGATGAGATTGTCTTGGATTTGGGGTAGGCTCTAAATCCAATGACGAGTGTCCTTATTAGAGAAGGGCAGAGGGGGTCAGAGACACATGGACACACGGAGAAATCCGTGAGAAGATGGAGACAGACATCAGAGTTTTGTAATCCATAACCAAGGGATACCTGGAGCCACTGGAAGCGGAAGAAGGCAAGGAAGGGTTCTCTTCAGCAGGCTTTGTAGAGAGCACAGTCCTGTTGACACCTTGACTGGGGACTTCTAGCCTCCAGAACTGTGAGATAACACATTTTTATTGTTTTAAGTCACCTGCTGCTGCTAAGTCACTTCAGTCGTGTCCGACTCTGCAACCCCATAGACGGAAGCCCACCAGGCTCCCCCGTCCCTGGGATTCTCCAGGCAAGAACACTGGAGTGTGTTGCCATTTCCTTCTCCAATGTGTGAAAGTGAAAAGTGAAAGTGAAGTCGCTCAGTCGTGTCCGACCCTTAGCGACCCCACGGACTGCAGCCTACCAGGCTCCTCCATCCATGGGATTTTCTAGGCAAGAGTACTGGAGTGGCTTGCATTGCCTTCTCCGTTAAGTCACCTAGCTTGTGGTAATTTGTTACGACAGCCCTAGGACACAAATGCAGTCACCGTAATCTCTCACCTGGATGATTGTAATAGCTTCCTCATTCACCTTCCCATTTCCATTCTTACCTCCCTATGGACCTTTCTCAATACACAAACTAGAGCAATCCTTTAAGATATGTCAGTTCACGCTACTCAAAACTGCCAGTGGTTCCAATGTAACTAAAAATAAAAGGCCCCCCTTTTTTTAACCATGACCTTAAAGGCTCTATTTAATCTTCCACTTCCCTGCCCTTACTCTCTCTGACTCTCTCTCCTGCTTCTCTCTGTCTTGTCTATCCACTGAAGCCACACAGGCCTCCTCTCTGTTCCCTGAATATGCAAGTACCTTCTCGCTTAAAGTCTTGCCCTGTCTGTTCCCTCTGCCTGAAAAGCTCTTTCCTCGATGTCTGCTGCTCACTACTGGGCCTCCCAGAAGTCTGTTGCAACTTCACTGAGATAGGAGATTGATTGGCCCCTCGGAGCAAACAGCTGGAGTTTGTTCTCTGTGGACTGATACTCCAAGACAAAAATAGCAGGACAATAGAGGAAGGAGCGGAGAAGGCAATGGCAAGCCACTCCAGTACTCTTGCCTAGAAAATCCCATGGACGGAGGAGCCTGGTAGGCTGCAGTCCGTGGGGTCGCTAAGGGTCGGACACGACTGAGCGACTTCACTTTCACTTTTCACTTTCACACATTGGAGAAGGAAATGGCAACCCACTCCAGTGTTCTTGCCTGGAGAATCCCAGGGACGGGGGAGCCTGGTGGGCTTCCGTCTATGGGGTCACACAGAGTCGGACACGACTGAAGTGACTTAGTAGCAGCAGAGGAAGGAGGCTGGGCCCTCCCCAGATAGGAGATAAGAGGCCACACATTTCTCTTTCTCTTATTCAAGAGACCTTCTCGTCTACACAGGCACAGACTCCTTGGAGGTCCAAAGCGGGGAGATGCTATGTGAAGCTAACTACCCATTGGCCTCTTCAGTAGACTCCATCTTGGCTAAGAGATGTGTGCATACACATGGGAGGATCCTGAGATGAACCAAATATGGACTCTGAACTGGGAAAATCAAAATCAAAGGAAACCGGGAAGAAATGCCCCATTATAAATGATTTAAATTGCCACGAGGGCACAACTCTGAGTCCACCTGTGTGTCTATCCACATATACTGTACTGCTTTTCCTCCTAATGACACTTTCCTTGTTTGACTACTTTCTGTGTTTGTGGGAATTCTTTTCTGCAAAGCCAAAAAAGCCAGGGCCTTGTCACTGACCACTGGTCCAGTGGCTAGGATTTGGAGCGCTCATTGCCGCAACTCGACCTCCATCTCTGGCTAGAAACCCCAGCCCTGCTTCAAGCCACTGCAGGTCATCTCCACACCAGAGAGGCCTCCCATGGCCACTGTTTTAAAAATGAAGCCCTCTGCATTCCTGCTTTGCTTCCTCTGCTTGAATCCTCTCATAGTGTCTGTTACTTTCTAGCATGCCCTATCCTTCCTTCACTTATTACATTTATTGTTTCTCTCTCACTAGAATGTAAGCACTCAAGGACAGGGATTCTTGTCTGCATGTTTCTTTCTTTTTTCCTAACCTTTGTTTTGCATTGGGGTATAGCAAATTTCCTGGTGGCTCAGTGGTAAAGAATCTGCTTGCCAGTGGAGGAGACGCAGATTTGATTCCTGGGTTGGGAAGATGCCCTGGAAAGGAAATAGCAACCCACTCCAGTTTTCTTGCCTGGGAAACGCCATGGACAGAGGAGCCTGGTGGGCTACAGTCCATGGGGTCGCAAAAGAGTTGGACATGACTTAGTGACTAAACAATAATATCTGATAACAAACAATGTTGTGATAGCTTCAGGTGAACAGCAAAGGGTCTCAGCCATACATGTACATGTGTCCATTCTCCCCCAAACTCTCCTCCCATCCAGGCCACTCCATAACATTGAGCAGAGTTCCTTGTGCTATACAGTAGGACCTTGTTGGTTATCCATTTTAAGTAAAGCAATGTGTACATGTCCATCCCAAACTCCCTAACAATCCCTCCCTGCCCTGACCCCAGCAACCATAAATTCAGTCTCCAAGTCTGTGAGTTTCTTTCTGTTTTGTAAGTAAGTTTATTTGTATCATTTCTTTTTATATTCCACATATAACCGATGTCATACAATATTTCTCCTTCTGTCTGACTTACTTCAGTCAGTATGACAGTCTCTAGGTCCATCCACGTTGCTGAAAATGGCATTATTTCATTCTTCTTAATTTGCCTGTATGTTCATTATTGAGTCCTTAGCACTTATAAGAGGGCCTGGCATAAAGCAGGGATTCAGCAAACATTTGTTTTGTGAATGAATAAATAAATAGCTATTAGTACACTTTTTCTAATTATTATTAATTTTCTCAATATGTCATACATTCATATCATTCAAAATTCTGGGCTGGCCATCTTGTTGTCCATGCTCCCTGCTTCTCTTGCTCTGATTCTGGGTGGGGTTCATGTTCAGAGCCAGCTAAGAGTAACAGCTGCAGTTCATTGGATGTTTACTGGGCACTAGGTATTATATACACTACCTAATCCCACTTAATCCTCTACTGGGGAGGGACCGACAGCCCATTTACCAATGAAGAAACTGAAGTCAGACTGGTGAAGTAATTTACTTGCCCAAGGTGACACAGAATCAAACGCAAGATTCTTTTGCAGGTTTGTTACCAGGATCTGGACTTGTAATCGCTGAATGTGTAACCTCTCTGTGCCTCGGTTTCCTCGATCAGAGCGCAGAGATAAGACCAGGGCTTATTTCATGCAGTTGTTTTGAGGGTGAAGAGGAGAAGCAAGGAGTAGAATGGATCAGAAAAAGTTGGGAATAGAGTGTCAGGCAGGTCACAATGAATGTTTAGGGATGCAAAGTGTTTCTCAAAGTGTCATTAAGAGCCACCCGGATTAGCATCACTCAAGGTGCTTTTCTCGGGGCTTCCTAGGTGGCTCAGTGGTAAAAGAATCCACCTGCTGACGCAGGAGATGCCAGTTCAATCCCTGGGAAGATCCCTCCATGGGAAGATCCCCTGGAGAAGGAAATGGCAACCCACTCCCCTATTCTTGCCTGGAGAATCCCATGGACAGGGGAGCCTGGCAGGTTACAGTCGATGGAGTCTCAAAGAATCAGACACAACTGAACACACATGCAGGTGCTTATTTCACATGCCGATTTTAGGACACCTTCCTATGTGTCCTCAAGAGTAAAGTCTTGGAATCAACACTTTAAATTAGCATCCAGGTGATTCTGATGCACACTGAGATTTGAGAATTTCAGGTCCTGGGTGTGTGTGTGTGTGTCTGTGTGTGTGTGTGTCTGTGTGTGTCTGTGTGTCTATGTTTAGTCATAGCTCTATTCAGGTAACTTCTCTTCACCTTTCCTCTGTGCTCCCCACACACAAGTCATGTTTCTCTCATCACCAGCATAGCCAGTAGTCCATCCAAAAGACATGCAGAGATTCCAAACCCAGAAACATGTGTTTCTGATTTTTTTTTTTTTTTTTGCTGAGAAAAAAAGTAGTGCTAGATGGCCCACGAATGATGTGAAGCTGTGGTCTGATGTCTTAAAGATACAGGAACCCAACTTGTCCTTGTGAAAATCACCCCAGTGCCCTTGGGACCAGTCATGCTGGTCCCCTGAATTTGTGGGGTGGCTCTGATTTCCCAATACCTTCAACGGACTAAGTAGGTGATGAAAATTCAAGTAAACAATACTCATTAATGTTATGATCATGTACGGCATTTTCTATTACTAAATGATTCCCATACACAGATATTATTCACTTAAATAATCAATCACTGTCAACAAATTACAGGATGTAGAGAATCAAATTAGCAAAATGAACTATGGATGTAAAATTCACTTGAAATTCAATTTAGTCACGACAGTAGCTTTCAACTGGTCTGCCCAATGGTTTGAGTACCTTCCTTTGGCAGAGTTTTTTTTTTTTTAATAAATGCAATTAACCTTTTTACTGTTCAATTGCTGTTGGCTGCCACGATGTTATTATATGACACCTATGATCTAGGAGTGAAATAATTAAATGATGATGTGAGATGAGGACATCAGGGCAGTCTTATGACTGAGGGGTGGGACATGACTTAGGGGTGGGACATCAAGAAGGGTCTGGGAGGTGGGGATGGGTGTGCATTTGCACTGAGCCTTCCCCAGGCAGCATCTGATATTGCTGCGTCACCCCCAGATTTGCAGAGAAACCTTCTCAAGACCCATCTCCCACTCCGGTTTCCTCATTGCCTATTCCACACACCGCAGAGTGCTTCTACATTTCCTGCTGATTCCCCTGAAAAGCCAGCCCCTCCCCCAATACCGCCTTTCCTTTCTTGATTCAATGACTCCTTTTATTCAGTCACTCTAGCTGGAGAGTGGGAGCCACCTCAGACTCCTGTCTCTCCCTCCGCTCCGACAGGACAGTGAGCCACATCACCCCTTCACGCCTTCTTCCCTTGG